>NW_023994137.1:260000-582500 GCF_015586225.1 Lucilia sericata | reverse complement strand
CTTGTAGATGAATTTCTTTAATTTTATTTTGAAAAATCTGTTAGGGTTGAACTTTTGAACCATACACCTTGTTGTTTGAATTACTTTATATTTTTTAAACATAGATTTTTCGATTCTTTAAAATGTTTTTTTAATCGGAATGTACTTTTAAAACTATTTACAAAATTTTCAAGAATTTATTAAAATTTTAAAATTATTTTCAAAATGAAATGAAGAAATTTAAATAATTGGCCTCAAATTAAACCAAAATTACATTTTTATTAATCCTTATGATTTTCGAACAAAAGTTCGAATTTTCGAATATGTCTTAAAATGTTTATATTCTGACAACACATACTTGTTAATTTTGAAATTGACCTAAACTAAATTTTTATTTACATAAATCCTCATGAATTGGTGATTATTTAAAGAAATTTATAAATAACTTCGAAATTTCGAATATGTCTAATTAAAATTATATTATATTTTCTTTTCAGGTTGCCATGGCTTAGAACGTGAAGGTTGGTTCGACCCTTGGGCCCTATTGATGGGCTTTAAAAAGAAAGCTCAAGAATATGGAGCCCACTTTGTTAACGGTGAAGTTGTGGGATTTGAATTTAAAGAACAATCCGATGTTATAGTGCGTGGTAACGATACAGGAGATTATCAAGGCTTAGATAAACTGGTGGTAAAAATGCCAAATGGTGAGACACGTACCATAAAATTTGCCGTTTGTGTATTGGCAGCAGGCGCCTATTCTGGCGAGATAGCACGTAAGGCACGCATAGGTACAGGACGTGGTATGTTAAGTGTGCCTTTGCCGGTGGAACCACGCAAACGTTATGTTTATGTAATAAATTCTCAGGGTAGCAATTGTCCCGGTTTAGCTACACCCCTAACAGTGGATCCAGATGGTACTTACTTCCGTCGTGATGGCTTGGGAGGCAATTACTTGTGTGGCCGTTCACCTACCTTAGAACAAGAGCCTTCTGTGGATAATTTAGATGTAGATCATGCCTTCTTTGAAAATGAAATCTGGCCTAGTTTGGCTAATCGTTGTAAGGCTTTTGAATCGGCTAAAGTGGTGAACAGTTGGGCTGGTTTCTATGAATACAATGTATTCGATGAGAATGGTATTATCGGTGCCCATCCCTACTACAACAATCTATTGATAGCCACTGGTTTTAGTGGTCATGGTATACAACAAACCCCGGCAGTTGGTAGAGCCATATCAGAATTGATTATTGATGGTAAATTCCGCACCATTGATTTGTCACGTTTAGGTTTTGATCGCATCATAGTGGATCGTCCCATGTTTGAATCGAATATTGTTTAACAAACGCTCTCACAAACAAGTCATTTAAGCTTAAAGGCTATTTATAGTATAATTTAATAAAATATTTTAGAAAGAAAATATTTTACTATTGTTATTACATATTTTGTAAATAATTTAAAATTATTTTAAAATTTGTGTGTTCTTCTTTTATTATAAATAATGTTCAAGTAATAAACATAATTTTTTTTATTTAAAATTAAATTTACAATTGTTATTTGTATTTAGTTGAATTATTTAAATTGTCCTGGTGGACCAAATAAGCCGCCACCCTGTTTGCTAGCCGCACGAGAGGGAGCAAAACCTAACATTTTTTGTATATTTTGCCTAATGGACATGGTGCATAAAATGTACAAAAAGATAAAGGAACAATCGGTAAAATCATCACCGGATAAATTACGATGACTTAAACCTTGAATCCAGGAAATGGGTGTAAAGGGTAATTGTGCTACAACGCGTCCATCAAAACTGCAAAATTAACAAAGATTGTTTATAATAAATATGGTATTACAGTTTAAATATTAATTCTACTTACATGCTATTGAACATACTCAATAGAGCTGTAAAAGCAAAACCTGTTGCAAACATAGATTTCATTTTCACCAAAGATAAATCTCTGTTATTGTTCTTCAACTTTTCCTCATCACGTTCGATTTTCTTTTTTTGCGATTTATCCAAAGATTCGCCATGAATTTCTTTTCTACGTTCCACTAAAAATAGAAAGTTTATTTGGTTAATTATAATTTGTATTAAAATTGATTTATATTTATATTATAATCTTATCTTTTGTGAGATTTTCAAGTAGTATTTATTTATCTTTACATGTCTAAGTCTTAATACATACAATTAAACAATTTTGAAATCGTACTGTTGATAACAAACTGTTTGCTTATTATTGTTTATTTTATAATAAAGGGCATGCAAAAACAAAGTGAAAACCATAATGGAAAACTGTTTAACAAAACAATTATTAAAAAATCTCATTTTATGGTAAATATGTCATTTATTCGCAATTTTCCTTTTAACTTTTTTGTTAATTTTATTAATGAAACCTGATTTTCTCATTTATCTGGAGTTAATGTTTAAATATGTTAAACTATATGATTTTTAATAGAATAAACGTGCTCATTAATATTCAATTATATAATATTGCTAAACAAATATTTGTTTAGAATTGTTTGTACATAGACTTCTTTTTGCTAAATGATATTCGAATTCGCTTATCAGATAAAGTTAATTTTGTTTATCATCATAAAATAAATTTATCAAGAAATGAAAATATGCTGCATATGGTTTAAAATAATTTGGGGGAAATTAGCAACCACTTATATCTGATTTCCATAAATTACTTTAATATTTTTTGTATTATTCTGAAAAACATTAAGGATATTAATGGTATTCACTGCTAATGAGAGTGAAAAGTATAATTAATAAAAAAGTAAAGTTTCTCCTAGCAATACATCCCAGTTCATGGTAGAAACTATTTCCTATCCATTTTGGACATTTTACTAATAAAAAACTAAAAAAAAAATTCTTAATTGGACAAGGCCCAATAAGGCTAGATTGTTGAACGACTCACCTTGTTCCACTTAATGTTGCCGTTGTGTTTCCCTGTAACAGATCCTGCCCGAAACCACCTATAGGAGTCTATTTTTAACATGGACATACCAACCAGAGCACAGTGAGACATTTGGCACTTTTAGAACGACATTAATCAAATCTTAGTGATATTGAGTTCTAATTTTAGTTACAGTTAGCAAACAATTGGCCAAACGCTCCACATAATAATCAGCACAATAAGACTGCTGCCACGCCCATTTTTTACAAGTATACATTGAATAAAAATTAAATTTTTGGTCGCATATATCTCAAAAAAAAAATACAATTTTATACAGGTTGCTATTTATTTATAAAAAAATGCAAAATATAAATATTTGTAGCACAGTCTCTGCAAAAAGTTAATAAAACCCATTTTCCTATTTAAACACATTTTCACCGTTTAGATACTGTTTTAAACGGGTTAGTATTATCCGATTTGTCTCAAATGCTCTGCATTACAGTTTAGTGCATGCTCTTCTATAATTTTTAAAAACATGCTTTATATAACCACCCTAATGAATATTGGGGTTGTCACTCTTAGAAATTTTTATCAAATTGTACAAATATTTGCAAATAATTGAATGCAACATTAACAAACAATATATACTCTAATAAAAATTTAAAATAAAATATAAATTCCGCGGTTTTTACAAAGAACAAAATAAATTTATAATCTATGAATTTAAATCTGGAAATAAACAGAAAATTTTACTTTTTAAATAAAGCTATGACTCCTGATTGGCTTAAGTAATTTTTTTTAAGAGCACTAATTGTGGGCTAATACATGGTGCCAAGGCCAAAATTTATGTATACCCCTAACGTGAGTTTACACTTACCCAGCAAAAAATAATTGATGTCATACTTTACAAACTACATCTTAATCACATCTTAAAATGCGATCACATATTTTTCACTTTTATAAACCAAATATTTCCTTACAAATGAAACCCCAGTTAAAAGTGAGGAAAGAGATGTGGAAAAGTCATTACAAATAACATATTTGAAGTACATCAAGATTTGGTGAAAGAGTAGTGAAATTTACATAAGCGTGTCATTAAGAGAATGTGTTTTATTTTTGACATCCAAATATCGGATTTTTACTGCTTCTAAAAATAAGATCAGATGTAGTTCAAAGTTGCCAAAAATGAACAACATCCCTCCAATGACACCCCAGCAAAAAAAGACGTGCAAAAAAAAGTAGAAATACATGGGTTGAACTGATAATGAACTGGTTCATATTTAGGGGAAACATGCATGATTTTAACATTAGCGTGTCATTGGCATGCATGGGTTCGTATTTGCAAAAATAGTTCGTCATTTAAATGAGTTCTTATAACCAATGAATATTCGATGATTCTCAAGCGAATTTTCATTGGTGCACTATATTTATTTAAAAATGCATTAATGGTATTTCAATTTAATTATCAATATTTAAATATTTTTTTTGCGTGATATTGATAAAAATAGAATAAGATAAAACATAACTAACTGATTTTGATTGGATTTAAATTCATGCAGAGGAAAAATACCCATTGTGTTTTAAAATCCGTTAAGCAGTCTTGGTTTTTTCCTTCTCTTATTAATGGACTTAATATTACTAATTTTAATGGACTTATTATTACTAATTTTAACAAAAATCTAATAAAAAATTAATGTCATTTTTAATCTTTTTCTATGAAATGCACGTTTTCGTTAAATCTCCTAAGTGAATACCAAATTACAGTAAAATATTACAATTCCTATAGTGGAGTTACATGAGTGAATTTGGGTGCATTTTTCATGCCTTCACTGATGACAAATTTATTAGAATTTAGGCATGTATTTAAAATGCATTAAATAGAATCCCAGCAAAAAAAATTTGAAGTTGTTAAAGAAGAAGGGATATTTTCATGATTTCTTTTGTACGTATTCTATTTAATGCGTTTTAAATACATGCCTAAATTCTAATAAATTTGTCATCAGTGAAGGCATGAAAAATGCACCCAAATTCACTCATGTAACTCCACTATAGGAATTGTAATATTTTACTATAATTTGGTATTCTCTTAGGAGATTTAACGAAAACGTGCATTTCATACAATAAATATTAAAAATGACATTAATTTTTTATTAGATTTTTGTTTTTGTAGGTACCTACCTACCTAGTAATATTAAGTCCATTTTAACATTAATAAGAGAAGGAAAAAAACGAGACTGCTTAACGGATTTTAAAACACAATGGGTATTTTTCCTCCGCATGAATTTAAATCCAATAAAAATCAGTTATGTTTTATCTTATTTTATTTTTATCAATATCACGCAAAAAAAATTTAAATATTGATAACTAAATCGAAATACCATTATTAATGCATTTTTAAATAAATATAGTGCACTAATGAAAATTCGCTTGAGAATCATCGAATATTCATTGGTTATAAGAACTCATTTAAATGACGAACTATTTTTCCAAATACGAACACATGCATGCCAATGACACGCTAATGTTAAAATCATGCATGTTTCCCCTAAATATGAACCAGTTCATTATCAGTTCAACCCATGCATTTACTACTTTTTTTGCACGTCTTTTTTTGCTGGGATACTTACTAAAGAAATCATGAAAATATCCCTTCTTCCTTAACAACTTCAAATTTTTTTGCTGGGACGCTAATGTAAAATTCATAGGTTTTACACCCGAATTTGAAGCACTTCGGGTTACTAGTTCCCAGCAAAAAATAATTGATGTCATACTTTACAAACTACATCTTAATCACATCTTAAAATGCGATTACATATTTTTCACTTTTATAAACCAAATATTTCCTTACAAATGAAACCCCAGTTAAAAGTGAGGAAAGAGATGTGGAAAAGTCATTACAAATAACATATTTGAAGTACATCAGATTTGGTGAAAGAGTAGTGAAATTTACATAAGCGTGTCATTAAGAGAATGTGTTTTATTTTTGACATCTAAATATCGGATGTTTACTGCTTCTAAAAATAAGATTAGATGTAGTTCAAAGTTGCCAAAAATGAACAACATCCCTCCAATGACACGCTAATGTAAAATTCATAGGTTTTACACCCGAATTTGAAGCACTTCGGGTTACTAGTTGTGATGAAAATTCTACATCTTTTTCCACACTTTTTTTGCTGGGTTGTGATGAAAATTCTACATCTTTTTCTACACTTTTTTTGCTGGGTAATTAAAAAAAAAAAAAAAAAAAAAAAAAAAAAAAAAAACATATTAATTTCTATAGGACACTCTAATTTTTTTGAATATCTCTGAAGATCTCAAAAGATCGCAGTCAATTTTCAGATATATGTTTCTATAGAAAATTTCCTATGCAAGGGTTATAATTAGATAACTGCAATTGGCTGCAGTCATTAGATCTATTTCATTAAAAATATAATTTTTTAATATCTTTTTATTATTAATATTATTTTTTCTTACGAGTTAAAAATAAAACCTTTAAAATTGAGCTTTTGTCTAAAAAATCATTGCAGAATAATCTTGAAGTACTAAATTATAATACACTGAAGAAACTATATAAATATCTGAAATATTTATATAAGCATTCAAAATTAATATGCCGCTTCAGAAATATTACAAGAAAATTATTTTATTTTTAAAGTAGCAACTTTGAGCACCTATATTTCGGGTTAAAGGAACTCTGCAATATTTTTAGTTATTTTTCTATAGTATATGGAATGTTTACTGTTAACTATAATAACAAGCAAGACAATTGGAAAGCGTTTAATTTTTTATTTTTGTCGTTCTAAAAGTACCAAATGTCTCACTGTGCAGAGGCACAAATAAACGACTCTATCTTATATGTATACATATTAGAGAAAGCTTCTAGTTCATGCAGTATTGGATTGCCCAAAAACTCAGTCCTAATGTTCGTTAAAACAGGACATAGACAGAGAAAGTGTTCAACAGTTCAACAGCTCCCGCAATAGTCATTATATGGACGATTTAGTCTTCTAGCAAGCACTCTCATAATACAGTCCACTGTCAGGATGGCTCTTATATATACGTAGTCTCATCCTAGAAAGCCCCATCGAAACTATCGAACTTCGCTCATCATAGAGATTCCAGGAGGTCGCTGTTGACCATGTGGTCTGAGCAAACCCATAAAGTTCATGCTGGATGACCCGGTATCTAGTGCAGAAACGAATAGTTCGTTAAGAGATGCTCGACATTCACTAAACAGTATGGATATCGTATAGACACCAGTTTAAGATTTAACAGCTGGTTTACTGTCAGTACAAATTCGTATATTTCTGTTGTTTAACCTATAGTACCGCATCCAGTTTAACATTGCTTTTTAAAGGCTGGGATTCCAGACTGTAAAACGCTACAGTGATTTTGTAAGTAGATATTGAGTGTTTCAATATATGTATTTCTATTGTCAAGAATGAACATGCCAAGATGAAATCGCAATCCTTCCAATAATGGGCACAATAAAAACGAGCTGCTAAGAAATTGCCATATGGGAAAATATATCACTTTCATTATGAATAAGGCCCTGAGTATAGGTTGATATTCCGTGACATCATAAACAAGTCCTGCAAAAGTAGTATATTGGATTGCAAAATATCAAAGATCCTATGGCCAACACTTGATATGGGGGCTACTAAAATACTTATAGGACTGGATGAATGCAGTCTAAGGATTCTGATAGAGATGCCTTTGTCAGCAAATGGGACAGTAATATACCTAATTATAGCAGTTTATGTGAAGATGAGGAGAAAGTAGCGTCGATGAAGCATATAATTTGCCGCTGTCTTAGGATACAAAATCTCGAGTTTAAATGGCTAGGGAATAGGTTCCATGACGAACTGGGAGAAATTTAGGCTTTTGTTAAAGGAATTAGTTACTTCTTCAATTGGGCTTTATAGGGGAGCATAGATTTTCTCTCTCATTTCTTTATTCTTTATAGTATTGACTTGTTAAAACTTCTGGGTTGTAATCCCTTATGAATAGACCTGTTCCCATTATCCTCTCCCCTATACTTATATTCTTCTTTCTTTGTTGTTTTCTTTTAGTGTTTTTGTTTCTCTGTCTTTGAATCTTAACTCTTTGAAGAGAATCACAATGGACCAATGGAGTGGATTTGCACCTTTTTATGATGTACAGACCTTACTAACCTAGGGCCCTAAGTATCTTGGTTGTCTTTGCATTAAGTCTTGCCCATAAGATCTTAGATACTTAGCATTACATTGTACTATTCCAGAACTGGTTGATAATGTCTCGACATCTATCAGATATCAACTTATAATATTGACAATAGGTGGTCTAACAACATCGTACGCTACCTCCTTGCTTAGTACAATGAAATGTCTTCATACTCAACGCAGCCTTATGCTAAACAGTTCTATAGGATCACTTATAGCATTTCTATATTCTTCAAAAATAAAAAAAAAATGCTTCGTACGACATATGTACATGTATCAATGCTCCTAGTGCAGCTTGACTATCGATAGACTTCCGAATATTATACCAATATTTCGATATTAATAATTTTTAATAACACATTTTTCCTACATTTTGAGAACTCTATAACTAAACCTAACATGGAAATATATAACTTACACATAAACATTTTGAATAGCAAGAAAACATACATAAACTCCATTAGTACTCATTAATATATGTACATCTAATGAACTCAACCATATATGTAATAAAAAAGACTTTTACTTTTTATATTTAACATACAAAGGACTATTTATACTAACCGCATTCCTGATCATATGAAATACAACCCTTAAAAATGTGCCGTTTTGAATTTCATATTATCTACAGAACATAAACGCATTTCACAGTGACCTAGTCCAATTGGAAAATATAAGAAAACAGGTTTTATATGAAAAAACAAAACATATATGAAAAAACAAAAACTTAGACTATACAATAAATATTGAAAGGAAATGTTAAAAAATTGGCACTAAGAATATAAAAATGACGAAATATATAGAGTTACATACATATTAATAGATATATAAAGACTTGCAAATAAGCTACAATAGAAAACTTTTAGGGTCAAGAGAGAAAAATTTAATTCAACAACAAACTAGCAGAAGTACTTTCCGATAAACTATTTATGTAGTAGTAAAATACTACTGGAAAAACATTTAATAATACATTTTCTAATTCTTTTAATTATAACCTTTCATTGTGGCTTTCAAGTAGGGTGTATTTTTGTGTAAAATATACCTCTTTTCTAGAATAATTTCCCTTAACACCAGCAACGTCACTAATAAGTAAATACATAATTTCCAGTTGCCAGGACAACCCAAATCTATATAATGTATAAAAATCAACAAACTACTTGTATAGGTAATACGAGAAAAGCCAATAGAAAAGTTTTGTCGCATTAGTAAAACATAATGAATTTTTCTAAAGAGTTCTTTTTTTCATTGAATTAACTCAACTTCAAGGATAAAGTACAGGCTACGAAAAGTGCTATAAAAGTGAAAGTTTTAAAGGAAAAAAGAAAAAAAAAAAACATTTTATTTTTCAATTAGCTTAAAAAGTTTGTTTGTTATTAAAAGAACTTTTTATGGATGCTTAAATTACTAAATAATTAATCAAAGTTTGAAATTTGTTTTTAAAAATTGAAAATGTTTCCTCAATCTGAATTGGATAATTATAAATTACAAGTGGAATTGTTACAAGAAAAATTACAAAGAAGGTTAGTTTTTGGAATGTGTGTAATTGTGTTTTATTTAAAAATTATATTGTGGTTGCTTTCTTTATTCTATTTAGTGAAATATCACGCCAACAATTGGAGCATAAATTAGATAAAATATTACAAAAACGTGATGAACAGTAAGTAAATATTTAGAAATAATAAAAAATTTAACTAATAAGAAATTAAGTTTTCATAAAGCTTTAGATTATATTATTTACGTAATAAAGTTTTAAAGGTCACGTGTAAGTTGAAGTTAGAGCTATCGTTATTGTAGTTAGATTTCTCTATTCTTGTTAAATTGTTAAACCGTTTTTCCTAAATGATTACAAACAGATTCGTTTTTATTTGTTATTCTAACACTTTAAATGTTTCTTAAAAGCAACGATGTCTGTCACTATATTTGTTAAAAACAATTTTCTAAAGACCCCCGATATCTTAGGGATCCAAATAGTTAATATGTAGTTATATAAGATATGCTTACGAAAAGATTACTATTGAATATCAGTAAAATTGGTTCATAAATAATGGAGATAAGAGCAAAATTCTAAAAGCCAGAGATATCCAAAATTTGTAACATACATATTTCGCATTCTATGGTCGATCAGTTTGCGTATCTTCACTCGTAGACCGTTGTGGCCAATTTCAGATTCAGATCAAGAAAGAATTTTGACAGAAAACATAATAATTCTCACTATATCATCCCAAAGAACGGTTAATTCTCCTAACAAAACTGAACAAATTGCAGCAATGTTTCCCATCTCTACGTGGAATCTATTTCTTAGTAATTTTTGTTCAAGACCCTAATAGAAAATATACCGCAAAACTCCTGTCAGCATCTTTAAACTATTTAGATTGCTTTTGCATCAAGTCTTAGTCATAAAACCTTTGATATTTTACAATCCACACTATTCTATTACTGGTTAATAATATCCCGGAATTTTTAAAAGAGATCATTCTTTAATAGTGACAGATGGGTGGCTTTGAAACCATGTACCTTCTTTTTAGGTCAAATTTCGAACTTTGTCTTGTAAGTACGTCCACTATCTCATTTCACTGTACATTGCAATATCCTGGTAGCCAAACACACTACCTTATTGTATTAAGGTTGAATACATTTATTTGAATGCAATGCTCTGAGTGCAGCCTGACTATCGACATACACGAAATTTTGAACAACAAAGACTCATAGAATCTTATCATTTGACATTTGAAACTGGAATCATACAGTTTATTCATACAAATATCCAATTGCTTACCGGAAAGCCATCTTTTATTTCAAAAATATGTTTTCAATAAGTGAATTTTTCGTTTAAAATTCATTAAAACACCGAATTTTTTAATTAATATAAAAATTTCCTTTATATTTTTAACTTTTAATAACAAACCAAAACCTTTTATTCCTTGCCATTAGCGATAAATCTGTACGATCTAAAGCAAGACAAAAATATCAACAATTTCTGGAAGAACAACAGCGAAGAAATGAACGCAATAAACAATTGGTACAAATGTTGGAACGTATTGAACAGCAAACAGAGGTAATGAATGCTAGAAGTGAAAGACTAAAGATGATGAAAGTAAGTTTTCAAAATTTTTATTAAAAAAAGTAAATATTCTATATATAAACTTTCTCCAATAGCTGCAATATGAAATGTACTTTGCCAAATTGGTGCATTCACAAACAAGAAGATGCATACAAAACTCAGTGACACCAATGATGGCCACAACTTCTGGACAATCGGTAATGCCTGCAATGCAACCGGTAGTTATGGAAAACTACAATTTTAGCACAAATAAAGAGTCAGCTGCAGCAACGCCTTTAGTAAACAATTCATATCAAAATTATGCTGCGCCACTACCTAATAGTGAAAAGGAACAATATAATTTAAGAAACCAACCAGATAATATAAACTTGGGCACTGTGGACATGCCAACACTGGCTAACTTTGTTGTAACCGAAAGAAATAATTATATGGATTTTAGAAATCTAAATACAGTACCTTCTATATCAACACAACAATCTTTCCAGTATCCAGTTAAATATGAACAACCCAATGGTAATAATATACAACTTCCAATGCAGAACAATAATTATAATACAATGCAAACCCCTGTGAGTAGTGTGGCTAGTCCTATAGTTAATTCTACGAGATCTCTTTCTTCTGTAACTAATTTGTTGCCCAATGATAAACAGCTTGCAGATTTGAAAGAACCTACTAATTTGTCGACTACTACCACCTCTTCTACATTTGAGGAAATACCAAATGTTAGTATGAGGCCACAAATACCTCAAAATTTAAGAGAAATAACAAATAATGCAGCTATCGCCGTAAAATCAAACCATCTAACAAATACCAATGTTATACCACAAGTTAATGGAAATTTTCAGCTCTTGGATAAACAAACACAACCTATAAATGAAACAACTTTAAGACCAACAAATCCTAAAGATGATAATACATTTAAAGCTCCAGAAAATAATAATCAAAATATTAATAATATTAATTCTATAACACAAGATGTTAGACAAGAAATTAAAAGTCCAATTGTTAATGAAATTAATAACATTAAAGCAGTAATAGAAAAACCTACAACATCCGTACAACTAGAACCAACAATTGAACCCTTTCCAACTTCCTACAATACAAACTATGTTAATAGTCAACCTCAACCTATGGTACAGACAACTATTACAAAAGAAACCTCTTCAGCTACTTCTACTACTGAATCAAACTCTTCCACTACACCAGTCTCAATAGAGAACATTGAAAATGCTATTTATGGTGAATTATTATCACCCTTAGAAACTGAGGAAGTACCAGTTCCTGAGAATTCTAATGTAGATCCAAAGTTATTGGAAAATCTAGTAACCCAAGAGGAAAATTTGGAAACCAATAATATTCCTTTAGAAGAAACAGACTTAAATGAAGTTAAGGCAGTAGAGAATAATGACAATGGAGCAGTGGAATTCCCAGAGAATGAACAAAACTCAAATACAAAAAATTATGAACAAACTCTAACTTACGATGAATACAATAACGTCCAACTACAACCTGGGGATACAGAGACTACAGCAGCTGATTATAACAACTATGAAAATGTGGATAATACAGCAATCGATGATAGTCAACAACAGCAGCAGCAATATGATTATAGTAATTATGATCCCACACAATATTCCTATCCAGGTTATATTTATGATGAAACTACAGGAGAATACAAACCCGATCCAAATGCACCTGTCGAACAATATGCTACAGATCAACAATATAATACTGAGGGCTATGATCAGCAATATCAACAGCAAGAAGTTTATGACTATAATCAAACTTATACAGAAGATTCGACAACATCAGCTCCAGCTAGTGCAGAAAATACAGCATATAATAATTACGATGAAACCGCTTTACAAGAGAACTCCGCAAATAATATAACTGCAGATGTTAATGCTGAACAACAGCCACCTTTAACAGAACCAGAACCTATAGCTGTACAACCGGAAATTACAACAGAGGATAATCCCCAGCAACCTTCCACTAATAAGGTTACCAAACCAACATCAATTTTATCTTCTACGGACAAGAATAATGATACACAAAAGAAAAAGAAACGTGTTAATTTTGTTGATAGTAGTGAAACGGATGAAAGTGCTGTAGTTGAGAAGGCAGCTACTACTAAGTCGGGAAATGTAGCTTCAAGTGAAAGTGATTTTGATTTCTCATCAAGTACAGATGCCGAGCCAAAAGCTACTTAACGTAATGATTTACTTATTATGATTTTTATGATAAACTATTATTGAATTGATTTGGAAATAAATATTAATGATTTGCTTTGTGGAAGTTTTGGTTTGTTTTGTGAGGTCTTGAATGTATAAGGACAAACGATTTATTTATCCTTTCAATAGATTTTGCAAATAATGAAATAGGAATACGATATAAATGATTTTTTTTAATAGGCCGACCATAAACGGCCTAAAATATTAATGCTTTTTTTTTATTACAAAATGGCGTTATTGATTGTTCGGATATCTAACATAGGTGAAAAATTTTATGATTATTAGGGTGGACTTTCTAAATTTACTCTACCAAAAGGGTAGAAATTGGAACACAATTCTTAAATCTCTTACTATCATTTCTTGGAAGGAAAAAAGCGATTTCTTTCTTTTCCTCAGAATAATGATTAGGATATTGTCTAAATTTTTGGAATGAATAAAGTTTTGTGATTTAATACTGCTATTATATAAGTAAGCCAAGTTCTCAGTAATGGGGAACTTCGAAGCATGAATTCCACCCGTACTTAGAAATAAAAGTCGCATTAGACCTAAATGGCCGCTGAAATATATGGTTTAATAGTGTTTTCAACAATCCGTAGACAAGTTCCTGTTCAGTTTTATTTTAGTTCTAGTTAGATTCTAGTACAAGTTTAGTTCAGTTCAGTTCTAGTTTAGTTCTAGCTTAACAGTCCATAGACAAGTACAAGCATTTGCTACTGACATTGTCTCTTGATAATAAATTACACTACACCTCGTATGCGGGTCACACCAGCTTTTGTATATCACGTTATTAACTTGATGTATTTCCCAAATTTAGGTCAAGTGCATAAGAATAAAAATTCTTACTTACATTTTTTACTTTGCTTTTCCACTTCACCCTTCAGTTTTTGATATTTTTCTGTGCGATAGACCAAAAGCCATGTCAGACCTATCCATCGAAACATGAATAAAACAATTATTAAAATCAATTAAAATGTAGGAAAACAAACATACCTTCACCCAAGAAAGCGGTACAAATCGAAATAAAAACAATTAAAATAGTATCACCCCACATAATTAGCGAAGAAAAATTCTAGCAAAAAAAGAACTACCACGTCCAACGAAGTAAAAAAATAAATTTGTAAGAACTGTCAAACAGAGCCCTGCGCCGACAAATATTAACGGCGGCGGCGACTGACACTAAATATGTCGGCGGCGGCTTAAAATCGACTGTAAGCCGGCTAAGTTTTCAACTACGTTTAGTTTTTAATTTTTCAACGATTTTAAATAAAAACGGAATCCGAGAGATCAGAAAGTAGGATTTTGGAAGCAAATATATTGTTTATAACAACAAAACAGAGCAAACTCAAAAGTTGTATGAGAAATTATGCAGGGATGAATAAAAAATTCTTAAAAATTAAAAACAAATCCTTTCTCCAAGTTCTCCATATAAAACATCTTGCAGAAAATCAGTTTCTAAAAAATTTTGCATTAAGAAAATTATCAATAACGTAAAAACAAAGATATTTTATTTGTTTATTTACTAGCTATACCCAGTGTGCTGTGCTACCCTAAAAGCAATATAAATAAGAAACCTACTTAACAATTTTGAAGATTCTAACTACAATGGCTTTCAAGATATACAATTTGTTACATATGGGAGATTCCACGTTTAATTTAATCTATGAAAAATTTGAATAATCTAATAGTTTCCAGATATACAAAATTTTGTATTTAATTCATATGGGAAGTGCCAAGCCCCCCATTGAAAGATCGCCCGTTATTCTCTAAATGTTCTTCAGTAAAATTTGAAGATTCTAGCTCTAATAGTTTCTCAGATATACGAATTTGTCTATTTAATTCATATGGGAGCTCCAAGCCCCCCAGATGAAAGTCCGCCCTTTTTTCTCCAAAATGTTCAGATGAATATTAAAGTTGTTCGTGCAAAATTTGAAGAATTTAGTTATATTAGTTTCCCAGATAAACGAATTTTTGTATTTAATTCATATGGGAGGTTCCGCTCCCCTCATTGGTAGTCCCCCAATTTATTACCCAAAATGTTTACATGGATGTTAAAGTTCTTCCAGAACAACATCATTTAAAGGGATCACAAAGAGATTGAAAAATATTCCAAAAGTTTCAGTTTGAAAACATTATTAGAATGTATGAAAACTCGCAACTCTAAAGGCAGACTAATCCTATTTTAGCGGTAATTTATGATTAAAATAAGTAAGAAGTAAGAGTTATATTCGGCAAATCATATGTCGTAAAAAAGCAAATTTCGGAAGTGGTCCGATCATTAGATTAATAAGAACGTCACCGTGTTTTTCGGATTAGGGACTTAAATGTGGATTTGGATCAATAATATATATAATTTAAAGTATTTTTTTTAATTCTACTATAATTCTATCATAATGATAACTTTTGGAATGATGTATTAGCTATAAACTGATTTTCTGTAAGAGGGTTATATTGGCGGACCGATCCTCATAACTTTATTTTTCGGTTCCTAAAAATGTTTTTTTCGTCGACATCGACATTTGAAATCCATTTATGTGCGTTTAAGTCATTTTCTTAAGAAGATTTCATATACATATTTGCATTACATATTTTCGTTCCAACAAAAATTGTTTTATTATGGTATTATTAAGTACGTAAAAAACGTTAAAATCAATTATTGAAGGGGGCAGGGTCAATTATGGCCTATAGAAATTTCGATTGATATCGAGCCATTTTTGCAAAATGGACGTAAGCGAGATAAATTTTCGTTCAATTAGGATACTGCGTGTTTAATTTTATGTTTATATATTCAATATTTTAGAAAATTCAAAAAGTATTAGTTAAAGAACGAATAATTACCAGAAATACTCCAGTTTAAATTTTCATTCACTCAAGTCCCTGATTGCTTAGTTTTATGTTTTTAGGTTCATTATAATAGAAAATTCAAATAGAACCAGTTGAAGAACGAAAAAGTTCCAAAAAGTCCCCTTTTATATGTTATCACTTAATCCGGGCTGTACATTCCTAATTTCATGTTTCTAGGTTCAATATTATAAAAAATTCAAAAAGTACCAGTCGAAAAACGAAAAAGTACCAAAAAGTCCCCTTTTAAATGTTATCACTTAATCCGGGCTGCACATTCTTAATTTAATTTTTCTAGGTTCAATATTATAAAAAATCCAAAAATACCAGTCGAAGAACGAAAAAGTACTAAAAAGTCGCTTTTTATAGATTATAATTTACTCCGGGCTCTACATATTTATTTTTATGTTTCTAGGTTTAATTTTATGGAAAACTCAAAAAGTACCAGTCGAAGTACGATAAAGTTCCCATTTTATAGATTCTCATTTACTCCAGGCTCTAAGTGCTTAATTTCATGTTTCGAGGTTCAAATTTTGTAGCAAGCTCAAAAAGTACCAGTCAAAGAACGAAAAAGTATCAAAAAGTGCCATTTTATAGATTCTCATTTACTCCAGGCCCTACGCGCATAATTTCATGTTTCTATGTTCAGTTTAATAGAAAACTCAAAAAGTACCTTTTGAAGAACTAAAAAGTACCAAAAAGTCGACTTTTATAGATTCTCAAGTGCTTAATTACATGTTTCTAAATTCTAAGTCAAAAAAGTACCAGTTGCAACATCGTATTGGGAGCCCGTTATTATGTATTCATATGTAAAAGTTAATAAACCAAAAAACAATGTTTTATAAAAAAAGTACCAAAAATAGGTACAATTTTCACCCCTTAAACGTCCGAATATCCAAAAAATACTAAATTCATATTTTTATTTGTTCGTTAAGTTATGAAGGATTCAAAAATATTTTTTGAATGTTCTCTGGTTTAAAAGATACATGGGGTGCAAAAGAAGTACCAAATTACAGTTTCTACCCGTTTATTCCCCAAAGCGGCCGAATTTGAAAAAAGTACTTTAAACTGTTTTTGTATCTTTTATAGTTTAGGAGATATGAGGTTACCGAATTTACCTGTTTTTACCATTTTTAACCCCCTAATCATTCGAATTTCCAAAAATCCCGTCTTAGTGGATCTATTTGGTGGGAGACCAACCTCCTGTCCAAATTTAAGCTCTTTAGCTAAAATCGTTTAGGCTGTGCGATGATGAATCAGTCAGTCAGTAACGTACATATATAGATTTCGTGCATTGAATTATACTGTAAAAACATTCTAATGTTCGACTTGAATTCAAGTTTCGTTTTCACTGGAGAATGCTATTGAATTAAAGTGTAATGAAAGTGAATTTCAACACTTGAAATTTGAATGTTTGACTGGAATTAAACTTGTTTTAAACTTTAATTTCAGCAAGAATGCTTATTTGGTATAGTGTGACAACTATAAGGGATCTAAAGTCGACATAAAGCCCACAATGGTTAGTACCAATATTTTGCCCAAACAACATATACATACCTAGCCAGGTTATATCCTCTAGGTCCGTGAAGACATTCTCTACAAAGGTATAAATTACTTACATTTTTTAATCTTCTAGATCTCACAAATATGCCAAATATAGATTTCGATAAACACTTTTGGATATTAAACGAAAACAAACCCTGCTTTAAAAAAATTTCATCATAATTATTAACAATTTAACTAAATTCAACCCAACACTTGCTGTTTCTTTGTACAATGATCATCGGTATAGTAGTATAGCATACAATCTTATTAATTTAAATTTTTAGTAAAAAATTATTTTTTTATTTAAAGAATATCATTTCTGTCATTTTAGATTTTCGCACACACACAACAACAGATTTTTTTTGGCAAATAAAAAATGCAGAAAACAGTTTGGCGCGAAAAATTCTAGCAGAATTTCTTTTCGCAGTCGGCAGAATTGATATCAACTGCACTTCCCATTTGAAATACACATGTTCGATACCCTAGCCCTTTACGGTATGACATACCAGCAATGTAAAAAGGTGTAGCTCCGTTGACGTGAACGAAGCTGGTTTGAAGTCAAAGCAGCGACTTGAATTAGGCGCGAAAACACGAAAATATCTGAGGCGAAGCATATACATCGAACGTTGAGCAAAGTTCTACACTGGCCAAATTTCAATGAGCGGCTTATTATTAGATAAAAGAAAACTTGCTTAAATGAAAACAAATTAATTTTATATTGTAAAATTCCACAAATTTACCGAAAGTATTCTGTAAATTGTACAAAATATGGCGAAATTTTCAAGCCGTATTAAGCTGAAAGATTTTCGGCGTCGGCGGCTTTGACATTTTGTTCGGCGGCTAGGCTTAGTCGGCTTAAGCCGAATCGGCGCAAGTCTCTGCTGTCAAATGAGAATGGTTACTTTTTACAAAATGAGTACTTGTCAAAAAGAAAATTGTAGTAGTTAGTACTAAAATAATACAGAGTTGTATCACGACTGTTTGCAGTTGTTACCAAACTGTGATGACAATGTTTTACAAAAAACCGTTACAATTTATGAAACTCTTTACAGAGATTCTTAAACTTTATTTACAAACAAGTTTATTTCATAATTGAAGGCGTTATTTTTTGTTTTTAATTGAAAAACCAAATTCTATGCATGTATTTTTTGTACCTCTGACCGTAGTATTATATTATAAATGGAGAACTCTAAAAACTAATCTATAAAAGTTCAATTCGGTGGTATATTAACAAATCGTCATAAGAACAATCAGCTGTTTTAAATAACACCACCTTGTGACAGCACTTATCCACACACGATATACCCAGCAAACAACAACAAAAATCATTCTATCATAAAAACCACCTTGTATTGTAAATCCACTTTTTGATTACAAACACAAAACGGACAAAACAACGAACAGTTTAAAAGACACATGACTTTTTGTTTATTTTTAAAATTTTTTGTTGTTTTACATTTTTTAGTCTTTTATACACATATGTTTTATATCTTTTTTTTTTTTGTTAGGGAGGGTAATTTTTTTTAATAAATTTTGAAAATTTTTTATTTTTATTAAAAATAAAAAAATATAACGTGAATATTTCAACATTCAAAAACTCTACATTGGCATACTATTCTTATTAAATAAACTTTATATTTTTTTTAATTTTTTGTGTGGTTGTTTGGATTTTATCATTTTTTTTGTTACTTTTTTTTTTTTTGAAAATTTGATTAAGAAAAATCTTTATCATAATGTTCATCATCATTATCATCGGTATCATCAAGATAATATGGTGACGACGCTTGGTACTGCTGTCAGTCAGAATCATTAATAGTTTTTTTCCGTTTCTTAGCTTGTGAGATTTTCTTTTGGGACCAATCCTCCTAAAAAAATGAAATAAAATTAATATTTGAAAAGATTTTAACAAATTTATTTGCAAAAAAATAAATCTTATTTTCTATATTGTTCAATTTGTTTGTTGTTTTTTATACTTTGTAAAATATGTAGGTAGTAAGTATAATCTAATATTAAATAGTTTTTATAAATATAAATAATACTAGATGAGATGTTAATTGGAAAAGAAAATCTTAAGCTTACATACAATTTGTTTATAATTACATTTTTGTTTATATATTTAACATAAATTATAAATTAAAATTGTTTGTTTTTTGTTTTTTTTTATAAAATTGACCAATAATAATTATTGCTTGATTTGTTTTGTGTTTGTTTTATTTGTTCACTTTTCTTTTTTTCGATTTTCTCACCTCACTTGAATCCTCATCTGATGAGAATATTGTTTTAACTGGATCTGAATTTTTCTTACTATTAGAATTTGAATTACTTGAATCTTTTTTCGATGTTGGTTGTTTGCGTCCTCTGCTACTACCGCCACGACGACCCACAGCCGTCGTTTCATCTTCCGCCGCCAAAGCAAATAAATCACTATATTGTTTCTGTGATGTAAGAGAGAATATTATAAAGTTTTATAAAATATAACATAAATTATTTATTGAAATACCTTTGTGCTTTCGTTACTGTGTGTATAGGCGGTTTGCAGTGCTCTTTGCATAGTGTCATGTACATATAGACCAGTTCCAGTGCCATGACGGCAACTCCTTCTATAATGCTCTAAATGATTCAATACCTGGAAACAAGAAATATGTATTAAACCAAAAAAATACACCTTTTTTAGTTAAGATATTTTAAATCTATGTTCGAACTAAATTTTAATAAAAAATTTAACATTCTAAGCTTTTTCTATACAAAAGTCTAGAAAACTTTTCTGTAAAAAAAACTTTAAAAAATACTTAAAAAAAAAATCATAGAAAATTCTGAAAATGTTTTTCTTTTAAGTTCTAGTTTATATCAAGTTCAGTTCTAGTTCAGTTCTAGTTCGGTTCTAGTTCAGTTCTAGTTCAGTTCTAGTTCAGTTCTAGTTCAGTTCTAGTTCAGTTCTAGTTCAGTTCTAGTTCAGTTCCAGTTCAGTTCTAGTTCAGTTCTAGTTCAGTTCTAGTTCAGTTCTAGTTCAGTTCTAGTTCTAGTTCAGTTCTAGTTCAGTCTAGTTCAGTTCTAGTTCAGTTCTAGTTCAGTTCTAGTTCAGTTCTAGTTCAGTTCTAGTTCAGTTCTAGTTCAGTTCTAGTTCAGTTCTAGTTCAGTTCTAGTTCAGTTCTAGTTCAGTTCTAGTTCAGTTCTAGTTCAGTTCTAGTTCAGTTCTAGTTCAGTTCTAGTTCAGTTCTAGTTCAGTTCTAGTTCAGTTCTAGTTCAGTTCTAGTTCAGTTCTAGTTCAGTTCTAGTTCAGTTCTAGTTCAGTTCTAGTTCTAGTTCAGTTCTAGTTCAGTTCTAGTTCAGTTCTAGTTCAGTTCTAGTTCAGTTCTAGTTCAGTTCTAGTTCAGTTCTAGTTCAGTTCTAGTTCAGTTCTAGTTCAGTTCTAGTTCAGTTCTAGTTCAGTTCTAGTTCAGTTCTAGTTCAGTTCTAGTTCTAGTTCAGTTCTAGTTCAGTTCTAGTTCAGTTCTAGTTCAGTTCTAGTTCAGTTCTAGTTCAGTTCTAGTTCCAGTTCTGTTCCAATTCAGTTCTAGTTCGGCTTTTTAAAAAAGTATTACATTTTTTTTGATAAGTATTATTTTTCAAAAATGATTTTTAAAAATATATATACAGGTACAAATAGGTTTGATTTTAAATTTACCTGATCTGCAGATGGTGTACTATTCATAGCGGAACTTCCTTTAAGCGGCCGTTTTCTTTTATTTGGTGATGAACTTGGATATTTTGAGGTTAACAGCGATGCAATAATTTCCGATAATTTTTCTTCGCTACGTTGACACCAAAATCTAGAATATTAACAGTTTGAAATAATTTCTAAAGAATTTTAATTGAGAAGATAAAAGTTACCTTAATGCAGAGGTAACAAAAGGATCACCACGTGATTTCGTTTCTCTACTCAAAAGCAGGCGTATTAGTTCATTAGTGGGTTCTTCATTTTTCAATAGAAGTAATAAATAGCCCAAGGCTTCGGGATGATTGGCAGATTCTAGTTCTGGAAGAATATCCTAAAAATATAAAAAATATTGTTGAGTAAACAATTCAGTTACTTTTAATTTTCAACTCACTTGCAGACATTTTAAAGGCACATCGTGTGCCTGTACCAATTGCCATAGACATAATTGTTCATAGGTTTCATACACTAAACTATCACGTATACATTCAATAAGACCTTCTTGTTTGAACAATGTCAATTTTCCTTGGGCCACATAATACATAAGATCACGCAAATTCTTTGCATCAATACACCTTAGGGTTATGCGTAACAAATCACTATTGTTGATAGCAATTGATTTGAATTCCCGATATATATCCGGCAATAGCCACAAATAAATGGCCGTATTTTCTTTTTCCAATAGATCCAAGTCACGCGTTAAGCAATCGTCAATTTTTTCGTCCGTAGCATCACATATTAGACGATAAATGTTGGTTTTAAATTGTGCCGACTGTTGGGCATTTTTGCGTGTCTGCAATTTTACATAAACTTTCATAAAGTACAATAACAGATAGCCGGTTTCGGGTATACGTTTACAGATCTCGGTGAGTAAGGATTGAAATGGTTTCTTACTTTTGTCTTCATTCTCGTAGAGAAATCGAAATAGACCAAATATGGGATAACTTATGCTTTTAGCCAGATTCTTTTCGTCTGTTTTGCTTTCGGGAAAGATGTTTTGCAGTGGCAAAGTTTCGCGTAATATTAAATGCGTATTCGAGATCACATACTGAAGTTGTGCATCATCTAAAGCTGAAGCGGGTAATGAGCGGAAATCTTCAAGAAATGCCTCCCAGGTAAATGAGTTACGCTTTGTAACGAATGTTTCGAATGTATCGCTTATTGAGGCGGGAAGTTCAACTTTTTCCGGTGTGGTTTTTTGTAGTTTAAGCAATTCCTTTAGAGGAACATCATCGTCATCATCTGTATTCTCTTCCTTTTTAATATCCTTACTTACGTCTTCTTCGTCTTCACTAAAGGCAGCATCGGTTTCCATATCATTACTTTCGGGAGGTATGATAGAAAGTTTATTATCTTCTTCGACGAGACTTATAACACTACCGCCGCCGCCACCAACTCCTCCTCCACCACTGTCAATAATGCCACTACCATGTTCTAGTAAATCTACCGTTGTTGTGTTATGAGGTTGATAATGATTTTGCAAGTGCTGCAGGTCGTGCTGTTGGGTCTGTTGTGTATTGGGTGGGCCACCAGTGAACATTAGAGCTCCTTGGTGCATTGTACGTTGATCTGCTTCTTTTTTGAAAACCGGTGCTTGTATAACTGAGGAAGCTGGATACATAGGTGGTCCCACATTACCGCTGGGAGCTACTGGCGAAACAAATTCTCGGAAATTTTCACGTATCAACAAACGTAATTCTCGGTCTAATTTCGGTGACTCAAATAAGGGTTGTATATTTGGAATGACCTTAAAAACGTAAAAATAATTGCTTAATTTTTACTTTGTTGCTTTTAACAACTAATAATTTACTCACCTGTTTCTCTAAAATCTTATTCAGCGAATTGTATACCCCCATACGTATTTTATCCTCATGTTTTAAGCAGAAATTTTTCATTATACGACACAAAAAATCCAATAATGTACTACTAACACTGGGATGATTACGTATCGAATGATACATCACCAATATACCCGGTTCAATGTTCATTATATTATCTTTCATTGGATCAAAGAACAGCCAATCGTAAAACAACGATAACTTGGCATTAGCCGATGCTATGGTATTTGTACATGATGATATCAACCAGCCGATAATAGCCCATCTTGGTATAATGTCCGAACACAACATATCATTTGTCGGATGTATGACATTGATAATGAAACGTATCAAATCCGAACGCAACGAATGTGATTCGGGTGTTGCGAAATATTTATCTTGAAACCAATCTTGATAGCGTTTCTGATTGCCAAACTTTACCGAAGAGGCGAGGAAGTGAAGTTTACGTTCAACCTCGGGCGTTAGACGACACTGCAGGAATCGGCGACTAGTACGTATTTGTAGCAGATGCCAAATACCATTGAATGTGGGATGAAGACTTTTGGGATTATGTAAGATATCGCGCCACAATTGTTCGAATTCTGGTATGCGGGCAACATTTTGTAGTAAACTGTAAGTGAAATGAAAAAAGGAATGATTTGATTATAATGTTTAACTTTGTAAATTATCAGATGATATTGAAGATTACACTACTAGTTTAATGAGAGAGAATTAACTATTAGCTCTCCGAAAGATTGAGAATATTTAAAAGGTGCATTGTTCCGTTTTAGAATATTTCAAGTTCTGTTTTACATGAGTTCTTGTTCAGTACTATATCAGTTCTAGTTCAATTCTAGTTTAGTTTTAGTTCAGTTCTAGTTCAGTTTTAGTTACATTCCAGTACCTACATTCTTTCACCTAATTCCATAAGTTTGAAAAACGCATTATTGACATAAATACTTTAATTCTTCATAAAATAGGTCACTAATAACATTACTTAAAGAATGTCATAACAATGAAACCAATATTTTTGACCAAAACAAAAAATTAAAAAGCCTTAAACCACACTCACCGCACAAAATCACGTCCCAAAGGTATAATATCCAAAAAACGATCACGTATCAATGATATAACAAATTTAACTTCCTTATGCCGCAACGGTGTTAGTGCCGGACTAGCATGATCCTCTATGAGACGTACATAACTATACACAACTGTTTGTATAAGAAACGATTGTGATTCCAGCCATGGACGATATTCTATGAATATATCCAAAAGACTTTCAACTAAGAAAAGATTTTTCGGTGAAACATCACCGCCACCAGCTTGACGCAAACAATTCCATATGATGTTTTCCACATTGAGGACCTGATGTTTGACCAGTTCCCTTAGTACCCAAATAAGTTGACGTCGCGCCACATCGGTCAGTTTATTATATTTTTCAGCAACCAACATGGTCATATTTGTTACAACCATATTCATACCATCACGCGCCACCAGTGTTAGATCGCGATAGCTTTTTAGCGCCATATTTGGATCGGATAGCATGATGTAAAGAAAACCAATTGAAATTTCTTCATGTTGTTTTTCCTTACACACTAGCTGGGAGAGTTTGTCGTGCATATCCTTGTCATTAAGACCATTGATCTGTTGTTGCAAACTGATAAAGGCACGCTCAAAACGCTGCAAGTAGAAAAGTTTATAAAAATTAAACGTGTCATCTTTATAGGTCAAACAGAAAATAAAACCACCATACCTCTTCCAAATCATCTTTAACATCAACGGCAGTGCTTATGAATAATTTTGAAATATATTGTATTTTTTGTGTAGATTCCATTTGTTGTGGCTGCATTTAACCAGGGTTCCACGTTCCCGGCTTAATAAAAATTTCCCCAAAACGCTGTATGCAATCTGTCCAAAGACAAAATTGAGACTTCTCTTCGCTGCTACAAGAACACCCCAATCATACACACACTCAGCTCGCTACACGCACACACAAACTACACACAATCAAATGGAATTGTTAAGTGTGCAATGTTTACATTCACCTTTTCTTTAACAAATTTTATCTTTTTCCAACCTAAACCGTTAACTTTGCCAATAATAAAACATGTTTTCAAGAGTTCATAAAATATTGAATAATATGTATAATTGCTATTAAAGGCTCCCTTAAAATATATGAAATTTTTTTGTGAAAATCGGAGTAAAAAACTCTCCTCAAGACTCAAAAAGAATTCACTTCGTTGTGCTGCTTCTTTTTAAGCAACAACTGCAATGAATTGATAAACACATACGTGTAGGTTGCCGTATCCTTTTTTTTTTTCAGGCATCAATGGAGATGAAAAAAATTTTAGCGATTAAAGTAATGTTGCCATTTGTAGCGAAGGGTTTTGGTTTGTGTAGGGCTATATCTTCAACAGGTTGAATGGTTCATACTTTTGTATTTGTCAAAAATTAATGTAAATGTTTAAAAATATTTACATATCAGTTATATGATCAATAAATTGTTAAAAATACCAAATTTATCATTCCAAAAATTCCCAATATTCAAACTTATATTTCCCTTATACTAATAACATTCTGGTACCATTTAAATAAGAGATGACATATAATTTTTTATCAATACGGCAACAGTGCACCATCGGAGAACTGAGCCGAATAACTACAATTAAACTAAGACTAGCCGTCGACTAATTTTAATAGTTAACGCCATGGAAATATTTTTTCTTTAATTAGAATTACAAATAACCATAATTTCTTAA
The DNA here is from genome assembly GCF_015586225.1 of Lucilia sericata. Classification (NCBI taxonomy): domain Eukaryota; kingdom Metazoa; phylum Arthropoda; class Insecta; order Diptera; family Calliphoridae; genus Lucilia; species Lucilia sericata. The sequence continues at coordinate 556,481 of NW_023994137.1, read as the reverse complement.
ATTTCTTCTGTAATTTTGTTTAAATACAGAAATTTGACAATATAAAACTAAATGTTTTTGAAATTAAACAATTTTTCTTCTTACCGGCTAAACAGTGTTATTAAGCCGGCACAAACAATTTTTGAGTGACACGCCGTTGACTTGATTTTTTTTTGCCGTTGGACTCTGTTCAATGGTTGGTTATTTGCAAAGTAAATTTATAAAGTAGACTCATTTGAACAGCTGACTATTTTTTTTAAACTTGCTATTTGTGGACTTACTTGTCAAAAATGTTTATGTTGCCATATTTGTTTTCATTTTAACGCTTGCTTTTGTACAAATTTCTGTGTAATTTGTTGTATTTAATGTGAAAAAGTGTATTTTAAGTGTATAATATTTTTAAAAATGTTCTAATTTTTAAAAAATAAAGAAAACTCTGTGACTTTTAATATAAATAACAACATATTTTTGGAAAGTACAACAATAATGCCATATTTTCCATTAATTATTGGTTCATTTTTGTAAACAAATTTTGACAAGTGAGTATTTCGAACAAAAACAAATTGCCTGTGGTTTTTGTAGACGTTTGTTGTACAACAACTCGTGTCGCTACTTTATTAATTTACTTTGGTTATTTGGCAATCAGTGTTTTTAGCATTTTGTGTAAAATTTCGTTAATTGGAGTAAAAACATAAAAAAATATAGTGGAAGAAAGTTAAATTTAGAAAAATGCCTTACGCTAATCAACCTTCTGTAACCATTACCGAATTAACAGATGATAATGTCAAATTTGTTTTAGAAGATACCGAGCTAAGCGTGGCCAATAGTTTACGGCGTGTTTTTATAGCTGAGACACCAACATTGGCCATCGATTGGGTACAGTTGGAAGCCAATTCAACAGTGTTGTCTGACGAATTTCTGGCTCACCGTATTGGATTAATACCTTTAATATCGGATGAAGTTGTAGAGCGCTTGCAGTATACTAGAGATTGTATTTGTTTGGATTTCTGTCCCGAGTGCAGTGTAGAGTTTACTTTGGATGTCAAGTGTACCGAAGATCAGACGCGACATGTTACAACAGCCGATTTGAAATCAAGCAATCCAAAAGTTTTACCCGTAACTTCCCGGCATCAAAATGACGAAGACAATGAGTATGGCGAGAGTACAGATGAAATTTTAATAATCAAATTGCGTAAAGGACAAGAATTGAAATTGCGTGCTTATGCGAAAAAGGGGTTTGGTAAAGAACATGCCAAATGGAATCCCACAGCAGGTGTTTGCTTCGAATATGACCCCGATAACTCTATGCGTCACACTTTGTATCCCAAACCCGATGAATGGCCTAAAAGTGAACATACCGAATTGGATGATGATCAGTACGAGGCTCCTTATAATTGGGAGGCCAAACCCAATAAATTTTTCTATAATGTAGAATCGGCTGGAGCTCTTAAGCCAGAAAATATCGTTATAATGGGTGTGCAGGTTTTAAAGAATAAGTTATCAAATCTACAAACTCAACTCAGTCATGAGAATCAAAATGATGCTTTAGCTGTTTAAGAAATAACAAACTTAATTATGTATTTTCACAAATAAACTATTATTTTCCATTTTAATATAAAATCATTAATCTTTAAACAAATTTTGTATATCAATGCCTCCTATAGAGTTTTTGGAGCTAGATTTTTGTTTGTTAGTTTCGCGGTTTGTGTTTTGGTTGCTGGCGTTTTCTTTCGCTTCCTTGGCCTCATTAAAGGCCTCTGTTAAACTGGGCTTAGAGTCTTCTAAGCTTTCGGCCGACTCCAGTAATGCTTCCTGACTGTCGGCTTTCATTTGTTGTCTTTCTTGTTGCAGTAATTCAACAGAAGTTTCAAAAATTTTCTCTTCATCTAAAGCTCCTTGAGACTTTAAACCTTGGTAGATTTTTATAAATTGCTGGCTTTGTGTTTCTCGTTTCCTATCGAATAAATTTATCATTTCTTGCTGTTTCAAAGTTTTGTGAAATTTGCTAAAAAGAAATAAAAATTTGTTAATTTTCGATGAACATCTATCTAACTTGCTAAATAACTCACGCTCTGGCTACATCCTCCTCGTAGAAAATATTTCTAATTGGCAAATCTTTGGGAGCAGGTCTATCGAAACGTGGCTCTAGTTTAGGAGGAAAAGCTTCATATAAATCATACCAAATAGGTTTATCTTCCGGCTTCATAGCTCCCGAACGCAACAAACCAGTTACTCTGAGTAAAATTTGAATGATTTTATTTCTAATAATATATTTTTTATTAAAGTTACCTGGTGAAAATGGTTCCAATTTTTTCCAATCTACTTTGAGCCATGATTTACAATAGAAATTTTATTTAAAATAAATTAAATTTTCCTAAAACTTGGAGCAGGTTACGAAATAACCTTATTTTTTTGTGTTTTACAATAAAAGCCAGAGATGAGTGTTTTCATTAAACAGCTGTTTTTGTTAATGTTATCGATGAATGAACTGTTGACACAGTTTTTAGTACAAGGTATTAGTACACAAAATCAAAAATTTGTCAGCTCTAATAAAAAATATAAACAAAAGCACGTTGGTATTCATTGGCAGAGAATCATTTCTTAGATAAAATTTGTTTAATTTAAAATTATGGGTGCTTTAGCTGAAGTAATTTTTTTTTGTAATTTTTAAAGTTAAAGTGTAGTAACTAGCTATTCTTTTTTACAGGTTGCTGGTGATGAAAACAATGGTGAGGGTTCGCGTACATTTGTATTTCTAGATGAAGGCCACACACTGGGCAATGCTTTGAAAACCATTGTTAGTCGTTATCCCGATGTGGATTTTTGTGGCTATACTATACCACATCCTACTGAAAACAAACTACATTTTCGTATACAATCTAATCAAGCTAGAGCAATTGATATTTTAAAACGTGGTTTGGAAGATTTGGAGAAAATATGCGATCACACCATTGAGACATTTGAAAGTGAAGTTAAAGTGTTTACTGAGAAAAATAAAGTTGCTGCTACATGAAAATAATTTACTTATAAATACTTTTTTTTAATTAAACAAAATTATTTTGTTAATGAGAAAATGTACACCAAAATCATCACACAGCATTACGTGACTTCTTGGGATCATGATTGGGTTTGCGCAAATGATGGTAATTGGGTAAAACTTTGCGCAAGAAATCAATCTGCAAGGTTTGAGACTGAAACAAGAAGTAAAAATGTTGGTAAATTAGTAAGCCATAACTTTTATTAAACAAACTCACAGCATGTTTATCTATAGCCTCTCGCTGCATGCATTCTCTGCCATAGATTACCGTATTTTCCGGCAATTGTTGTTTACACTGCAAACGTACTCCGGCTCCCACTATGCAACCACTGCTGACACTAACTTCCGGGCTCACATAACTTTTACATTCAAAAACATTTTTATCACCTATACGATTGGCTTCCACTGTACAACCTACTTCAAATACATTATTGGCTCCTATAGTTAAAGCCGGTGCAGGATCCCCAGTAACGGCCGAACTTTTGTCTCCCTCCGGCAAACGATAGGCAATAGTAGCATATTCTTCTACTATACAATTTTCACCCAATATAATGGGTCCCGCCTCTGCTATAATACTAGCACTGGGATGTATGACACATCCTGGTGAGATGGTGATGTCACCACGCAATGTACTGTCTTCACAGACAATAGATTTGGTCATAATTTTTACACCGCTGCTGTAAAGGGAATGATTTAGTAAAAATTTTATATTTTGTTTTGCTGAAGAAAAATATTTACTCGATGTCTATTGGTGGCATTTCTAAAAAAATTCTTGGTATTATTTGTGTTTTAGAAAATTATGTTTTTCTTCTTTATTTTTGTTTTGTTTAGAGATGGCAAATATAATGATAACTTAACAGGTGTGGTGTTATCGTTTTATCATCGCTAATAGTGGTGGATGCCAGATTTGAAAGTGTTATACAATTGAGCGTTTTTAATATATATTGAGAAAGAGATTAATGGATTTAATTAATAAATTAGAAAACATTTGAAAAAAGTCGAATTATTGAATATATAAATAAAATAAAATGGGAAACAATTTAGAGATAAGTCGGAAGTCGACGTGCTAGGGAAAGTCTATTATGTATTTCAATTACAATTAGCACAGTACAGCACAGCACAGAAAAGGTCAAATTCGACCATATTATCCCAATAAACCAACTTAATAAATGGACTATATTGTCGAATAACTGATTTTTGTAAAATAAATGTCTAAAAAGTCGAACAAATAACAAATTTGATAGGTATCTCAATATGAAATTAGAGTTTTAAAGACAGAGGATGTAAACTGCAGAAACAAACGAAGAAAGAAAAGGGCGGAGAGTAAAAATTTTTTAATACAAAATATATGCATCAAAAATTATGTTATTTCAATTTTTTCTGGGTTATTGGATTTTGACAATCCTAAAAATATGTTGTGGTTTTTATTTACCATCCAAAAAGTATGCTGCAGTAAATATAAACATAACATTGCCAATTATAAAGAAATTCGTTTATTAAAATTTCGATGCTGTGGCAGCACTGGCTGCAAAAATTAATTTCGAAAAATTATTGATTCTTGAAAAATAAAAATTTTATTTTACCCTTATGAACCTTTGTGTGGAGTACTGCACAATGGCATGGAGTCAAAATCCATTGTGCTTAATGTTTTGAGCATTGGTCCCATTCCTTTCTTTTGCATATTAACTTATGGTGAAAAGTAGTTTTGTCGGCTTTGACCATAATTTATCCATAATTTTGCGTTTTTGGTAAGCTTGACAAATTTTTTACTCACTATTTGCAATCGTGCCACATAAACGACCAAAGATATTCTTCAGTAGCGTTGATTTTTTAAGCTCCGTATCACTCTTCTTCTGTCCTTTATAATAAGAAATATACATATATGTATGTATGTATATATATTGATTCCATTCTGGAACTAGCATTACCTACAATGTGCTCAGAGTCTTTGAATCTAAACGGCGAGCCTTAGCAAAAAACAGTTGCTCCCCTAGTTTATATACATATGATGATAAATATTGTTATGGGTTTTATCTTAAACTTGTACTATGATTCCCTGAGAGATGACGATTCTAAAACACGTTAGATTAGGTTATAGAACGCATATTTGATACATCAGATTCAAAGAAAATATAACGGGGCAACATCTGGCCTATTGTACGTTCATTTAATGGAACACGTTTGCGGTGACATCTTGTATAGCGATCAATGAATGAAATTGTCGTCCAATGTTCAGAAACTCTGTATAATTTCGACGAAAGCCTGACAATGACAGAAATTGCCGCGTAAGTGATAGAATAGGCCTAGGCATTATTGTATTCTTCAAGTAAAATGCCTTAGGTAGGACTTGGGAAATCAGTCCTTTTTGACATGGTAACTAAGCCCATTAGTTCCAACGTATGGAGCACTATTAGCTCCAACGTATGGAGACTATTTTGGTGGAACACACTTGACAAATCCACTATTGAGAAAACTACCTGCGGACCTTATGGTGAAACAAGTACATAGATCTTATGTAAATCTGTAGTTGGGCTAAGTTCAGCCGGTTTATGAAAGCATGGTACCTTTGGTCATGCATCCATTATATTCCCGATAACATTAATTTCCCTGATCTTCTCTCTGATAAATGATTCACAATAGATACTACAAATGTGTTTCTAAATCTAAGAGGGGTGGCTTCTAAATTCCAAATTTGAGAAATGAAGTATGTTTCAAGCTACATAATCAACGCAGCGTTTTCCAGGCTGAGATATCTGACATCAAAAGCGAGGTAATCTTGATGAGGTACTATAGGAAATGCGGAGAATTATACGAACTTTGGTGTGTACACGGCATCTGGATTGGTTCGTAAATGTGTTATATCTCTTGTCGCGTGTCGTGTCCAGCCTTGATGAACGGGACATTGATACTCTAGTGGGAGCCCCGCTCTCGTGCTGTAAAACGTTTATTAAGGACTACACATGTCTGCCCAGACCAGATGGTCAACAACGTCTACGTCAACCATGTTTAGTTGACCACTCTATAATAACCATAGGTTTTTGTCACTGATAGAGAATTTCACGTTTACGATTAAGGGTAGTGGTTAGTGTTCTAGTCTGGTAGACCGGAGGTGGTGGGTTCGATTCCCACCTGAGGCACTGGTTAAGGAGCGCACAACAGGCTCGATAGAGGCCTAGGTGTATTTCTTCGGATTTGATGTATATACATCCTCCTTTCAAACTAACTAACTAACTAACTAACTAACTAACTAACTAACTAACTAACTAACTAACTAACTAACTAACTAACTAACTAACTAACTAACTAACTAACTACTAACTAACTAACTAACTAACTAACTAACTAACTAACTAACTAACTAACTAACTAACTAACTAACTAACTAACTACTAACTAACTAACTAACTAACTAACTAACTAACTAACTAACTAACTAACTAACTAACTAACTAACTAACTAACTAACTAACTAACTAACTAACTAACTAACTAACTAACTAACTAACTAACTAACTAACTAACTAACTAACTAACTAACTAACTAACTAACTAACTAACTAACTAACTAACTAACTAACTAACTAACTAACTAACTAACTAACTAACTAACTAACTAACTACTAACTAACTAACTAACTAACTAACTAACTAACTAACTAACTAACTAACTAACTAACTAACTAACTAACTAACTAACTAACTAACTAACTAACTAACTAACTAACTAACTAACTAACTAACTAACTAACTAACTAACTAACTAACTAACTAACTAACTAACTAACTAACTAACTAACTAACTAACTAACTAACTAACTAACTAACTAACTAACTAACTAACTACTAACTAACTAACTAACTAACTAACTAACTAACTACTAACTAACTAACTAACTAACTAACTAACTAACTAACTAACTAACTAACTAACTAACTAACTAACTAACTAACTAACTAACTAACTAACTAACTAACTAACTAACTAACTAACTAACTAACTAACTAACTAACTAACTAACTAACTAACTAACTAACTAACTAACTAACTAACTAACTAACTAACTAACTAACTAACTAACTAACTAACTAACTAACTAACTAACTAACTAACTAACTAACTAACTAACTAACTAACTAACTAACTAACTAACTAACTAACTAACTAACTAACTAACTAACTAACTAACTAACTAACTAACTAACTAACTAACTAACTAACTAACTAACTAACTAACTAACTAACTAACTAACTAACTAACTAACTAACTAACTAACTAACTAACTAACTAACTAACTAACTAACTAACTAACTAACTAACTAACTAACTAACTAACTAACTAACTAACTAACTAACTAACTAACTAACTAACTAACTAACTAACTAACTAACTAACTAACTAACTAACTAACTAACTAACTAACTAACTAACTAACTAACTAACTAACTAACTAACTAACTAACTAACTAACTACTAACTAACTAACTAACTAACTAACTAACTAACTAACTAACTAACTACTAACTAACTAACTAACTAACTAACTAACTAACTAACTAACTAACTAACTAACTAACTAACTAACTAACTAACTAACTAACTAACTAACTAACTAACTAACTAACTAACTAACTACTAACTAACTAACTAACTAACTAACTAACTAACTAACTAACTAACTAACTACTAACTAACTAACTAACTACTAACTAACTAACTAACTAACTAACTAACTAACTAACTAACTAACTAACTAACTAACTAACTAACTAACTAACTAACTAACTAACTAACTAACTAACTAACTAACTAACTAACTAACTAACTAACTAACTAACTAACTAACTAACTAACTAACTAACTAACTAACTAACTAACTACTAACTAACTAACTAACTAACTAACTAACTAACTAACTAACTAACTAACTAACTACTAACTAACTAACTAACTAACTAACTAACTAACTAACTAACTAACTAACTAACTAACTAACTAACTAACTAAGGCTACTACTGACAGCAGTGATAACAGGTCATTGGTATGTAGGAGCTCATGCTAGAAGATTGAATCTTCTGTATAATGACTTCTGCAGAAGTTGCAATGACGAGGATGAAACTTTCGAACACTTTTTGTGTCTGTGCTTAGAATGGCTTTAGAATGGCTACCATAGACCATATGCACCATCTCTGACGTAAGCAGGATTTAAATACAGACTTTGGATTAGTTGCATCTACATTGTCATTGGCCTCAGATAGCAGATGTGTGTTGAAAAATTCTAATGGTTTAAATCTTCCTCTATAGTAACGATGCCGAAATTCTCACGTAGACAGACAATGTTGAAATTCTCATAAATAAATTTAAATACAAAATGTATGATGACATTAAATCTTTTATTTCATTTCATCGTTTATTACAAAAATTCATTATCTTCAATTACATTATTATCGTTTTTATTATTATGAAGTGGATGATGGACGATGTGTTGTGTTTTGTGTTGGCTGCTTTACTTGGTGCTTCCCATTTCTTGTTATAAGACTCTTATTATATAGAAATATCTTGTAAGTCATAATAATGGATTTTAGTTTTATTTGTACTAGATATTTTCATGCATTTAAATTGTTAAAGCTTCCCATTTGTTGGGAGTATGTATAAGTACGAGAGTATATATTTAGTTTTGTTTAATGTTTCAATGGGTGACTGGCAACAACCATTCAGTGAGCCAGCTGCATTTTGTTTAACATCTTAACATTATTTCTTCGTTTACTGCATCTGCACTTTATAATATGCATATTGTAGTAGTTTTTCTGGAGTGTTTGTCTGTCTGCTTCTCAAGCTCCTTGCCATGCATATTTTCTTTAGATCATTTGGTCTCCCCTTTTGCATTCATTCGTCCTTCTTCGCCATGTGTCAATTGTGTGGTTGTTGTTTCAAAGTGCAGAAATGTTTGTTTGGATTTGTAAACCAATTTACATTTACTGCACATTATTTAAATTTTTCTTTAAGTTTTTCCCATATTTTATTTAGTACCAGATATTTTGTTGTATCTATTTTTTCCTTATTATTTCTATGGGAGATTGTTATAGGAAATAGGGAGTTTGCTTTCAGTTTTCCTTATTTTATATTTATTTTGTTTGTATTTTGTATTTGTAAAGCACTTTTTTGTTGTCAGACTATGAAAAAGTTAAAGTTTTCTATATTTATCTTGTATTTTTTGGAGGGTGTAGTCTGTAGTGGAAATATGTAGTTGCAGGAGTTGTAATCTTGGATTTGAGATATTTACTTGTAGGGAGACTTGTTGTTGTTTCCGTTTATAGTTGCCAGATTATGGAAGTAAAAATTAAATAGAATACACTTTCTATAGAAAACATTCTGAAAAAGTCACACTTCCATTGAAATTTTTCTAACGACGACTCGTTTCTCGTAAAAAAACTGTCTAAAGGAGGCACTTTTCTATAGAAAACTGTATAAAGAAGACATTTTTCTTTAGAAAACTGTCTAAAGAAAACAATTTTTAATAGAAAACTGACTAACAATACACTTTTCTATAGAAAATTGTCTAAAGAAGACGCAAAATAAAACATTCTTAAGAAAACAATATTCTATAGAAAACTCTCTAAAGGATACACATTTCTAGAGAAAAAACTTTATATAAAAGACAATTTTCTATAGAAAACTGTCTAATGAATACACATTTCTATAGAAAACATTCTAAAGAATACACTGTGTAAGGAAAATTATTATTTTTTAATAGAAAATTGTTTAAAGAAAAAACTAAAATTACACTTTTCTATAGAAACCTGTCTAAAGAAGACACTTTTCTATAGAAAACTATCTAAAGAAGACACTTTTGTTCAGAAAACTGTCTAAAGAAGACACTTCTCAATAAAAAACATTCTTAAGAAAACAATTTTCTATAAAAAACTGTATAAAGAAAACTGTATAGAGAAAAAACTTTATATAAAAGACAATTTTCTATAGAAAACTGTCTAATGAATACACATTTCTATAGAAAACATTCTAAAGAATATACTGTGTAAGGAAGATTAGTTTTTTATAGAAAATTGTTTAGAGAAAAAACTAAAATTACACTTTTCTATAGAAACCTGTCTAAAGAAGACATTTTTGTTCAGAAAACTGTCTAAAGAAGACACTTCTCAATAAAAAACATTCTTAAGAAAACAATTTTCTATAAAAAACTGTATAAAGAAAACTTTCCAAAGAACTTTCTATAGAAATGAATGAAGAGACATTTCTATATAAAACTTTCTAAAGAATACACTTTTCTATAGAAAACTGTCTAAAGAAGACAATTTTCTGTAGAAAATTGTCTGAAGAAGACACTTTTCCCTAGAAAACTCTCTAAGAATGCACTTTTCTGTAGAGAAACGGCTAAGAATACACTTCTAGAGAAAATTGACTAAAGGAGACACTTCTCTATAAAAAAACTTTCTTAAGAAAACAGTTTTCTATAAGAAACTGTCTAAAAAAGACATTTTTCTGTGGAAAACTGTCTAAAGAAGACAATTTTCTACAGAAACTGTCTAAAGAAGACAATTTTCTATAGAAAACATTCTAAAAACTACTCTTCCCTATAGAAAACTGTATAAAAAAGTCACTTCCAGTATAGAGAAAATTGACTGAAGGAGATACTTCGCAATAAAAAACTTTCTTAAAAACTTTCTATAAGAAACTGCCTAAAAAAGACACTTTTCTATGGAAAACTGTCTTAAGAAGACATTCTACAGAAAACTTTCTAAAGAAGACTCTTCCCTATAGAAAACTGTATAAAGAAGTTACTTCCGGTATATTCCCGAAATATTTTTCTATAGCAACTACTCTTACTCTGGAAAGTACGAAGTAGTAAAATCTGGCAACCATTTTGTTTTTTTTTCAGCTATTGATATCCTGCTTCTAACGTTTTGTTTTTTTTTCTATTAGAAATTGTTATACAACTTGGCATCATCTTATGGAAATTAACTTTTTAAGTCTATGCACAATATACGATTTTTCCTATTACGTCTACATCGTCTGTCTGGATGGTGTAAAAGTAAAAGAAATTTGAAATAAAAGAAAGAAAGAAAAAAATGATAATAATTTTCCTTTCAGGATAACTTAAGTACACAAGTAAATAAAGAGATTGTTCTTCAATTGAAATGGAAAATTCATTTCATTTGAAGAGTAGGAAAACGATTAAAGAATCTATTTGTCATTTACCAAATTGTGTTAGAGTGCTAATCTCTATAATTATTTCCTTTCACCATGCCAGGCGCATTTTTTCTATTTGCACAAATATTTCAATTTGCAAAAAAAAAATGTTCTTTAGATTTCTTTGATATTTAATACTTGAGGTGAAAATGATAAATTGTAGTGGTAATGTAAATATGTATTTTTTGTGTGCAGTGGAGGAGGGGGTTTGACTTTAGGATTTACAACATATTTTTACGTAATCAATGTGTCAATGACCTTGTGGCGGTGGTTGAAATCTGTAAAAATTATACAAAATGGGGGATCTAAAGTAAATAATACAATTTTAAAAGGTGGGTGCTAAAGTAATGGAGTATTTTTTATAAATACGAGAAGTTTTTGAAAATGTTCTATAGAGATTTTTCTTGGTTAGTTTTTATTAAATATTGAACTATTATAATATGTTTAATATTTCTAAATTTTCATAAATAATTTTATAAATAGGGAGAATTTTGGAAAAAGACATTTAATCGATAACACTAGGCAACAAAAATAAATACCTGGGAAGTGATACCAGTTTTCTGAAAGGTGGAACAAGAATCTGTTTGTAAAATTTGTCAAACATCTCCAAAATCTTGAGATACGGATAAAATGCCGGTTTTTCGTACCTTTAAGCACTTATAAGTCTTTAACTTAGTTGAATCTAAACCGATTTTAAGTTTCTCAAAGGTTTTAGAAAGCAGAAGCTGAGGCCTTTATAATGACTTATATGATGTTTAAATAACCTGGAGAAATATGTGTGGAACCGTACTATATTTTAATTGATTAGAAAACCATATATATTCATGAGTAAAACTCAACTATGTTCTTAAAAAACCGTTATCAATTGATAACAATTGTTCAAAACTGATTTTCTAAGGGATGCTTTATATGGGGAATAACTTTAAATATGGGTGAATCCTCGAAAAATTTGGTACACAAGGGTTAAATAAGTCCGTATTGTTTAAAGATTTAGCAGCATCACTAAGGATTACAGCAAATATATTTATACCGATTTTTATATTGATCGGACCTTATTTGACCCTAGACTCCATGCAAAACCTCCTTCAGCAAATGACTTTAATTCCATAATTCTCTTAATTACATTAATATCACGATGAAATTCAGCATAAATAACTTTTATATAAACCTAAATTCATTCCATCAAATTTTATGAGAATCGGCCCGTATTTAAACTTATTTTCCATATAAAAAAATCTTTCAGAAAATCAGTTTTAAAACAATTTCTAACGGATGTTTAAAAACAAAGCTGCGTTGAACTCATGAGTAGACATTAGGGTGATCGATTATTCGACATTTTCCAAAAACCGGTTTTCGAATAGTTCGAATAGTTGACATTTAAAAAAAATCGGTTGATATTTTTCAAATTCAGAAAAAACCGGTTAACCGGTTTTTCATTATAAATAAAAAAATATATTTTAATTTGAAAAACTTAATGTTTATATTTAAATTTGATTAATAAAACATGGCCCGAAATGATTTTTAACAGTTTAAAAGATTATAACTGTAGATCTAGTCGTCTGATTTACATTATTTCATTAATATAAAAAAATTAGGAAAAAAGTGGGACACTTCTGTTAAACATATGGTACTATGAAATCCTAGCTTATTTTAAAAGCCCTGTTTAGGAAATTTGCATAGGCATTCCAACACTTCCATAAAATTTCAGCCGTAAATTAATTATTGTAATTGGAATATAATCTTTAGATTGATAAAATTTTATCAAAATTATCAATTTTACAAATAAATTTTTTTAATTAATAAGGAAAATCAAAAAAGTTTAACCAAAGGAGCTTTAGAAAAATATACGCTAGTTCCTCGACTCAAATATTTTTAAAATTTAGCTGTATTATTATTTACTTAAAAATTTCATTTAAATAATCTTTGAATACAAAGCAAATAAAAGTATCCGAAACCGGTTTTTAAAAAGTGAAAAAACCGGGTTATTCGATATTCGAAAAATCAACATTAAGAAAAAACCGACACTGGTAAAGCAGAAAAAAACGGTTTTAAAACCGGTGGAAAAATCGAGTCGATCACCCTAGTAGACATGGATTTCTAATCAATTAATAAATAGTTCGTTTCCTATATAAAATACTTCGAAAACAAAACATCTCCAAACTTGCAAAACTAAAATCAACAAGTGAGAAAGTATAGTCGGGCGTGACCGACCATATAATACCCTACACCAGTTATGAATATTAAATGGGATTTAATAATAAAGCATTTATCTTCTATTACCTTGTTCCGATACATTTAAGCAATTTATGGATGAAAAACTAATTTTCTGAAAGAGGCTTTATAAAAGGCCGATAAAATTTTGTAAATATATTTATATTTACATAATATTTTATTTTGCTGAATTTCATCGCGATATTTGTGTTTAGAAGTTAATTTTGGACATTCAAGTAATTTTCTAAAGGGGCTTTGTATGGGAGCTAGGGTCAAATGAGGCCCGATCTCTATGAAATTTGGCAAGGTCATCAAGGCTTGTATAAAACTTAGTTGTGCCGCTTTTTATCAATATACAGGTATATTTAACATAATTATGAGCTCAGAAGCCCTTTTCGGGGGGTTCTGTTGTATGGGGGCTAGGTGAAATAATGGACCGATTTGAACCATTTTCAATAGGCTTCCTTCTTGGGCCGAAAAAATAGTGTGTACCAAATTTCATCCAATTATCTTGAAAATTGCGACCTGTACCTCGGGCACAAGGTTTACATGGACAGCCAGCCAGACGGACGGACGGACGGACAGATAGCTTAATCGACTCAGAAAACGATTCTAAGCCGATTGGTATACTTTAAGGTGGGTATAGGACGCATATTTTTGTATGTTACAAACATCAGCACAAACCCAATATACCCTCCCCACTAAAGTGGTGTAGGGTATAAAAATATGTTTGCCAATGAAACGCACACATAATTCTCCAGATTACTTAAACATTATATATATCATTGAAAAACTGAAAGCTGAAAAACTTAAAATCGGTTCAGATTCAACAAATTTACTGACTTATAAGTGCTTAAAGGTACGAAAAACTGTTTTTTTTACCCGTATCTCCAGATTTTGGAGATATTTGGCAAATTTCAAAAACAGATTCTTGTTCTACTCGGATTCACCTTTCAGCAAAATAGTGTGACTTTCCTGGTATTTCAATTTTCGTTTATTTATGTAATTTGCCATGAATAGACAATTTATCGAAAAAAAAAAATGCTATAAAAAGACAATTTATTGAAAATTTGGTATAAATAGAGAGTTCCTATAAAATTTTACTATAAATAGACAATTTATCAAAAAATTACTTTAAATATACAATTTATCGATAATTTGCTCTAAATAAACAATTTATTGAAAATTTTGTTATAAATAGACAATTTATCGAAAATTTGCTATAAAAAGTGAGTTTAATCGAAAATTTGCTGAAAATATATAATTTATTGAAAATTTGCTTTAAACAGAGAATTTATTGATAATTTGCTATAAATAGATAATTTATGGAAAATTTGCTATAAATACACAATTTATCGAGAATTTGCTGTAAAAAGAGAATTTTAAGAAAATTTGTTACAAATAGTGAATATATTGAAAATTTGCTATAAATAGTGAATTTATCGAAATCTTGCTATAAATAGACAATTTATGGAGAATTTGTTGTAAATAGAGAATTTATAGAAAATTTGGTAAACATAGACAATTTATCGAAAATTTGCTGTAAATAGAGAATTTATAGAAAATTTGCTATAAATAGTGAATTTATAGAAAATTTGCTATAAATAGTGAATTTATTGAAAATTTGCTATAGATAAACAATTTATCGAAAATTTGCTATAAATAGACAATTTAACGAAAATTTGCTACAAATAATAGACAATTTGTCAAAATCTTGCTATAAATAGTGAACTTATTAAAAATTTGCTATAAAAAGACAATTTATTGTAAATTTGCTACAACTAGTGTATTTATTGAAAATTTGCTTTAAATAGACAATTTATTGAAAATTCGCTGCATATAAAGCAGTTATAAAAAATTTCGTCAAATATCTTGTTAATTAGTGATTCAAAAATAACTGTTTCCTATACTATTAATTAGTTTATAATACATATGTATGTACATATGTATTAGTAATTAACTTCATTGACAAACTTCTAAAATATGTGTCTATGAAGCATAAAATCTATTGAATAAAATTAAAATCTTTAATTAGTTTTTGCAAATGACTAATTTTGTTCTTTATGTATATTCTGAACTTATAATCATAACTATCAACATATGCCCTTGTATGTATGTGTGTGTAGTCTACGATACTTAAACATTCATGGGCTTTTCCAATTTCTTTAATTTTGTTTAATCATCTGATTAGTAATAAAATGATTCATGAAATATGTATATATGTATGTTTGTATGTTTGTAAGAGTGTGTCTTTGTAAGAAAATAATAGTTATTAGAAATTATCGTTTTACGTATAAATTTTCCCCTACAATTTTCTAATAAAGACAACTTAACTATAATATATTTTATACCTACATACTATATACATACATACATATGTATGTATTTATGTATAGTACAAGTAAAATACCCAGGACTCGAAATCTTTTAGAATATTCATAGGGGAATTAACTATGTACTGTACTATTAAATATATTACTGCTGTACACATGAACTCTCTCATATACGTATTTGAGACGGATAAATGTATGGTTCAATGAGTACAATATACACAATTTTTATACCTTTATATCAAAGGGCGGGAGTTTGGTAAAACTAACAGCTGTACTTTGATTAAATAATTCATTTGACACAACTTACAACAAGAACCAAACGAAAAATTGCAATAATATCAGAGTAGAAAGGCGAAAAATAAACGACACGTTATTCACATAAATATATTGTGTCCATTCAATTGTAAAGTAGACAATAATTTTGTTTCGGGAAGTACGAGGTAGGAAGGAACATTTTCTATAAAATTTTGTTCTCGTCTGGAGCAAAATTTTCTATCAAACTTTGCTCTGGTCTAGAACAAGTTTTTCTATAAAACTTTGCTCTAGTCTAGAGCAAGTTTTTCTATAAAACTTTGCTCTAGTCTAGAGCAAGTTTTTCTATAAAACTTTGCTCTAGTCTAGAGCAAGTTTTTCTATAAAATTTTTCTCTAGTCTAGAGCAAGTTTTTCTATTAAACTTTGCTCTAGACTAGAGCAAGTTCTTCTATAAAACTTTGCTCTAGATTAGAGCAATCTTTTCTATAAAACTTTGGTCCAGTCTAGAGCAAGTTTTTCTATAAAATTTTGCTCTATACTAGAGCAAGTTTTAATATAAAACTTTGCTCTATATTAGAGCAAGTTTTAATATAAAACTTTGCTCTAGTCTAGAGCAAGTTTTTCTATAAAAGTTTGGTCTAATCTAAGTTTTTCTATAAATGTTTGCTCTAGTCTAGAGCAAAATTTTCTATAAAACTTTGGTCTATACTAGAGCAAGTTTTTCTATAAAACTTTGCTCTATACTAGAGCAAGTTTTTCTATAAAACTTTGCTCTATACTAGAGCAAGTTTTTCTATAAAACTTTGCTCTAGTCTAGAGCACGCTTTTCTATTAAACTTTGCTAGAGAAAGTTTTTCTATAAAACTTTGCTGGAGTCTAGAGCAAAATTGTCTACAAAACTTTGCTCTTATATAGAGCCTCTAGTTTTATAGAAAAAATCTTGTTCTAATCTAAAGCAAGTTTTTCTATGAACTTTTGCTCTTGTTTTATGAAAAATTTTGCTGTCTGCCCTCGTAACCACCCATAACATTTCAGTGAACTTTGCCGCCACCCTTAAACCCCTAAACTTTTAACATAAACACACAACTTACAACAAAATATTAGTTTTGTACAATAACAATAAACTTGAAACAAACAATAATAACAAAAACATTAAAGCTTTTAAAATGCGTTTATGAATGATATGGATATAAACAAAAGAGAAACTAAAATAATAACAAAAACAAATGCCAGACAAAATGGTACAGTTCAGTACAGTACACAACCAGTTGAGTTGGAAATGTCTGCTCTGTTATTATACGGCTGACTGTAATGGTACAGATGATGGCGAAGAGGAGGAGGACGGGGTGGGGGAGTATTTGTTAAAGAACATATAATTGTGGGGAGAGTCAAAGATAGAAAAGCATTTTTCAAAAGTTTATTGACCTCCAAATGGTCGAGGGTTGAAAATTTTTGTTTTTGTATACTTCTTATATATATACACTCTATATACATATCTACATATGTATGTATGTATGAATATTGTTGGCGGCAGACTGCATCAACAACATCATTATTATCTTCATCACTATAGAGCAGGCAGCAAAAAAAAGTTGCAGCTTCAGTAGCAAACAGTAAGACAGACAGTCAGTCAGTCAACTATAATAAGAGCAAAAAACACATAACAGGAAAATAACACCTCTTTTGATGATGATGATTTTCAAAAGATAAATACAAACAGCAAAATCTTATTGCAGACAATCGAGACCAGACAGAAGGCAGGCAGTCAGGCAACAGCGTTAAAGTTATTCATTCATATATTCACATAGTCAGCCAGGAAGGCAGACACTACTCCTACTCATTCACCCACAAATGTTTAACAACAAAAACAAATATAAAGTCGGCATTTTATCATATATACAAACTCAGTCACACACATAGTCATACATATACATATAAATGCATACAAAATACCAAAATCAAACAACAACGGCAACAACAAAAAAATGTATTTTCTATATATTAAACACCCAAGGGTTGTTGCTACACAAAAACCATGCTTATCCATACCTTACACACAAACACCTACAATTTCACTTCTCATGTACATACATACATACATATATAGGAAATCCAGAATACAAAATCCTTTAGAGGGGGAGTTAAAGCACAGAAGAGCAGAGGTGGTTTAGTAGAAGGACACATTCGTTTAATGGTGGTAGTTAATACTGAAAGACAACATCATACATCAACATACACATACACACGTATCACATTGTACAACTCCCTAGCCACCCCTTATGTCAGACAATAGTATTATATCTCATTCATTTTAATGATTATAATAAAGGTAAAGAAGATGAGGAAATCTTGAACTACAGAAAATAATAAAACGTATTAAAACAAAATTTTTTCCGTATTCTTGTTTTGTTTTTTTTGGTATAGAAATTCATACATAAGTTGTATGTTTATTTTTTAATACGAATTTCAAATAGTCCTTGATATAATCCTATAAACAGACTGAATAAACAGCAACAATAATATTGTATGTGTATAAAAAGGAAATGTTTGCAAAAATAAACCATTAAGAGTTGCCATATTCTAGGGTTTTTGGGGGTCAAGGAAAAGTGAAGCGATTACATTATCAATCCATTTTGAAATCAGTCACTATTCTTATAAGGTTTTGGTGTCCCCTTGTTAACACAAACGAGCTGCCAGGCCAACATCTTGTTTATATGCGCTAGCCCCATCAGCCGGCCATCTTAAGCCACTCGATTACTAAAACGACAATAATTAAACCGATAAAACTAGAACATACACTTTTGGAACCATTGCGTCTCATGTCTAGTATCAGAGACTAGGTGGCCATAGTGATTTGGATATTTCCTGATAATCTAATTAAGAATCAGATCGACCATGAGCGGGAAGTAGTGTGACTCACTCCTTGATATGAGCATTAAAAGAGAAGATTATGTTGCTGGTGTCCTGCAATACATATTTCTGCTGTGCTCCCCAAAATTGCCGCCTTTCGAGAGAATACACTCAATAATTCAACCATAGAGTGAGCTATATACGACTCAGCACCGCTCCTTTGTGACTTTCAAAGAACACACAGGTGACAATTTTTGTACATGACTGATGCCGTCAATGTACAAACTCATTGCTTAAGTACTTCGGCCATGTAATTTTTGATCAACGTTCCACTTCTTGCGGTTTAGCTTCGCAGCAACTACTTGTACTTCGAGGGGACCTCAGCTTATAGCCGGTACATGATGAATTCTGCTGGCAACCGACTCCCTTAGTAAGAAATTATCTGATTCTCTGGTTAGAAGTTGAAAGACTCCAAGAAATTAGTTTATAGTCTCTACAACACTAGAGGGGATGTTTCACTGGGGCAACAAATATTCAGTTGCATAGGGCCCAATGCCCAACAGTATAAGTGATATCGTCACCACCCTGTTCATGCATCAAGTCTAGTGAATAGAATGACTTGTCCATCCTTTATCAAAAACTTATGGTAATTAAAATGGCTATTACATCATTAAAATGCAGAAGCCCCGAGAAACGGTAGTATTTCACCCAAACAGGGATAACCTTATTAAACTAGACTATTGCATACATAATTAATTTAGGAATTTCCACATCATTCTGCTGTAGGATTCGACAATAATCAGCTTCATTCCGAGCTAGATCATCCTGTCTTCATCATGCTATGGACCTCGACTACGATGATAATATGTTTCTCCTAGTCCATTGGTCCTCTGATATATAAGACAAGATTAATATCTTTTTGCCGGTGCATTTATTTGGTTCAGTTATTCACATGATAGCTTCTATTCCATGATTAAGTGAGTGTAAATGCGCGACCTTAAAGAGGTTGAGAAATTCCACACCACAGAAGGTCCTCACCACGCGTTCTACGCTTCTTCGCATTCTACGCGGCTGTCAAAAAGTAGAATCAAGAATTGTGTGCTACAAGTTACAAGAATCAGGTTCATACCCGATTAGGAAAAGACTTTGATTCTCCATAATGTACAAAATATGACAAGGTCACAACTTTCTGAAGATAATAAGAAATGGTATTTGGCAATCCTAATGTTTTTGTTTAACTATTTTAACATTTGTCCCGGAACACATACAAGTCATCCACCCTTGCTGAATATAAGTACATACATATATAGCAAAAACAAAAACAAAAATAAAAAAATTAAATAATAAATATTGTTGAAAATAGTAGATGGAGCAGTTGTTGTAGTAGTACTAGAGCAGCAAACGTGGCAGCAACAGCAGCAGCAGCTGTAATTTGATTCAACAAACAAAAATTTAAACAAAACAAAAGGTTCATATTTGCGGCACATGAAAACAAGTTGCTACATACATTTACATTTTATAGTATGTCTGTGAATGTTGTTGCCACAAATGTGTATGAAACAAACAAACCCTTGTCCAACGACCAAGCAACATAATCAACAACTTTTATAAAAACAAAAATGTCTAAAAACAGTGACTTTTATTAATAATCGGTTAAAGATTATCGATAATATAAGGATAGGAATACTAGACATCTGGCACCATTCAACGCAGACCTTTCATCCGACAGATTCATGAGAACATCGAGATAAGAGTTCCCGTCAAAACTCGAATCAAATAACCACGAAAAGTTATTCAACTGCTCCACTTTATTCCCCAGAATTTCACCTATATTGCAAGATGAGGCGAGGTAGAAACATTCCTCAGTTTTGACATCTTTAAAATATATGACCCATTCAACTTGGATTTTATATGATAGCCGATTGAAATTTGTTGCGATCCAGGTTAATTCTATGATAAGGCATTGGAACATTCAAAATGTAATGCAGTATTAGGGCGCTGTTGTTATTATGAATATAAGAATCGTGTTTTAATCATTCCTCTGCAAGACCACATTCAACGTATTAAGGTGGAAATATATCCTCAATGGCATTCACCACCTACCCCGGATACGCAATTAATGGATCGTTCTTAGACGAAACTGTTTGGCGAAGTTTAATAGACAAATCGGAATTATGATCTGGCTATACCTTTCACGAAAATTACTTTTAGTCTCGTTGTTCTTCTTCGAAATGTACTCTTATTTGGTTTTACATCCTATCCTAACATGGACATAGCTAATGGACAGTGAGCTAACGGATCGTTCACGCGCGACGAAAGGGCGATAGAAACAGTATACATAAGGTTCTGGTTTGTTCTTTCACGAAAATGATGATAATATAATAATTATATGTGACTGCTCCCGCATGTTACCTTTATGAACCTATCATCTTGATGTTTTTACAATCCCGGGGTATAGAAGTGCTACCTACCAAAACCTCTGGTCTGCCGGTACTATAAACTGGTGGTGTTAAATGTATCTTAGGTCTTTCCATAGATAATTTGATACTACGAGCTGTCAGTTATCCGCAGGATTTGTCCAGGCTGGTCATTGGTGCAGGTCCTTTTGGGTTCCACGTAGACCACGCTTGCTAGCTGCCTGTTATTCTGAAGATGATCTTTTTGAGCAGAGAATGGAACTAATCTAAAATGGTGAAATTTCGGGAAAGTCTCCTCTGCCTCCCGGGACACTAGTACTGCTTGAATATGCCTTTTTAATTCGAGGAAGTTATCGCTGATGTTGTCATCTCTACAGGATTCATATTGAAATACGATAAGCGACTTAAGGTTGAGTTTTATCTCTTCCTGTCGGGGTAATCATTGGGTTCGGTTGACTTTGAACATGTCTACATCCTTTGTCCTATCATCTTGACATTAAGATGGAACTTTTTTTTATCGGTTAACTGTTACTGTGATGACCGAGATAAGAGATACAACAGGTGCATTGTTGGGGTTAAATGGAACCTCTCTCTATTGATTAGACTGGCACCTATATCATTCTTGTCCTGGTATGTATTGAGATTAGTTTCATGCTGTCTGTCTTTCCGCAACGTGATCACTTGGCAGGAGATAAGATAGCTCGAGTACTCCAAAGAAGTGCTTGTACATGGACCGGCATAGACATGTACAAAAATTGCCACCTGAGCGTCATTCATTAAAGTCACTCAAGGGGCAAGTGGTGGACTAAAGTAGACCCAGTGGATGTAAAAGGTCTGTGTGAAATTAAGCCGTCAGGGCAGATACTAACGTTAAACACTCGGATTTCTACCTATTGACTTGAATGTTTTATGGACTGGACTATTGACTAATCTGTAAACTAGTTTGTTTACTAGCCTATGAACTAGTCCATAAACTAGCTGTTGATTTGTCTATTGACTAGTCTAGAAACTAGAACATTAAATAGTCTGTTGACTTGTCTATAGGCTAGTCAAGTGGCTAGTCTATGGACTATTCTGTTTAATACTCTAAAGACTTGTCTGTGAACTAATCTAGGAATTAGTCCAGTAGCTAGTTTGTTAACTTGCCTATAAACTAGTCCAGCTGACTTATATATTGACTAGTCTGTTTACTACTCTGAAAACTAGACTATTGACTGTTGACTTGTCTATGAACTAGTCTATTTAAAACACTGACGACTGGTTTTGGAACTCGTCAGTTGATTTGTCTATTGACTAGTCTAGAAACTAGCTATATATGGATTAGTCTGTTTACTACTTTTGGAACTAGTCTGTTGACTTGTGTATGAACTAGTCTGTTTACTTATCTATGAACTATGACTTGATGATGGACTCCCCTATTGACATGTCTGTTCAATGTCTTCGACTATTGACTAGTCTGTGAATTAGTATATTTACTAGCCTGTGGACTAGTCTAAGATTAGTCCATTAACTATGAAATAATCTCATGATTGTCTTTGGATTAGTCAATGAACTAGTCTTTTTACTACTCTAAGGACTGCTTACTAGTCTATGGACTACCATGTGGACTATTTCATTGACACTTTCATGGTCTGAATTGAATGTGGAATAGTTATGGACTAGTTTATTGACTAGTCTATGAAGAATGCATTGTTTATTGACAAGTCTATTGATCTCTATTGGCTAGTCGGAACCGATAAATCTAAGAATGACTCTAAGGCTTTGAACTGATAAAAATTATCTTACTACTAATAGAAAATGAGAAAATCAATCAAGTTGTTTTATCAGAGATTAAGATGAGACCATAGGAACTTAAGACAGGACTAAAAGTGAAATACAACCTAACTTTAATACCACCCTAATGTCAAATGGAGATTTTGTTGATTTTTGTTTTTGCAGTCACTCAACCATTTAGCCATATTCTGTTAAATCGTCTGTCCCTACCAACACACTCGCACAAATTATTATTATTCAGTCAGCCAGAAGGCGAAAAACTAGACGGACATACGGACACAAAACATTCCTGCTACTTCCGCTTGATGATTAACAAAAAAATATAAAATTCAGACAAAATTGAAACTGAAATGAATGCGATGACGAATAAAAATCAGCAACAACGAATACGTATTTGGAATTCTCTGTATGAGAGCCACTGTGTGTGTGTGTATATGTATATGAATGGGGTTTAAAATGTGTTCGATGTTCGTGGTGGAGAAAAATGGGCAACAGACAAGTTTTAACAACAAAAAAAGAAGGAAACAAATATATTCTAAATTAGGAATATATGGCAGAGCGCATGCATCTACAAAAATATATACTCTTTCATACGTATGTATATAGGATTTGCAGAAAATACACTTTGTTTGGGAGTGTGGTATGCACCCCTCTTTTTATACCCTCCACCACCATCAGTGGTGATAGAGGGTATATATAAGTTTGTCATTCCGTGTGTAACACCTAGAAATATTCACCTGAGACCTAACAAAGTATATATATTCTTGATCCTTATGAAATTCTGAGTCGATTTAGCTATGTCCGTCTGTCCGTCTGTCTGTCTGTCTGTCTGTCTGTCTGGTTAAAACACGCTCACGTTAAAACTAAGCAAAGGAAATCAGCCAAATTCACTAAGAATATTCATTATTGTCCTAAGCAGTTTGGTATTGAAAATCAGCTAAATCGGTTCACAACGTAAAAAGTTATAAGTAAAAATTTCAGACTACCTCGAAAAAATTACGGTTTTTACATAATTCTTTTGAAGTTTTCTCGGAAACTACCAAAGATATTTCGATGAATTTTGTCACACATTATTTTTTCAGGGCAGTAATCAATTATGTTCAAAATCTTTACAATCGATCCAATATTTCCCATAGCCCCCATACAAAGGTATATATTCCCGGAAATTAGTTTATCGTTAATAACTCCCTCAAATATATCGGTATCAACACAAAATTTTGTACATGCAAATAAAATATGAACAGAAATCATACTATCAACGCACATTTCAGTCGGTCCACAATTGGTCATAGCTCTCATATAAGGTCCACTTCCGAAAATCACCTAAACGCACATATTTCTTTGATGAGTAAAGCTATTGTGATATAAGTCAAGTTAAATATGTTTTGTATACATACAAATCATTCTACCAAATTTTTTACGGATCGGTCCATTATTGGTCATAGCTCCCATATAAGGCCCACTTCCGAAAATCATTTAAAAGCTCATATATCATTGTCAAACAAAGCTATCTTGATAAAATTCGACACAAATATGTTTAGTCTAAATATGAATCACTCTACGAAATTTTTTCCGGATAGGCCAATAATTGGTCATAGCTCCCATATAAGGTCCACTTCCGAAAATCACTTAAACGCATATATGTCAATGAATTATAAAGCTATTGGGATAAAATTCGACACAAATATGTTTTGTATACATAAAAATCATTTTACAATTTTTTTTACGGATCGGTCCATTATTGGTCATAGCTCCCATATAAGGCCCACTTCCGAAAATCACTTAAAAACACATATTTCATTGTCAAATAAAGCTATCGTGATAAAATTCGACATAAATAGATATTGTCTAAATATGAATTACTCTACTAAATTTTTTCCGAATAGGCCCATAATTGGTCATAGCTCCCATATAAGGTCCACTTCCGAAAATCACTTAAACGCATATATTTCATTGAATTCTAAAGTTATCGGGATGAAATTCGACAAAAATATGTTTTGTGTACATTAAAATCATTCCACCAAATTTTTTACGGATCGGTTCATTATTGGTCATAGCTCCCATATAAGGCCCACTTCCGAAAATCACTTAAAAGCACATATTTCATTGTCAAACAAAGCTATCTTGATAAAATTCGACACAAATATGTTTTGTCTTTATATGAGTCACTCTACGAAATTTTATCCGGATAGGCTCATAATAGGTCATAGCCCCCATATAAGGTCCACTTCCGAAAATCAATTAAACGAATATATTTCATTAAATTCTAAAGCTATAAGGATAAAATTCGACTTGAATATGTAATGTGTACATATAAATCATTCTACCACTTTTTCCCCGGATCGGTCCATTATTGGTGATAGCTCCCATATAAGTCCCATTTACGAAAATTACGTAATCGCACATATTTCATTGTTAAATAAAGTTATCTTGATAAAATTCGACACAAATATGTATTGTCTTTATATGAATCACTCTACGAAATTTTTTCCGGATAGGCTCCCATAGAGGGTCCACATACGAAAATCACTTAAACGCATATATTTCTTTGAATAATAAGGCTATCGGGATGCAGTACGACTTGAATATGTTTTGTGAGCATATAAATCATTCTACCAAATTTTTTCCGGATTGATCCATATATTATAGTAGCTCCTATATAAGGTCCACTTCAAAAAAATCACTTAAACGCACATATTTCATTATCAAGTAAAGGTATCTTGATAAAATTCGACACAAATATGTTTTGTGTAAGGTCATAGCTCCTATACATATAAAGTCCACTTCCGAAAATCACCTAAACGCAAATATTTCATTAATTAATAAATCTATTGTAGTAATCATTATACTAAATCATTATACTAAATTTTTTCTTTATCGGTTGATAATTGGTCACAACTCCCATATAAGGTCCATTTCCGAAAATTACTCAAATGCACTTGATAATCAAAGTTATCGGGATAAAATTCGACATAAATGTTTATTTTGTATACATAAATCATTCTACGGATTTTTTTCTTCCGGATCGGTCCATAGGTTGTCTTAGCTCCCATATAAGGTATACTTCTGAAAATCACTTAATATCACTTAATTCGTAATTAAATGCTTATATCCGGATAAAATTCAAAATGAGTATGTTCTGTGTACAGATATATCATTATATTAAAATGTTTTCAAACTGGCCTATTAATATACATACATATTTCTCGACATAATTAAAATTAGTTTGACATATGCATAAATGTTAGTACCCTCAATAAGGAAACAAAAATTTCGCCAAGTTATCTAAAAACAAGTTAGAGTGCTAAATTCGGTTGTGCCGAATATTTAATACCCTCCACCATAAAACTTTATAATATGCATTAACCGACTAATAAAGTCTATATAGCAGTTTTATACCTATTATCCTTGTTAGGCATGGGGTATCTACCTGTTTATATTACTTATTGAAACAAGTTAGAGTGCTATATTCGGCTCTGCCGAATCTTAAATACCCTCCACCAGCAAGCTACTTTTCATTGAGACCCATTTAACTATCTAATTATACCCTCCACCACCATCAGTGGTGATAGAGGGTATATATAAGTTTGTCATTCCGTGTGTAACACCAAGAAATATTCATCTGAGACCCAACAAAGTATATATATTCTGGGTCCCTATGAAATTCTGAGTCGATTTATCTATGTCCGTCTGTCTGTCTGGTTAAAACACGCTCACGTTAAAACTAAGCAAAAGAAAATTCACTAAGAATATTCATTATTGTCCTAAGCAGTTTGGTATTGAAAATCAGCAAAATCGGTTCACAACATAAAAAGTTATGAATAAAAATGTCAGACTACCTCGAAAAAAATTACGTTTTTTTTCTAATTCTCGAGTAGTTTTCTCAGAAACTGCCTAAGATAATTCGATGAATTTTGTCACACGTAATTTTTTTCGTTCAGGGATCACTTATGTTGAAATTCAAAACAATCGATCCAAAATTTCTTATAGCCCCCATACAAAGGTACATATTCTCGGAAATGGATTTATCGTTAATAACACCCTTAAAAATATCGGTATCACCACAAAATTTTGCAGATATATATATAATATAGACATAAATCTTTTTACCAACGTAGATCTGTATCGGTCCATAATTGGTCATATCTCCCATATAAGGTCCACTTCCGAAAATTACTTAAATATACATAACTTATTAAGAAACAAAGATATTGGAATAATATTCGACATAAATATGTTTTGTGTATAAATATATTATTCAGAAAAATATTTTTCGGATCGGTCTATAATTGTGCATAGCTCCCATATAAGGCCCACTTCCGATAACCACGTAAACCCACATATTTCATTTCTAAATAAGGATATCAATACAAAATTCGTCATTAATGTGTTTAAGGTACATATAAACTACTCAGCGAAATTTTTTTCGGATCGGTCTATAATTAGTCATAGTTTCCATATAAGGTCCACTTCCGAAAATCACTTGAACTGTCATAAATTATCAATGGATGAAAATATCGAATTATGACATGAACAAGATTTACATATATACACGCAAATCATTTAATTGTTTTCCGAGTTAGTCCATTATAGGCCATAGCTCTCATATGGGACTCACCCTCCGAAAATCACCTAAACACTCATAACTCCTTAATTATGACATATATCGGAACGAATTACCACACAAATAAATTTGGTATATAAACATAATACTATATAATTTTTTCGCGGATCGGCCTATAATTGGTCATAGCCCTCATATAAGGGCCACTTTGGAAAATCACTTAAACACACATAACTCACCAATAAATAAAGATATCGAAACGAAATTTGGCATGAACAATTTTTATGTAAAAACAAAGCTGGATCAATCCTTAGCTCCTATAC
Source organism: Lucilia sericata (assembly GCF_015586225.1). NCBI lineage: Eukaryota > Metazoa > Arthropoda > Insecta > Diptera > Calliphoridae > Lucilia > Lucilia sericata. The sequence continues at coordinate 528,532 of NW_023994137.1, read as the reverse complement.
AATTCCGTTGTCCGAATTTCACATAAACGCTAATAACTCATTAACAAAATACGTTTTGTACACAAATCATTCTATTATGTTTTTATTTGAATCGGTCCACTTTTTAGACATAGCGCTCCGAAACTTCATATAAATTAAGATATCGGATCAAAATATGACATTAATAACTTTGATATACATGCTAACCATTCGATTAATATTTTTCCGGATCGTTTCATAAAACACACCCATATAACGCATAATTCAGAATATAATTAAACGCTCATAACTTAAATAATCAAGTGGGGAAGTTATAGTCGGTTAACTTTAATCATAAGTATGTATAACAGTCCACACCATAGTGTTTCTCGCGGAATAATTAGTTTCCTTCCAAATTTAAAAAAATATAAGAAGTACTGAAGCTCTCCCGCCACGTCACGGCTTATTCCAAGGGAGAGTAAATATGATGTTTCACATATTCAAAGTCTGTAAAATAAAATATAAAAATAAATTAGCAAATAAAAATTTATATTATAAAATTAATCTAATCAATGATATTTTATTAACACTTATGTTACATCTTTAAAAATTCCTTATAATATACGTTATTATAAACTTAATTTGCAAAACAACACAAAATTTTAACCCCCTTATTCACAAATGAAATTTTTATTTTATAAACGGTTTATAAATTAGATTTTGTATAGAAATTTTGTTTTATAAGCCCTTTATAAAATAAAAATGTTGTTTGTGAATAAGGGGATAAAAATATACACCACTATGTGGCTAATAATATACCATCATGATGGCTGTGGATTGTCGGATAAATTTTTGCAGTTACATGGTTTAATGGTATATTTGAAAAAACCCAGTCAATATGTGTTCCATGTTTTGTAGTTGGTGTTGTCGGGTGTAGATGCGACATAAGTCCTCTTTCTGTCAATATTCTCTCGGTTATACTATTAGGATCCGTATTGCGACATTTATTAAAATCTCCTATAATAAGGATTTTGTCAATTTCTGATCTAATGTGTGTCTTCAATTGATCGATAGCTTGCTTTAAGAATAATCTAAAGAGGCCTTCGGCAAACGAGGGGCTCCTATATAATGTAATTATATAAACGTTTTGATATCGGAAAGCAATATATTGAAATGAATATCCCAGAACATGATCATATTTAAATAATAAGTTTACTTCCGATATTTTTTATACCCTCCACCACCATCAGTGGTGATAGAGGGTATATATAACTTTGTCATTCCGTGTGTAACACCAAGAAATATTCATCTGAGACCCAACAAAGTATATATATTCTGGGTCCTTATCAAATTCTGAGTCGATTTAGCTATGTCCGTCTGTCCGTCTGTCCGTCTGTCTGTGTAAAACACGCTCACGATAAAACGAAGCAATAGAGCTTAACCAAATTCACCCAAAATGTTCTTCATTTTCCTAAGTTGTTTGGTATTGCAAATGGGCAAAATCGGTTCACACCGGGAAAAGTTATGAATCAAAATTTAAAACAACCTCGGAAAAAAATAACCATTTTTTACACATTCTGATGTAATTTTCTCGAAAACTATGCAAGATAATTCCATGAAAATCACCATACATTCGTTTCTGCACAAGATCTTGATCCCTGCTGAAAATTGCCAGAATCGGTCCACAATTTCATATACCTCCCATACAAAAGTACATATTCCCGGAAAATGGGTTTTTTGTTAATAACTTCTGCCACAATGTCGATATCTTCACAAAATTTTACAAATTAAAATCTTATGTCAATAGAATTCTTTTAGAGGAACAATTTTATGGATCGGTCCATAATTGGACATAGCTCCCATACAAGGTCCCCTCCCGAAAATCACTTAAACGTGCATAACTCATTACTAAATAAAGATATCCAAATAAAATTTGGTATAAGTGTTGCCCATATGCATAGAAATATTACTGTGAAATTTTTTTCCGATCGGTCCATAATTGGTCATAGCTCCCATACAAGGTCCCCTCCCGAAAATCACTTAAACTCGCTTAACTCATAACTAAATTAAGATATCCATATAAAATTTGGTACAAATATTAGTCATATGCACAGAAATATTGTTGTGAAATTTTTTTCCGATCGGTCCATAATTGATCATAGCTCCCATACAAGGTCCCCTCCCGAAAATCACTTAAACGCGCATAACTCATTACTAAATTAAGATATCCAAATAAAATTTGGTATAAGTATTGCCCATATGCATAGAAATATTACTGTGAAATTTTTTTCCGATCGGTCCATAATTGGTCATAGCTCCCATACAAGGTCCCCTCTCGAAAATCACTTAAACGCGCATAACACATTACTAAATTAAGATATCCATATAAGGTTTGGTACAAGTATTACTCATATGCACAAAAATATTATTGTGAAATTTTTTTCCGATCGGTCCATAATTGATCATAGCTCCCATACAAGGTCCCCTCCCGAAAATCACTTAAACGCGCATAACTCATTACTAAATTAAGATATCCAAATAAAATTTGGTATAAGTATTGCCCATATGCATAGAAATATTACTGTGAAAGTTTTTTCCGATCGGTCCATAATTGGTCATAGCTCCCATACAAGGTCCCCTCCCGAAAATCACTCAAACGCGCATAACTCATTACTAAATTAAGATATCCAAATAAAATTTGGTATAAGTATTGCCCATATGCAAAGAAATATTACTGTGAAATTTTTTTCCGATCGGTCCATAATTGGTCATAGCTCCAATACAAGGTCCCCTCCCGAAAATCACTTAAACGCGCTTAACTCATAACTAAATTAAGATATCCATATAAACTTTGGTACAAATATTACTCATATGCACAGAAATTTTGTTGTGAAATTTTTTTCCGATCGGTCCATAATTAATCATAGCTCCCATACAAGGTCCCCTCCCGAAAATCACTTAAACGCGCATAACTCATTAGTAAATTCAGATATCTATATAAAATTTGGTATAAGTATTGCCCATATGCATAGAAATATTAGTGTGAAATTTTTTTCCGATCGGTCCATAATTGGTCATAGCTCCCATACAAGGTCCCCTCTCGAAAATCACTTAAACGCGCATAACACATTACTAAATTAAGATATCCATATAAGGTTTGGTACAAGTATTACTCATATGCACAGAAATATTATTGTGAAATTTTTTTCCGATCGGTCCATAATTGGTCATAGCTCCCATACAAGGTCCCCTCCCGAAAATCACTTAAACGCGCATAACTCATTACTAAATTAAGATATCAATATAAAATTTGGCACAAGTATTACTCATATGCACAGAAATATTACTGCGAAAATTTTTTTCGATCGGTCCATAATTGGTCATAGCTCCCATACAAGGTCCTCTCCCGAAAATCACTTAAACGCGCATAACTCATTACTTAATTAAGATACCCATATGGTACAAATATTACTCATATGCACAGAAATATTACAGATAATTTTTTTTTCCGATCGGTCCATAACTGGTCATAGCTCCCATACAAGGTCCCCTCCCGAAAATCACTTAAACGCACATAACTCATTACTAAATTAAGATATCCATATAAAGTTTGGCAGAAATATTGCTCATATACAGAGAAATATTACTGTGAAATTGTTTTCCTATCGATCCACAATTGATCATAGCTCCCATACAAGGTCCCTTTCAGAAAAACACTTAAAGGCACATAACTCATTACCAAATAATGATATAAATAAATACTATTTTTGTTCATAAATACTATTTTGTAAAAGCACTTAATGCTATTTCAAAAATTTTTCACGATCGGCCTATATTTGGTCATATCTCTCATACTAGGTCCTGCCCCTAAAAGCGCTTTAACCGTATTTAACTATATGCATTATCAATTTGTGTAGAACAAAATTATATATATGTATGTATTTTTAAAATCCTTAAATCTTTCACACACATGCATACATGCAAATACGAGATATCGCTAAAGCATATCTTAGGGCGCTATAAAAATTTAAATGAAAGTGGTGTTTCTAATGTTCAATAAATCTTGGAATTGTAGTAGATTTAAGCTGTTTAAATCTTGGGATTTTTATATTTAAGACATGAGAAAACTTATTAATTAGAAATGTATTAATACAAAAGTTGCTGGTGGAGGGTATTTAAGATTCGGCTCAGCCGAATATAGCACTCTAACTTGTTTCCTCCTGAAATTTTTGTGACATTTAAACAGTCAAGGGGAGTTTTGCAAACATTGAGAACTTGAGAACATTGACCAGATGTTCTGCTGTTATTTCGTTAAAAGGAGCTGTTTGCAAATTAAAGTATTTAGTTTGCCCATTACTGTCATAAACCTAGAAAATAATACGTACATATATGTATATTGCCTTAAACACTCAACAATATTGCAGCCCTTATAAAACTAAACTATTTTTGTTATTATTCAGTAAGTTTCATTTTAGCGAACTGATCGGATGACCCCTGCAAAGACATTGACACAACTTCTATATAAAACTCACAAAACAAAACCCAACAACACAAATCTTTTTGTTTTGAGTTTTGCTCACGTACTTTTTAGTCTGGTGTGGTTTTTTTCTGGTTTAAAGTTTTTATATTATTTTTTGAACAATATTTTTGTTTTTGCATTCTTTATACATTCTTTGCTGCAGTGCATTGTGCGCGGCGGCAGCAAAATGCGAAATCAACCCTGCCAAAAAATAAATAAACAAAACAAAAATTATTAAACAATTTTAATGGCTTCTATGAAATAAAGGAACTGAATTTCACTGCTACATCATTATTAAATTTTGCTTATATCCCACTATAAACAGGCAAAAGCTGTCCAAAAAGAAACGACATATGGTGGATTGGTTTTATATTCGGTATTCTTTGTGCTATTTATCTGTCTGTTTTCATTATAGTCAGTTATATTTTTGTGTTTGTATTTTGTTGTTGTTGTTTTTGCTTTATAGTGTTATTTGTTTACACATTATGGGCGTTTTTCTTTCGATCAGATACAGTATTGTCTCAATAACTACATAAAATAGTTTCTTGTGAACTGTATTAAATATTAAGGTGGTTTCTTTCTGTGTGTTTAGGAATTCCAAGAGTTAAGGATCGTATTGTAGTGACACAATTGTTCTTATTATATACTATAGTTCTCCCAAGGAACAATGGGCCAAATAAGATCGCTTTGAGATTATTTACATTCGATTGGAGGCATCTGTTTGTGCTGCTGTGGATTTGTCCGTAGACGAGTGATTTAGCCACGAGGAAGACCTGCGAATCATATTACCAATGCATTGCTTAAGTATTTGCGAAAAAAACTTATATTGAGCTGGTGCTGATCAATGAGAGAAAGTGAGTGCCATACTCTTTTACCTCTCTGTCATGATAGTTTCTATAGAAAATAAACTTTTTGAGCCTGAAGGCCAATAGGCCAGTTCCCACTGCAATTGCATTTTGTCTTGGAAGATTTAAAAAGACTCAATACTGTAGTGGATTATGTTTTTTCCTTGATCTCTGTCATTTTGTAACATTATGAGGACAAATTTGTAGATCTCTTCCCTTGCCAAGGAAGTACCATTTTTTGCAAAGGAATCCACAATAGTCCAAGAATGTTTCGCCAAATCATTTAGAGATGCCCGGCATTCAAGGTCCAAGTTTCCAGATGTATAAAAACCATTGATAGCTTTTAGGTTTAACCGTCGGCATATGCAATCGAAACCAATTTGTTGCCCTTTTTATACCTGATAATTCAGATGCTACATTTGTCAGGAAGTTTAAAGCGAATCATTGTTTCCGTGAACGCAACGCCCACAGTTCGATCTCATGTGGATTGAAAAGTTATAGTGTAGTTCAATATTGTCCAATAAAGTCATCTGAAATGCGACAGTGATCTTGAGACATTAGATAAGCGGGTAACCAGTATATCGTGACAAAGTGTGCGGACGCACAAAGAATTCCTTTAAATTACTTGTGGAGCATAGCTTTCCACCAAACAAGGGCAACATACAGTGGGAATGGGTATCACTTGGATTAACAGCGGTTTTTTCACACATCACGTTGTGATCCTTGACTGCGAGGTCACTTTTTTCTTCTATAAGTGACGCTCCGAGGTAATTTATAAACAGTTCGTTACAGTCCTAAGGACACCTTTGAATGTTTCTCCACTGGGTATCACTGACCGTAGGCGATCACTATGGGGCTGCATATGCAGCTAACTATAGCTTTTTTATCCATACCCTATTTGATGCCGGCTAGAAGAATGTGAACCGAGGTAATTTATAAACAGTTCGTTACAGTCCTAAGGACACCTTTGAATGTTTCTCCACTGAGTATCACTGACCGTAAGCGATCTCTATGGAGCTGCATATGCAGCTAACTATAGCTTTTTTATCCATACCCTATGTGATGCCGGCTAGAAGAATGTGAATCCCAAGATTTTTTGGTGGTGCGCGGCCGAAATTTTGGGCTCTATCGAACACGAAGCTTTATTCTTTCAAGTGGTAAAGAGATTTACGGATCACTTCGTCTATGAACGGCGATAATTCACAATCCATCTCATAGTCTTGTTGGGCATTGTTTATTGCAGGTTATTCTCGAAGAGTGTGGCATGAATGTGTCGAAGACTTTCGATAGGTCAAGCGCTACTAGGACCATTCATAAGGCTTCTGCTGGTTTAAGGCTTGAGAAATATTTCTTAGGTTCTAGAACCGGAAAGGATTCAGGTGTTACTAGGCTGCCAACTGACAAGTTTAAATCCAAGATCAGCTACTCAACTCCTCCTTCGCCAAAGTGTTTTAACATAAGCTGAGGAAGAGGAATAGTTTCTAGAGTCTTCGAGGGTATCGGCCTGTATGATTGTGTTTCGAATTTCAATATTACTAGGCTGCCCACTATGATGTCGAAATTCGTAGTCAGGTACTTAACTCCCTGTTCGTCAAAGTGTTTTAACTTTAGTCGGGGCTTATCCCTACACTGGGTTACTGTAACTTCAACTGGGGTGTAGGGATGTGATATTTGTTTTGCGACTGGAAGTTTGTAAAGTTTGGGAACAACGCTTCATTTCGCCTTGTCTCTCTCTCTGGGAGCTGGGAGCAATGAATTACCAGCAAATTGCACACGAGCAGCCTTCAGGGTCGGATTATCAGTAAACTTAATGTCGGAATCACACAAATTATTCGTCCAAGGGCTGTCATCATCAGCAACAATATGTTGGGGTACTTACATTATTGCAGTCTAGATCATCTGTATTTCAACAAGATGATATTGTTACTTTTTCGAATACCTACGTCTTTACCAGTCGTTGAAAATAATTTACTATAAAGAAGCCATACACGTACATACATACATATATGCATTGACACGCACTCTTTTTAATGTCTTTTGCACAGGTTGTGTCCTTATTTATGTTATGGTTTTTTTGCACAGTACAACTAAGTATAGGGTTTTCGAAAATGAAAATAGTCAATCTTACAATAAAAAACAATTTTCAGGTTTATCTGTTATCTTTTTAACTTTACACACAAAATCCATTCATTACATGATATAACAACAAACCTGCATTCTTTAAAGAGTTTAAAAAGTTTCTGGAATCTGAAGCCCTATAATACTAATCTTCCAATATCTTCTCTGCTACAATTACATGTTTAGGTAATTTTTTTAAATTTTTCTTAAATTTTTATATTTACACGTGAAAAATTCTTAAATTACAGATCCACAGCAAATGTGTCTAAAATTCATATAAAGAAATATTTTTTTTTTCATAAAATATAGTTCCATTTTATTCTTTTATTTCTTGTTAGACTTTTTGTTTTAAATGTGCAAAATGTTTTCCATTTTGCCAAATAAAAAATTTCTTTGTTTTCATACGGAGCATGATGTGTTTTTGATTATATTTTTTTTGTACAATTATTTATTGTATTATTACACTTAACACAAAAAAAGAGGGTGGTTAAGGTGATAGTGGCATCAGCCTGACAATTAGAGATTAAATTTGAGTCTCGGAAATATACAATTTCTTCATTTATATTTTGCCATACAAATGGTTATTGTTCTTTTTCTTAGTTTAGATACAGTGAGTTGCAAAAGTAATACCACAACTAAAATCTTTAAAAATTTTCAAAATTAAATATAATAAAAGAAAATTTTCGATAAATTTCCACTTCAAAGAAAATTTTCGATAAATTTTTATATTTAAAGAAAATTTTCGATAAATTTTCTTCTATAAAAAATTTTCGATAAATTTTCTATATAAAGAAAATTTTTGATAAATTATTTAGTTAAAGAAAATGTTCGATAAATTTTTTAATAGAAAATTTTTGATAATTATTGTTTTTATAGATAATTATCGATAAATTTTGTTTTTATAGAGAGTTGTCGATAAATTTTGTTTTTAAAGAATATTGTCGATACATTTTTTTTAAAGAAAATTTTCGATAAATTTAGCTTTTAAAGAAAATTTTCGATACATTTTGTTTTTAAAGAAAAATTTCGATAAATTTTGTTTTTAAAGAAAATTTTCGATAAATTTTGTTTTTAAAGAAACTTGTCGATAAATTTTGTTTTTAAAGAAAATTGTCGATAAATTTTGTTTTTAAAGAAAATTGTCGATAAATTTTTTTTAAAGAAAATTTTCGATAAATTTAGTTTTTAAAGAAACTTTTCGATAAATTTAGTTTTTAAAGAAAATTTTCGATAAATTTAGTTTTTTAAGAAAAATTTCGATAAATTCTCTTTTTAAGAAAATTTTCGATAAATATTGTTTTTATAGAAAATTTTGGATAACTTTGGTTTTAATAGAAAATTTTCGATAAATTTTTTTTTATAGAAAGTTTTCGATAAATTTTGTTTTTATATAGAAAATTTTTGATAAATTTTATTTTTATAGAAAATTTTGTTTTTATATAAGTTTTGTTTTAATAAAAAATTTTCAATAAATTATTTTTAGAAAATTTTCGATAAATTTTGTTTTAATGGAATATTATCGATAGTTTTTAAAGAAAATTTTTAATAAATTATGTTTTTATAGAAAATTTTCGATAACTTTTGTTTTTATAGAAAATTTTCGATAAATTTTGTTTTTATAGAAAATTTTCGATAAATTTTGTTTTCTTTAGAAAATTTTCGATAAATTTTGTTTTCTTTAGAAAATTTTCGATAAATTTAGTTTTCTTTAGAAAATTTTCGATAAATTTTGTTTTCTTTAGAAAATTTTCGATAAATTTTGTTTTCTTTAGAAAATTTGCGATAAATTTTGTTTTCTTTAGAAAATTTGCGATAAATTTTGTTTTCTTTAGAAAATTTGCGATAAATTTTGTTTTCTTTAGAAAATTTTCGACAAATTTTGTTTTCTTTAGAAAATTTTCGACAAATTTTGCTTTCTTTAGAAAATTTTCGATAAATTTTGTTTTCTTTAGAAAATTTTCGATAAATTTTGTTTTCTTTAGAAAATTTTCGATAATTTCCGTTTTAATGGAAAATTTTCGATAAATTTTGTTTTCTTTAGAAAATTTTCTATAAATTTTGTTTTGTTTAGAAAATTTTCGATAAATTTTGTTTTTTTTTAGAAAATTTTCAATAAATTTTGTTTTCTTTAGAAAATTTTCAATAAATTTTGTTTTCTTTAGAAAATTTTCAATAAATTTTGTTTTCTTTAGAAAATTTTCAATACATTTTCTTTTTATAGAGAATTTTCAATAAATTTTCTTTTTATAGAAAATGTTCAATAAAATTTCTTCTTATAGAACATTTTCAATAAATTTTCTTTTATAAAAAATTTTCAATAAATTTCCTTTTTATAGAAAATTTTCAATAAATTTTCTTTTTATAAAAAATTTTCAATAAATTTTCTTTTTATAAAAAATTTTCGATAAATTTCCTTTTTGTAGAAAATTTTCGATAAATTTCCTTTTTGTAGAAAATTTTCGATAAATTTTCTTTTTATAGAAAATTTTCAATAAATTAGCTTTTTGTAAAAAATTTTCATTTTATAGTATTTCTAATTTTTGATTAATTCTCTATTTAAAGATAAATTGTACGTTAATTTTTCTCAGTCACTGTACTTATATTTATATTATATTTCAGTAGTTTTAAAAAAAAAGAACAAAATGTAATTGCAAATACCAATTTAACATTAAGTTGCATTTGTTGTTATTTGTATATAGAAGCGTGTATTTTTATCTTTTAACACTTGGGCAAAATTATTAGTATTTATTACTTTCAATTTATTTGCTTACCAAAATACCAAACAAGGTAAATGAAGGAGGGGATGGGTGATGTGCAAATATTAATAAAATTTATTTATTAATTTTTTCCTTTATTATTGTCTAAATAACATTTTGTTGAATAAATAAAGTCATTATTTGGTATTAAATACAATTTATTTCGCAGAATTTTTTATTTTTTGTGTAGTTGAGCAGCAATATACGCGTAAAACGTCCTATCGCCAAAAATAAATAAAAATTTGCCAAAAATATTAATATTTTGCTATAAAAAGACAAAATATTAAAATTTTACTATAAAACACATTTTATTGAAAATATTATATAAATAGACAATTTATGGAAAATTTGCTATAAATAAACAATTTATTGTCAATTTTGCTTAAAGTAGACAATTAATTGAAAATTTGTTATAAAAAGAAAAATTTATTGAAGATTTGCTAAAAATAGTGAATTTATTGAAAATTTTCTATAAATACATATTTTATTAAATATTTGCAATAAATACACAATTTATTAAAAATTTGCTATAAAAATTTATTGTAAATTTGCTAAAAACAGACAATTATTGAAAATTTGCTATGAAAAGAAAAATTTATTGAAAATTTGTTAAAAATAGACAATTTATTGAAAATTTGCTAAAAAAAATAGAGAACTTATTGAAAATTAAAAAGAAAGATTTATGGAAAATTTGTTAAAAATAGACAATTTATTGAAAATTTGCTAAAAAATAGTGATTTTTTTGAAAATTTGCTAAAAAATAGGAAATTTTTTAAAAATAGACGTTTTATTGAAAATTTTCTAAAAATAGACGTTTCATTGAAAATTTGCTATGAATTATTGGAAATTTGCTATAAATAGAGAATTTATTGTAAATTTGTTAAAAATAGACAATTTATTGAAAATTTGCTAAAAACAGACAATTATTGAAAATTTGCTATAAAAAGAAAAATTTATTGAAAATTTGCTAAAAATAGACAATTTATGGAAAATTTGCTATAAATAAACAATTTATTGCCAATTTTGCTTAAAGTAGAATATTAATTTAAAATTTGTTATAAAAAGAAAAAATTATTGAAGATTTGCTAAAAATAGTGAATTTATTGAAAATTTTCTATAAATAGATAATTTATTAAAAATTTGCAATAAATACACAATTTATTGAAAATTTGCTATAAAAAGAAAAATTTATTGAAAATTTGTTAAAAATAGACAATTTATTGAAAATTTGCTAAAAAATAGTGATTTTTTTGAAAATTTGCTAAAAAATAGGAAATTTTTTCAAAATTTGCTAGAAAATAGGAAATTTTTTCAAAATTTTTTAAAAATAGACGTTTTATTGAAAATTTGCTATGAATAGAGAATTTATTGGAAATTTGCTATGAATAGAGAATTTATTGTAATTTTTTTAAAAATAAACAATTTATTGAAAATTTGCTAAAAATAGACAGTTTATTGAAAATTTGCTATAAATAGTGATTTTTTTGAAAATTTGCCATAAATAGACAATTTACTGAAAATTTGCTATAAATAGACAATTTATTAAAAATTTGCTATAAATAGATAATTTATTGAAAATTTGCTATGAATAAAGAACTTATTGTGAAAATGGACAATTTATTGAAAATTTTCTAAAAAGTTGTGAATTTATTGAAAATTTGCTAAAAATAGGAAATTTTTTCAAAATTTGCAAAAAATAGACAATTTATTGAAAATTTGCTAAAAATAGAGATTTCATAGATAATTTATTAAAAATAGTAAATATATTGAAAATTTGGTATTAATAGAAAATTTATTGAAACATTTTACTATAAATTGAGAATTTACGGAAAGTTTTCTTTAAATACATTGATTACTGCCTTAAACTTTTCTATCACAATTTTTCATTCAATTTGTATTATTTGTTTTCATTTATTTATTTCTTTCTTGTTGCTACTATTGCTATTGTTGTAACATAATTATTTTAAATAAATTATTGTTTTTTCGTTGATTTGAAATTTCACGTGCAATTTTATAGATCTGTTAAAGTTGTCAATGTTGCAGTTGATTGATTGCTGATTTGTTATTGTTTGTTAAAACGGAAAATTTATTATTTAATAGTTACGAAGACATGGCTTTATCATTTAACATTATTGCATTGCAAAAAATAAACGGCAACAACAACAGCAACTACAACTTGCAACTTCAACGATAATAATAAACTAATACACAAAATGACAACTATTACAAGAACAAAACTCATAAAAGAGTACAAGGTTTACGAGCTTCTCTATGCAACGTAGGAGGTCAAGAGTGAGCAAAAACAAAATAGAAGTAAACAAAAAATTAGCCAACAAGAAGAAGTCGACTAAAATAAAAAAGAGATATATGTACATATATTTTTGTACTTGTGTGGGCAACATCAACAAATAATATTTACAGTTAATCCGGATTTAACATAAAATACACACACAAAATTAAACAAATCAAGCAAAAACCCCGGCATCATTACTACAGCAGAGATTTCTAGCGCAGAGATTAAATCTAATGGTTTCTTTTGAAAATACTTAAATTCAAAATAAAGTCAAAATGATGAATTATTCATAAATACGAGGAATTCGGAATCTTTAACTAAAGTATATACATACATATGAATGTACATAAATAAAGCAATAGAACAAATATGCTCTTTCCCTACCTCTGTTTTCTACCAACATTTAATTCTCTTAAAAGTCTGCCACATCTGTAGCTATTAAGTTTCTGTACGGTTTGTTGACTCTCTGGTATCGGTATTTGTACAAAAAAGGATCATAAAATAAGTATAAATTGAACGAAGCATAATTGATTCTAGGAACTAATTAATTTTTACTACTCGTAAGCCTATATTATGTTGTAAATCAACATAATGTTGTATGCGGGCCTCAGCAAAGAGTACGAAGAGTATGAGGAGGTATTTATTTATCTTTCGAAAAGTTGTTAAAGTAAATATATTTAAAAATACATGTAATTTTCAAAGTTAACTTATGCTGCTACATTTGGAATAAATACCTTTATAAAGGACAGAAGTAATTTACTGAAATCAACTGAAGTCATGCTGTAGTAAATTTATACGTCAATTTTTGGACTTTTAAGTTATTTTTAGAGAGGGTTTGTATGGGAGCTAGGGTCAAACGACGGTCGTGGTAGGGTTTAAATATGTAATACCCAGTAAACAGAAGTGTTATTCATAGATAGGTAGATATAGATAGATAGATAGATAGATAGATAGATAGATAGAAGATAGATAGATAGATAGATAGATAGATAGATAGATAGATAGATAGATAGATGATAGCTAGATAGATGAAGTTAGATAGATAGATGATAGGATAGATAGATAGGATAGATAGATAGATAGATAGATAGATAGATAGATGAGATTGATAGTTAGTTAGTTAGTAGTTAGTAGTTAGTTAGAGTTTAGTTAGTTTTAGTTAGTTAGTTAGTGTTAGTTAGTTAGTTAGTTAGAGTTAGTAGTTAGTTAGTTTAGTTAGGTAGTTAGTTAAGTAGTTAGTTAGTTAGTTAGTTAGTTAGTTAGTTAGTTAGTTAGTTAGTTAGTTAGTTAGTTAGTAGTTAGTAGTTAGTTAGTAGTAGTAGTTAGTGGTTAGTTAGTAGTTTAGTTAGTAGTTAGTTAGTTAGTTAGTTAGTTAGGTTAGTTAGTTAGTTTGTTAGTTATTAGTTAGTTAGTTTTAGTAGTTAGTTAGTTAGAGTTAGTTAGTTAGTTAGTTAGTTAGTTAGTTAGTTAGTTAGTAGTAGTTAGTTAGTTAGTAGTTAGTTAGTTAGTTAGTTAGTTAGTTAGTTAGTTAGTTAGTTAGAGTTAGTTAGTTAGTTAGTTAGTAGTTAGTTAGTAGTAGTTAGTTAGTTAGTTAGTTAGTTAGTTAGTTAGTTAGTTAGTTAGTTAGTAGTTAGTTAGTTTAGTTAGTTAGTTAGTTAGTAGTTAGTTAGTTAGTTAGTTAGTTAGTTAGTTAGTAGTTAGTTAGTTAGTTAGTTAGTTAGTTAGTTTAGTTAGTTAGTAGTTAGTTAGTTAGTTAGTTAGTTAGTTTGTTAGTTAGTAGTTAGTTAGTTAGTTAGTTAGTTAGTTTGTTAGTTTGTTAGTTAGTTAGTAGTTAGTTAGTTAGTTAGTTAGTTAGTAGTTAGTTAGTTAGTTAGTTAGTTAGTTAGTTAGTAGTTAGTTAGTTAGTTAGTTAGTTAGTTAGTAGTTAGTAGTTAGTTAGTTAGTTAGTTAGTAGTTAGTTAGTTAGTTAGTAGTTAGTTAGTTAGTTAGTTAGTTAGTTAGTTAGTTAGTTAGTTAGTTAGTTAGTTAGTTAGTAGTTAGTTAGTTAGTTAGTTAGTTAGTAGTTAGTTAGTAGTTAGTTAGTTAGTTAGTAGTTAGTTAGTTAGTAGTAGTTAGTTAGTTAGTTAGTTAGTAGTTAGTTAGTTAGTTTAGTTAGTTAGTTAGTTAGTTAGTTAAGTTAGTTAGTTAGTTAGTTAGTTAGTTAGTTAGTTAGTTAGTTAGTTAGTAGTTAGTTAGTAGTTAGTTAGTAGTTAGTTAGTTAGTTAGTAGTTAGTTAGTTAGTTAGTTAGTTAGTTAGTTAGTTAGTTAGTTAGTTAGTTAGTTAGTTAGTAGTTAGTAGTTAGTAGTTAGTTAGTTAGTTAGTTAGTTAGTTAGTTAGTTAGTTAGTTAGTTTAGTAGTTAGTTAGTTAGTTAGTTAGTTAGTTAGTTAGTTAGTTAGTTCGTTAGTTAGTTAGTTAGTTAGTAGTTAGTTAGTTAGTTAGTTAGTTAGTTAGTTAGTTAGTTAGTTAGCCGTTTTTAAGAAACATTATTTTTCACAGTTTTTACTATGAAAATACTTTTTGAATTGATTAAAAATCTGCTTTAGTTTCTGAGATATCATCGGTTGAAGTTGACGGATGGACAGTCATTGTTAAATCGAATTAAAAAGTGATTTTGAGTCGATTGGAACATTATCAGGTAGTTGTGGATCCAATATTTTTACAAATTTATTTTTACAAAGCATAATACTCATCATATTCAGATTTATCACGGCTCAGTCTTTTAGAAATGTTTAAATTGGTCTCAGGGTTTCGATTTTTTTTAAATTTTGTCGGCCCGTGTTATCTAGCAATATCTCTTTTTTATCTTATAGAAGTATTGCATTCGAAGGATTGGACCGCACAATCTCTACCGAAGAAGGTACATTACGCAATAATTTTTTTCTTCTAAGCAATACGAACTTGAACCATTTTCGTATCTTCTTGCTTGTTGGAATATCGTCGCCTGAAATGTAAAAGTGCGTAACAATTTTCTAGATTTTACTGGAGAGACAAAAAAAAAAAAAAAAAACAAGAACTAAATGCAATTAAAATTATTGTTGTTAAAAAAAGACATATAGTTATGTACGTATTATAACCTAACATCAGTAAAGACGTTTGAACATACAATACCAGCAACAATATAATATCAGCTACAACATAATAAACATTAACAGCATACATACACAACATCAATACTATCAGTAACAACATCGCAAACACAAACATCAATAATAATAACATAATGAACAACAGTATAAACAACGGCAGTAACATCGAAAACAACACCAATAACAGCATATACAACAGAAACCCCACCAAAAATCTAAACAACATCAGCAAAACCAACAACAACTACGCCACACAGTGGTATAGGAAAAAAAAAAGAGGGAAATAATTCGGTAACTTCTAAACGGTTAATCCGATTTTAATGAAATTTGGTATGCACAAAGAGGAGGTGTTGTCGAGTTTAGGTTTTGAATTTGGACCTTATAGGCCAACCAGGGGCCCGGCGGGGGGTCCTCAAATTAGGACACCTTGGCTATGTTAAATTTTTAAAACGATCCTATTTCTTCATTTGAGTTCCGATTTAAAAAAAATTTCGTATATAGAATCTCCTCATCGAGCACTATAAAAAATGTCGTCGTAGCAGTAAATTATCTCTTATAGTTTAGGAGATATTCGCATTTGAATATTAAAATTTTAAAATTTTTACCGTCCTTACTTTAGTTTTTTTGATAATAGCAGGTCCAAATATTTCCGATTTTCGCCATTTTTTTTTATTTGCTTAACAACAAGTTTATATACCAAGCAGTGAAAGAATTATGTAAAAATCATGACTGAGTCCAAAGTTATAGGCATTTAAATTTAAAAAATTAAAAAAAGGCGATTTTTTGTCATTTTTTTGGGAAAAAAGTATCTTTTTCTTTTTAAGTTATCTAAAAAGTTTCTAAGAAGATGTATATAGAATTTATACTTTTTGGAAAGCTGACTTTACATAAAATACGATAAATGAAACAAAACCTAAAAATTTTTGATACCGAGGGGACCAGGTCCATCCAAAAAAACCCTATTTTTTATGGAAAATTAAATTTTGAGCAAAAATTCTCAAATCGCATAGTCGATATCAAATTATAGTGACCTGTTTTATATGACCCAATAAGTTCTTAATCATTTTGTAACGGGTTTCGATAACCCCGCCCCTGGTATGGATATAATAGGCAAAAAACCAAAAAATCCCATTTTTGGGATTTTTTAAAACTTTTTTGGGAATTCCGGGATTTCTAATAAGAAAATTATATACAGTTTTGAAAAATAGACAAAATTACCTTTCCATTGATATATAACATGCCTACCTAATGTTTTTTAAGTGACAAATTAATTAGGGAAAACTCAACATCTTTTAGAAAATTTACCTAGCACTATTATTTTCATCCATATATGTAACAAATTTAAGAGTTAACCTTATGGATGAAAATAATAGTGCTAGGCAAATTTTCTAAAAGATGTTGAGTTTTCCCTAATTAATTTGTCACTTAAAAAACATTAGGTAGGCATGTTATATATCAATGGAAAGGTAATTTTGTCTATTTTTCAAAACTGTATATAATTTTTGAAAATTAAAAAATTCGCGGAATACTTTTTTTTAAAAAAAATTAAAAAATGTTTTTTATTCAGTTTTTGCGAAGATACAAATTTTTCTAATTGCAATAAAAATTTTATTTATGAATATTTTTTGATGAAATTTTACAGTTAGGTAGATTTTTTTACTTAAAATCCAAAATTAAATCAAAATTTCGAATTTTCTTATTAGAAATCCCGGAATTCCCAAAAAAGTTTTAAAAAATCCCAAAAATGGGATTTTTTAGTTTTTTGCCTATTATATCCATACCAGGGGCGGGGTTATCGAAACCCGTTACAAAATGATTAAGAACATATTGGGTCATATAAAACAGGTCACTATAATTTGATATCGACTATGCGATTTGAGAATTTTTGCTCAAAATTTAATTTTCCATAAAAAATAGGGTTTTTTTGGATGGACCTGGTCCCCTCGGTATCAAAAATTTTTAGGTTTTGTTTCATTTATCGTACTTTATGTAAAGTCAGCTTTCCAAAAAGTATAAATTCTATATACATCTTCTTAGAAACTTTTTAGATAACTTAAAAAGAAAAAGATACTTTTTCCCAAAAAAATGACAAAAAATCGCCTTTTTTTAATTTTTTAAATTTAAATGCCTATAACTTTGGAGTCAGTCATGATTTTTACATAATTCTTTCACTGCTTGGTATATAAACTTGTTGTTAAGCAAATAAAAAAAAATGGCGAAAATCGGAAATATTTGGACCTGCTATTATCAAAAAAACTAAAGTAAGGACGGTAAAAATTTTAAAATTTTAATATTCAAATGCGAATATCTCCTAAACTATAAGAGATAATTTACTGCTTTATAGTGCTCGATGAGGAGATTCTATATACGAAATTTTTTTTAAATCGGAACTCAAATGAAGAAATAGGATCGTTTTAAAAATTTAACATAGCCGAGGTGTCCTAATTTGAGGACCCCCCGCCGGGCCCCTGGTTGGCCTATAAGATCCAAATTCAAAACCTAAACTCGACAACACCTCCTCTTTGTGCACACCAAATTTCATTAAAATCGGATTAACCGTTTAGAAGTTACCGAATTATTTCCCTCTTTTTTTTTTCCTATACCACTGTGCGCCAGAGACAACACCGACAACGGTTGAATAGACTGCATCAATATATGAAGAACAACATGGCAAGCGCAAACAACAATATACAATAAGTAAGAGTCATATATCTTATCCTTAAAGTATAGGTTCTCATTTAATGCGGGCTCCACATACTTAATTTCATGTTTCAAGGAGGATTTTTGGTACTTTTTCGTTCTTCAAAAGGTACTCTTTGAATTTTCTATAATATTGAACGTAGAAACATGAAATTAAGTATGTAGAGCCCGTATTAAGTGAGAACCTATAAAACGGGCCTTTTTGGTACTTTAACCTAGAAACATAAATTTCGTTCTATGACCGGTATTTTTGGCTTTTATTGAAAATCTTTAAAATGAGACTTTCTGGTACTTTTTGGTTAAAGACTGGTATTTTTTATTTTTGTAATAAAATTCATACTGACTGTTTTTTTAACACATCGTGGTGAAGGGTATATAAGATTTGGCACAGCCCAACTCTTACAACTCTTGACGATGAAAACGTGAGCAGTACACCCATTAAAATTGACGTTGATCGTATTAACAGTATGGAAAATTTAGTAAAGTTTGACAGAGTTTTGATTTTCCATTTAAAAATTTCTTGTTTATATTTTTTGAGCCGACACTGTACATCGTCTGAGGGCATTTGAATTAACCTGAACTAATCATTGATTTTTTTATATCAAAACACTATAGTTTATCAACAATTATATCCAATTTTGTCTGCAGAGACACCACTGTTTAATCTGCATTCATTTGTATGTGTATTTGTAGGATTGTCCCGTTTGTATCGAGAAAAAAATAAATAACTTCTTCCAAAACTTTTATTATGGGATTAAGATTTGGTGAGCAGAGAAAAAGTTTTTTAAGGTTCTTTTAAGGTTTATCGAAAATTTCTTATAAAAAAAAAATTTATCGCTTCATCGTTTTGCTTCAATCTACGAGTATGTTTCTTAAATTTTTTCTGTGTGTCACTATTTGGTGAGTATATATTGATAATTTTATATAATGATCCAGGTCTTCAAATACTGAACGTTAGCAACAGAACATAACTATTGTATAATTGAAAACAATATTTTTTATACCCTTCACCTTCGTGAAAAGGGTATATATAAGTTTGCCATTCCGTTTGTAATTTCTATAATATAATTTTCCGACCCTATAAAGTATATATATTCTGGATCCTTATAGATAGCGGAGTCGAGTCTGTCTGTGTGTATGTTGAAATCAGTTTTCAGAAGACCCCAGATATCTGCGAGATCCGAATTTTTAATAATTCTTTCGGAAATACGATCGAATAGAACGCTATTTAAAATCAGCCTTATCGGCCCATAAATAACGAAGATATGAGTAAAAATCCGAGGCCACCTCTGAAAATTTCATGAAAAATTTAAATTTTTCGTGCAAGCTTATACAAAACAATAAACAAACAAAAACAAAACACAGTATCAAACGGTATTTTTTTTTGTTATTTGTTATTGTAATTCTTGTTTATAAACACAAAGCAAAGAATGAACATCACGTTACGTTGTTATTGGCTAGAAACATGATGTAGAGTATGTAGAGCCTGCATTAGGCGAGAACACATTAAAGGGGACTTTTTGGTACTTTTTCGTTCTACAAAAGGTAATATTTGAATTTTCTATAATATTGAACCTAGAAATATGAAATTTAGCATGTAGGGCCTTGACTAGGTAAGAACCTATAAAAGGGGACTTTTTGGTACTTTTTGTTATACAAAAGGTACTTTTTGAATTTTCTATAATATTGAGCCTAGAAATATGAAATTTAGCATATAGGACCTTGACTAGGTAAGAACCTATAAAAAGGTATTTTTTGGTACTTTTTCGTTCTGCAAAAGGTACCTTTTTGAATTTTCTATAATATTGAACCTTGAAACATGAACCAGAACTCATTAAAGGGGACTTTTTGGTATTTTTTCGTTCCACAAAAGGTACTTTTTGAATATTGAACCTAGAAACGTGAAATTAAGTATGTAAAGCCCGGATTAGGCGAGAACACATAAAAGGGGACTTTTTGGTACTTTTTCATTCAAGAAAACGTACTTTTTTAATTTTCTATAATATTGAACCCAGAAAGACAAATGAAGCATGTAGAGTCCTGAGTAGATGAAAATTTATAAAAGGGGACTTTTTCATACTTTTTCGTTCTTCAACAGGTACTTTTGGTGTTGTTAGAAATATTGAACCTAGAAACATGAAATTAAGCATTAGAGTCCTAAGTAGATGATAATCTATAAGTGGGGACTTTTTTGTTCTTTATCTGGAACTTTTTGAGTTTTTTTCGAATTTGATTCGAAAAGAAAAGTAGTTAAAAGTTATTTTGAGTTACTGACTACAAACATGCATTTTCATAGAAATCATTGCCCCGCATATAACAAATCTAAGCAGAACAAAATCAATGGACAAATTGTACAAACGCAACAACCAAAACAAACAAAAAATTGCACTTTGTTTTTGTAAAAGTAGTATTTAATGTAGAATTGCTTTTACAATGCAATCAGTGTGACCTGATCCAAAAACTTATTATACATAAACAAATGGCAATAATACTGAGTCACAATAACAAAACAAAAGCACAAACAAATTTCATAAACAACAAGAACAACGGCTGCACATTTTAACAAGACAACGGCCTGATGCCATGCAAAACCTTTGAAACAATAACAATAAAATAACAGGAGAAAAACAACAACAATAATAAGAAAGTTTTGTATCAAAATATCATATGATTGATGAAAAATGGTTAAATTTTGCTAAATCCTAACAAATATTTTCCCGCAATTTGTTTTATATTCATACCTACATTTCGTTTTTTTTTTTGTAAATTTTACAAAAACAAACTTACCTTTGTAAGATTTGATATTGCCTGTACGAAGTAATAGTGGGTGGCGGCAGCAATCCGAAACTTTGTACTTACCCTGCCAGCAATTTTGTAGTCGACTACGAGAAAAATTCACTTCTAGTTTACTTTTACAGACTGACTATAAGCTAACTACAATGTAATGCAGAGCTGTCCCGAAATTTTGTATTTGGCAACGTAAAGAACCGACTTTTAAATACTAACTACAAGCTAACTATAATGTAATGCAGAAGTGCCTCAAAATTATCTGGAGAGAATTAATTGTATTTCAACATGTTTTCTCTTGTTTCTCTATTATTATGATTTTATTTGTTAACTTAAGTAGACTGACTATAAACGAGCAACAATGTAATGCAGAAATGTTCCAAAATTTGGTATTTATTAACGTAAACAACCGACTTTTAAAGACTAGCTACAAGCTAACTATCATATAATGCCGGAGTACCCCAAAATTATCTGGAGAGCATTTTGTTTCGACATGTTTTCTCATGTTTCTTTATTATTTGGAACTTTGTTTTACATTTTTGTCATTTTCTTGTATACGTTGTGAAATTAGAGTCAGTAAATTGGAAAAATTAATTATAAAAGGTTAAATATTTCAAAACTCGGTCCCTAAATTCTGCTGATTAATACACATAACATTTTAAAATTTATGGGAATCATGGAAATAATGAACAAATCATTCATAATTTTATGGATACCGGTGTTATTATTAGTTCCCCTGCAGAAAACTGATGTCTATTAATTTTAACGAACTAATATCATAACTTGTATTAAAGCGAAATATAATTTAGATAACTAGTAGTTAAATTTTAAATATATTAAATAAAATGTTATTAATTAATACAGTAGGGAATACAAAAGAAAACTATTACTTGACTTTTCTGAAACTAACTTTAAGTTAGTTAATAAAGAGTTACCTTTAAGCTAATTTTTTAGTAACTAACTTTAAGCTAGTTGAAAAGTCATGCAGAGTCGGACAATTGACTACTGCGTATGACATCACCATGTTAAAATAGTCAGTTGGCTCCATTAAAAATAATCCAAGAATCAACCATAACTAGATGATGAAAAAGTCGGCTCTTAATGCATTTAAAGTTAGTTGAGTTGCTGGCAGGGTAATTTCTTAGGGGGGAAAACACTAAAACATTTAATTACACATTTCTTTATCATTTTCACTTAATTAACACAGTTTGCAATATACTCAGTGTTACCATATGTGAAGTTTTCCCTTTTTTGCAAGTTTTTTGAGATTCAAAAAAGTTTTCAAGTTTTATTCCAATAAAAAAAGTTTTTTGAAAATTTATACAGTTTTTCAGTTTTTATTTTATTTAATCAATAAATAAGTTTAAAATAAAAAAACAATGTTTACCATTAACAAAATAATATTTTATACCATTAATATTCGAGATATTCCTAAAAACTGAAAAAAATTGACTGGTGTTGATGACCTTAATCCCTTAGAATAGACGTTAAGGACACAATGCACTTCGACCATATTGTAGAGATTTTGTGCAGCCCATTGGTTCACCATACTAGGCCAAATTCGCGCATGAAGATAAATGGATTAATCGGTGAGTGTTTGAAGATATCATCTGGGTCTGGGTAAGACAAAATCTTCGTGTTTCGAGTTCCCAATGACGGGTAGTTACAAATGTTCAGAGGTTTCCTCTTGTAGTACACAGAATCTACATAGATTCATCATGACATTTCAAGTGTAAATTTATGGTGTCTAAGACCACAATATCCAGTAATTCCTTGCTACTGATGTTAAGGAAAAGTTCTGTACCAATTATCATTAAGCTATTTAAAATTCCTCAATTTGCTCATTTTTTCACTAATTTTTCTTGGGTATTTTGTAATTATAGTACAAAAAAAGTTTTTTTTGTTGAAAAAAAGTTTTATTCATAAAAATAACAAGTTTTCTTCAAAAAATATATGGCAACACTGAATATACTACATATTATAAAAAAACAAAATTTTTACTCTTCATACATTTTAACAAAATTTGAATCTGCTGAATTTAAAGATTAAAGGAGAACTAGCAAGAAGAGAAAAAGACGAGTGGAAGAGAAAACCTAAAATATAATAAGCATTTTCTATTCATTTATCGACCTCCTTAAGCTATGCTAAGAATCTGGCGACTTTGGATTTTGAGCAAATATTGGCAGCACTGTGCAATTGGCAATAATAACTAAGCATTGTTACCTAATTTCAAGAAAAAATCTACTCTAGTAGTTAATTAATAGTAATAATGTGTATGTTAAGGCAGATTTTAATATGGATTTAACAGTTCTAATTAGATAATGGTAATAATTTTTTTTATTCTTTAATTATGCTTATTAAAGTAATATTAATAAATATAGTATAAAGTATTAAAAATGTACAAAATTATCTTTAAATCAGCTACAAGATTTGTTTTTATAAATAAAATATAGTTTTATCTCCAATTAGTATAATAACATTGCGCATATAATGTGTTTAATCGTTCAGAAATGTATGTCTAAAACTAAATACGCAAAATCCTTAGCATACTTTAAGGATTAAAAAAACAATATTAAAGTAACATTTTGACATTTTAAGGTGGTATGTATGTATTTTACATATGTACTGTCAAAATTTCCATCTGTAAAAGTTGTACATATCGTCTGATACATATGAAATATTACATGTATAAAATAAAATACATGTGGAAATACATATGAAATTTTTTCGATTAGAGCGTGCTCTATTTGCATGTGACAAACATAAAGAAAACAGCTGTTTTGTGTTTAAATAAAATTGTTAAACAAAAATTCAAAAATAAAATAATAAAAACAAGTAAGAGTGTTATATTCGGCTATGCCGAATCTTATATACCCACCATCAAATCACTGCCATATAAATAAACTTTGATATTTTGAATATTTTATTATTATATATCGATACTAATGTGAACATCAGGGTAATATTTGATATAGTTGTCTTAATGGGGGTTCAACTATTGACAGTGAAGATTTCGGATTCGACAGTAGGAAGATTTCAGTTCCTTATTTATTTAAAATTTTATAGTTCTACTTATATTTTTAAGCCAGTAATGAACATTAAAGTCATTTTCTTAAAGGACCTTATACAGGGTTAGGGTTAATTATGGACCGATCCTCATAAAATATGGTAGAGAGATTTTAGCTTAAAATTAGTTTATGTCGAATTGCATTGCGGTATTCGTATTTTCAGCCAGTTAAAGTAATTTTCTTAAGGAGACCTTATATGGGGGGTAAGACTAATTATTTACCGATCATACCATACCGATCTCGTAGAACGATTTTTAATTATACAAATCATATTTATGTATAATTTCTAACCAGTAATGAGCGTTGTAAACATTTTCGATGGGGTAATTATGGACTGATCCTCATTAAAAATGGTAGAGGGATTTCGATTCCTATAGAACTTATCACTGTCGTATTTCATCGATGTACTCGCATTTTTAAGACAGTAATGAGCGTTAAAGTATTTTACTGATGGGGACCTTAAATGGGGGTAGGGTCAATTATGCGCCGACCCCCACAACATTTTGTAGAGAGATGTTAGCTCATACAAAACTAGTTTATGTCGAATTTCTATATATGGGGGGGGGGGGGGGTCAATTAAGGCCCGATCCACCAAAAAATTGGTAAAGAGATTTTGGCTCGCAAGGAACTTACTTGAGTCGAATTTTATTGCTATACTCGTATTTTTAAGCCAGTAATGGGCCTTAAAGTAATTTTCTGAAGGGGACCTTACATGGGGGGTAGGATCAATTATAGACCCATCCACATAAAAATTGGTGGAAAGGTTTTGACTCCGAAAATACTAACTTATGCCAGAGATATTTGCTCGCATGAAACTTATGTGTGTCGAATTTCATTGCTATATTCGCATTTTTTAGCCAGTAATCAGTTAGTCATTTTCTAAAGGGGACCTTATATGGGGTGTAGGGCCAATTATGGTCCTATGTCCGCCATAATTCATAATTTTATTTCAGAAGTCAAATTTTGTGGTATTTGCTTCATAAACAACGAATTAGTGAATGTTTGAAGCTCTTTATACAATATTCCGGGGGGTACATTTGTATGGGGGCTTTGTGAAATCGTTGACCGATTTGGCCCATTTTCAATACCAAACATTTCTGATCAATAAAAAATATTTTGGGAAAATTCCATCTCAATATCTCTTTTTTTGTGGACGCTATCGTGCCAACAACAGACAGACGGACAGACGGACGGACATAGCTAGGTCGTCTTAGAATCTTACGAGGTCCCAGAATATATATACTTTATGGGGTCTGTGAACAATATTTCGATGTGTTACACACGGAATGACAAAATCAATATATCCCCCATCTTTTTTGATGGTGGGTATAAAAATGAATAAAGAAAATGAAAAAGTAAGTATTTTTAGATTTTTAATAAACTTATTATACCCTACATCACTTTAGTGGGGAGGGTATATTGGTTTTGTGCTGATGTTTGTAACGCACAATAATATTGGTCCTATACCCACCTTAACGTATACCAATCGGCTTAGAATCATTTTCTGAGACGATTTAGCTATGTCCGTCCGTCCAGGTAAACCTTGTAATCAAACTACAGCTCGCAATTTTGAAGATAATTCAATAAAATTTGGTACATGATCTTCTATTGTCCCAGGGACGAAGCCTATTGGTTAAGATCGGTCCATTATTTCACCTAGCCCCCATACAACTGAACCCCTGAATAGGGCTTGTAAACCTTGTAATCAAACTACAGCTCGCAATTTTGAAGGTAATTCAATGAAATTTGGCACGTGATCTTCTATGGTACCAGAGACGACGCCTATTGAAAATGGTTAACATCGGACCGTTTTCTCACCTAGTCCCCAAACAACTGAACCCTCGAATAGGGCTTGTAAACCTTGAAAACAAACTACAGGTCGCAAAATTGAAGATAATTTAATGAAATTTAGCACATGATCTTCTATGGTACCGGAAACGAAGCCTATTGAAAATGGTTAACATCGGTCCATTATTTCATCTAGCCCCCATACAACTGAACCCGACGAATAGGGCTTTTAAGTTCATAATTATGTTTAATATACTCGTATCTCGACAAAAAGCATCAAAACCAAGTTCTATACTAGCCTTGATGACCCTCATGAATTTTATAATTATAGGGTCTCATTTGATCATAGCCCCTATTCAAAGCCCCTTCAAAATTGGCCAAAAAAAGCAATTCTTGAAATGATTGCGTTGCAGAGTGAGGCAGAATGGAAGTTTTTTTGAAATAAATCTGGCATTTCTAATCGCCTAGCCTGATCGGAATAAAAATAGTTATGAAAATTGATTCCACTAATGCTCCTTCGACATGTAAAATTTTTAAACACGTGTAATTTTTTGCTTTCCCATCCGATATCAAAGATTTTATAGTATTGGAAAGCGCTTAGCTAGGCCTTAAAAAACAATTTCTGAGTTATAGGCATTTGAAATTTGAAAATTTGGCCTTATCTTGGCCCACTCTTTTCCAAATATAGTACGAAATTTTGAACCGAATGGATGCGTTAGTTAGGCCACTAAAAATAGTATTTAAGGATCCAAAAATAAACGATTTTCAATTTAAAAATTCAAAAAAAGGTAGATTTATGTAATTTTTTAGAGTGAAAAGTGCCTACAATCTATTTTTATTAAAAAAAAAACTTTCTTTCAAAACATATAACAATTTTACGTTTTTCTGAAAGGCATCTTTATGGATAATAACTCGCTCCTACGCCCTTCCGAATTTGACCATTTTTTTTTTATCAAAATTTCAACTTTTGGTCACATGTTCTAAAATTCCAAAGCTGGGATCAGAAAACTGAAAGCAGTTTTGGAAGTCTTGATGTGTCTCCTATTTATCCCCAAAGTATTTCCTGAGACTAGAGAGAAATGTGGATCCTATGGGTAAAATTTTAAAAAATACCATGTTTAGGATTTTCGTTTACATTTTTGAGAAATGCGGGATTTCTTTTGTCCTTTTGACAATTTGTTTTTACACTTTATTATTAAGAATGACAAATTAAAAAAATCGTTGAAAATTTCATTAACCCTTGGTAATAAATAATGATTTTATTACATATAACATGTTTCTTGAATTTCCAAAAAAAAAATTTGTATAAAAATTTTATTAGTTTTGTAAATATTGGGTACAATTTGATCCAAATGTAACCAATAGTTATTATTTTTGTTTAGCAAAGTTAATTTTTGATCTTCTAAAAAAATTTCAAGTCAATATTGCAATTAGTTTGAAAAATATACCGATTTAAATCTAAGTCCTTCAAAAATACTTTTGAACCAAGATATGGCAAAATTTTTAAATTTTAATTTTCAAATGCCTACAACTCAGAAATTATAAGAGGTAATAGCATATACAAGCAAGTTGGTTTAAGACCTATCTGAGCGCTTTCCTAAAATATAAAAATCTTTGATATCGGGGAAACCAAAAAAATAGCACGCGTTTAAAAATTTTACATGTTGAAGGTATCCTACTTTAAGCCCCCAAAGCGAAAATTAGGTTGGCGAGATGCCACATCCACATCCAAAATAAGAATTAATAGTGGCATATCTCATAAACTGCAATAGCTAGAGTCCTCATATTTTGTATGGACAACTAGACATCTACATATATAAACACCTCCCATATAAACATTTCGGAGAAAAATGGCCGGATTTTCTTTAGGCGGGTCTTGTAAACCTCTCATATGAATTAAATACATAAAATCCTCAAATTTTGCTCGAATAATTTTAGCATAAATGTGAATATTTGGGTAATAAATTGGCGGACTAGCAATAGAGGACGTGGCACCTCCCATATAAATTAAACACAAAAATTGGTATATGCAAAAACTATTTGAGTAACCTATTAAGCTCAAATTGTGCAAGAACAACTTTGACATACATACATGTGAACATTAGTGTAATGAATTGGCGGATTAGCAATAGGAGGCATGACACCGCCATATGAATAACATAACAAATTTGGGGAACTATTAGAGCTAGATAAAAGGGTACTTATTCGTTCTTTTAAAGGTACTTTTTGAATTTTCTATAATATTGGAACATGGAAACATGAAATTAAGCAATAGTGACTGGAGGAAGTGAAAGCCTATAAAAACATTTTTGGTACTTTTTCGTTCTTAAAAAGGTACTTTATGAATTTTCTATAGTATTGAAGCCATAAATACAAAATTAAGCACATAGAGCCCGGAGTAAATGAGAATCTATAAAATAATAAATATTTTTTTCGTTCTTCAAAATGTATTTTTGCATTTTCTATAAAATTGAACCTAGAAACATGAAATTAAGCAGGTAGAGCCCGGAGTAAGTCAGAACATATAACACTGGACTTTTTGCAACTTTTTCCTTCTTCAAAGTCCAGAACCTAGAGATTTAAAATTAAACATTAACTCCCATTTTCTCAACGTGTTGTTGATATTTGCCGTAACGATAAAGTGACAGTTTGCATACAAAAATTATTTTAACCGGAATATCTACTGATTAAGCGATAACCGGAGTTTGAGATAACGGGCCTAAGAGTCCTAAGTTAGTGAAAATCTGAAAGGAAAGGATTTTTGGTACGTTTTCGTTATACTGGTACTTGGTTTTTATGCACACACGCAGAACCCTGATTGAACGAAAATCCATAAAAGGGGACTTTCAGCTACTTTTTCGTATTACAAGTGGTATGTTTTTTTTTGTAATTTATTTATTTTCTTTATGTAGTTGATTCCGTACGGAATGTGCTGCCAGTATCGGTCTTTGCTTAAGCAAATAGAATTTAACGAAACTCTTTTTGTTACATTTTATATGTATTCGTTGACTTCAGCTGCTGTTATTAACGACACCTGTGCGTATGCGTGATGATGATTTTTCAAATATTAAGTATACGCCTAATTTAGAGAAGTACTTGAAAGGAAAACAAGTAAAAGTTTTTTAATCGCAATTTCATTTAATCTGAATAAAAGAAATTCCCTACATATTCTTTATTTTTAATAATTTGAGATCATACGTAAAAGCTTTTGAATTATGAATAAGAATTTGATATGAAAATTAAATACATACTTTGTCACCCTATATTCAAAAAGTGCTATGTCTTGGACTAAAGCGAGTTTTTGATGGAAAAGGATTTCTCAATTTATAGTCCATATCTGGTATATATTTGAAACTGAAAAAATAATTCATTCATTTTGTATATTAAGAAGATTAACCTACTGAACACAATCGTTTTTAAGATATGACCACTCATATATGTACTATGTGTTTTAATAGCTAGTTTTAGATTTAAATAATGACTTTCTAAAAAAATAAAGTAATATCACAAATCGTTTATAACATTTATTTAGCTATTTTCTGATCAACTCTGGCGATTTTTAATCCCATATTACGGAAAAACATATGATTTAGCTACTAGCGGGGAATCTAACTTATATGAAATTCACCATAATTAAAAAAAATAGTGAATAGTCTTAATAAATTACAAAAGGATTGATGCATAAAGTCCTAAGACAATATATATGGCAGTATTTCGAAATTCAATCTAACTTTATAACGTTTTTAAAGCGATCTGTATAGGGCTGTATGTGGATAATGCAGATAAACTCCCCAAAAAAGATGTGTAGGATATAATTACTCTTATGATGAAAACAAAGGATCGATCCATAAAGACAATATATAGTGCAGCATTTCGAAATTCACTTTAATTTGGCAACTTAATTTCTAAGGCGATCCACAGTGGTTTAGAAACTTTTATTATTGGAAATAATTCGGTATCTCTGGAACTATTGAATATATCGAAATGAAATTTCACGTTTTTATATCTGAGGTGATTTCGAGATTATTGACAGTTGTAGGTGATCGAGGGTGGATTTTGGTCCAGTGGGTAGACCCTCAAAGTTGATCACCTGAAATTTAAAATATAACTACTTCTTGAGAAGATCTACAAGAAATATGCTTACATGTGTGAGTTATATCTTTTGCTTTCAGAGATATTTATTATCCTTATAAAAAGTATCTATATATGCATGTCCAAACTTTTGTTGCTGTTGTTGTAATTTTAAAATATCTCTACATTATGATTTTTGATCTAATTCGTAAATGGTGTTCTAATAAAAGATCCGTTATATTATATATCTATTAAAGTTTAATCCCTAAGTCATTATGATTTCAATGATACCAAATACTTGTATAAAGACTATTAACTTAATGTCCATAAAGTTAACAAACTTATATCTCTTTTGATATTTTTAATGCTTTTTTATGATTTGCAAGCAAATTTAAAAATTATTATTTTTATGCCCTTTACCTTCTTGAGAAGGGTTTATATAAGTTTGTTATTCCGTTTGTAATTTCTATAATATAATTATCCGACCCTATAAAGTATATATATTCTGGATACTTATAGGTAGCGGAGTCGATTTAGCCATGTCCGTCCGTCTGTCTGTCTGTGTGTATGTTTTCAGAAGACACCAGATATCTGTGAGATATCCGGGGTTTATCTATTAAAAAAATTTTATGAAAAGTTTACATTTTTCGTGCATGCTTATATATAAAAGGTCCCCTTTTATAGGTTCTTACCTAGTCAAGGTACTTTTTCGTTCTACAAAAGGTACTTTTTGAATTTTCTATAATATTGAACCTAGAAACATGAAATTAAGTATGTAGAGCCTGGATTAGGCCAGAACACATAAAAGGGGCCTTTTTGGTACTTTTTCGTTCTACAAAAGGTACTTTTTGAATTTTCTATAATATTGAACTTAAAAACATGAAATTAAGTTTGTAGAGGCCGGATTTGGCAAGAACCTATAAAAAGGGACTTTTTGGTACTTTTTCGTTCTACAAAAGGTACTTTTTGAATTTTCTATAATATTGAACCTAGAAACATGAAATTTAGCATTTAGGACCTTGACTAGGTAAGAACTTATAAAAGGGGACTTTTTGGTACTTTTTCGTTATACGAAAAGTACTATTTGAATTTTCTATAATATTGAACCTAGAAACATTAAATTAAGTATGTAGAGCCAGAACACATAAAAGGGGACTTTTTGGTTCTACAAAAGGTACTTTATGATTTTTCTATAATATTGAACCTAGAAACATCAAATTTAGCATGTAGGTCCTTGACTAGGTAAGAACCAATAAAAAATTAAGTATGTAGAGTCCGGATTAGGCCAGAACACATAAAAGGGGCCTTTTTGGTACTTTTTCGTTCTACAAAAGGTACTTTTTGAATTTTCTATAATATTGAACTTAGAAACATGAAATAAAATTTGTAGAGGACGGATTTGGCAAGAACACATAAAAGGCACTTTTTGGTACTTTTTCGTTAAACAAAGGGTACTTTTTGAATTTTCTATAATATTGAACCTAGAACATGAAATTTAGCATGTAGGGCCTTGACTGCGTAAGAACCTATAAAAAGGGACTTTTTGGTACTTTTTCGTTCAACAAAAGGTACTTTTTGAATTTTCTATAATGTTGAATCTAGAAAGATGAAATTTAGCATGTAGGGCCTTGACTAGGTAAGAACCTACAAAAAGGGACTTTTTGGAACCTAGAAACATGAAATAAAGTATGTAGAGCTTGGATTAGGCGAGAACACATAAAAGGGGACTTTTTGGTACTTTTTCGTTCTACGAAAGGTACTTTTTGAATTAATATTGAACCTAGAGACATGAAATTAAGCATGTGGAGCCTGTATTAAGTGAGAACCTATAAAAAGGGACTTTTTGGTACTCTTTTGCTCTTCAATAGGTACTTTTTTAAAAGTGGACTTTTTGGTACTTTTTCGTTATACGAAAGGTACTTTTTGAATTTTCTATAATATTGAACCGGATTAAGTGAAAACCAATAAAAGGGGACTTTTTGATTTTATAGATTCTCATTTACTCCGGGTTCTACTTGCTTAATTTCATGTTTCTAGGTTTAATTTTAAAGAAAACTCAAAAAAGTACCTGTGTAGAACGAAAAAGTACCAAAAAGTCCCCTTTTATAGATTCTCATTTACTCCGGGCTCTACATGCTTAATTTCATGTTTCTAGGTTTAATTGTAAAGAAAACTCAAAAAAGTACCTGTGTAGAACGAAAAAGTACCGAGAAGTCTATTTATTATTAATTTCGTGTTTCGATTTCAATATCATAGAACCAGTTGGAGAATGAAAGAGTACAAAAAAATATCAGTTGGTACCGGTGTTCCAAATAACACCCCATTAGCATATTTAGTGTTTCTAAATCTAAAATTTTTATATAAATTGGATCTGGTACTTTTTTCCTCCCCATTAACGAAATAAAAATTCTATTCCAAAAAGTTGCAGCATCGTATTGGGAGCCCGTTATAATGTATTCATATGTATAAATTAATAAACCAAAAACAATGTTTTATGAAAAAAAGTACCAAAAATAGGTACAATTTTCACCCCTAAACGTCCGAATATTCAAAAAGTATTAAATCCAAATTTTTATTTTTCGTGAAGTTATGAAGGAGTCAAAAATATTTTTTAAATGTTCTCTGGTTTAAAAGATACATGGGGTGCAAAAAAAGTACCAAAATAAAGTTTTTACCCGTTTCTTCCCCAAAGGGGCTGAATTGGAAAAAAGGTAGCAGACACATGTCCGCTTATTTGTTAAATGAACGACGATAAGCTTTAAACTGTTTTTGTATCTTTTCTAGTTTTGTAACGGAAGTTTATGTCCTGTATCAAAAAGAAACCCATTTTTTTAATATAAGCAATAGGAACTTACTTTTGAGTAGAAACACCACCTCATATCCCAATACTCCATATTTGTTTTGGTTTTGGAAACTTTTTTTCACGAACTTATTCTATTGTTAGTATTTGTTTCTTCTTACAGAAAACTTAATAGCTGAGCACTGATTAACATATTAATTATTTATTTATTTTTTGCATATTTATATTTTTTTTGGCATAATTTTTAAAATTTTTACATTTTTATCTATTTATATAAAATATTGTTATTCATTTGTCTTCACGATCATATGGTTTATTACTGATTGTTTTGTTTTGTATCATTTGTTTTGATTTATGCATGAGAACAATTGATGGAAAGCGTATAAGAGTTTTGTCTGAGCTAAATATGTCCAGGGTTTGGAAAATTCTTTGCGATGCAAAAAAAAAAAAAAAATTTTTATGAAATTTTTATGAGAATTTTCATAAATGTAATAAATTTCCCATATAATAGGAAAAGGTTCCGTGTCCAGCGTTATCTTGCCTTGACACATATATTTTGAATTAGAATCCACAACTTGTAAGATTTCTTTACACTTAATGAGAACTTTTAAGGTAATTTGAGTTCTAATAAACATCAATCAGTCAAAATTTCCACCTAATTCTCATTGTTATTTTCTTATCAAGTTCTATTGGAATGAAAATCCGGTAAATATTCAAAACACAAATCCCAAACCTGGCGAGGGAATCCTCTTCCAGGGGATTCCTTTTGATGACTCACCAGACAGATCTTCTGCCGGCGATTGCGCAGTAGACAGGTTTGCTCTTTTCCAACAGCTCATAATAACATTCTCATCATGCATCTCTAAAACAGCGTTGCGCGTTCATATTGTTCAAATTACGAAGATTTTCGTCAATTCACACGTACACTACCCGATCGTAAACAAAACTCATAGCAAGAGCGTAAAAATACAAAAAATTATCAGTTGCTTAACAGCATTCAACAATGTAGGTTGATGTCGCTTTGTTTCAAAAATTGCAAGAACAATTTGTGAAAACAACAACACAATTTGTAAACAAGAGAATTACTTGCAAAAAACTCGTACACTCCAAAAAAATTTTACTAATGCATAAGAATGAAAACACATAAAAACAGTATTTCTAACACTTTTTTACACATTTTAAATAAAAAACTTTATCTTTGTGAAGAAATATATATTTTTCTTTTCTTTGAATATGTTTTATCTGTAAAATTTACTATTTTACTTGTTATGAAATTTGATCATAACAAGCGTAATTAGGCAATATTTTTTCTAAGTGTTTTTTTAGTATTTTCTCACTACTACAATAACAGTTTCTTAGCATCTCTCTTTCTGCGCTTGGCTGCTTTAAAGTCATTTTCTAATGGGGACCATAGTAGGGGCATATGGTAGGGGCTCATACAAAACTTGTTTATGTGAAAATTCATCGCTGTAGTCGTATTTGAGAGTCGTAAAATGATTTAAAAGTTAAAATTCAATACTTACAATTAATATCACAGTAAAGCTTATGGAAAATGCTAAATAATTAAAATATGTGAAAAAAAAATTTAAATGATTAATAAGTTAAAAGCTTAATAACTAATATCACAGATTAAAAATTTCAAAGTAAAGTTTAAACAAAATTTTAACAAACTGTGTGTTAAATATATTTGCTAAAGCAATAATGAATTTAAAGTGTTAATAAACAAGAGAAACCAAAGTAAAAGAACAAAAAATATGTACCCTATAACTGGTATTAGTCGCACTAGCAACGTATACGACCATTTTAATTAAAAGCCTAAATTTGAAAATAAATTACCTAAATTTAACCTGAACTACTAGTATCACAGAAAGTGGTTTAAAAATGTTTAACTAGAAAATATTAAAAATAAAGTTATCCTAAATATAAAATAAATTTGTTAAAGGAATTGTATAAGTTTGAAAATTTAAAATAAACGTTTTACAATTGAAATATTTTAAAGGTTACTAAAGTTTATCTAACATTTAAATTTAAAGAATTTGCTAAAAGATTGTGAAATTTAAATCTTTATCTCTAAAATATTTAAATTTTAAAATGTTTAAAATTTTGTATTAAAATAAACCAAAATATGAAACAAACTAATAACCCAAATTATAAATTGAAACCATAACTAATTGAGAAATATAAACATGAATATTTAAAACAAAAACCAACAACTTAATATTTTCCGAAAATCAAATCTAGCACACCGTTCCTGGAGAAGGCCTTCTGCAGAATGTACGATTGGTGAGTGAAATTAATACATTTTAATTCCTTTTGTTTATTTTCTTGCATACTTATTTTATAAAGAAAGAAACAAACAAAACAAATTTATATTAAAGATCAATCGAACACATTACAACTCAAACCTGTTGTAACCTTATTTCGTTCATTTACAACCTAAACTCTCTTTGGTCAAATAAATCCTGACCAGTGTTGCCACAACAAAATTTTTTTTCCAAAACCAAAATTCGAATAAAAAATAACCAAATTAAGAAAAAAGTAAACAAAATTATTTCTATTTGTTTCATGTTTACATTTCGACATTAAAATAACAAATTCATTTTCTGAAGTGGAACTTGTAACTATGTTAAATTTCGTTGCTAAACTGGTATTATGAAGACAGTTATGAGCGTTAAAGTAATTTTCTGTAGGGGATCTCACATGAGAAGTATGGTCAATTATGGACCAATTCTCATAAAATCTGACAGAGATATTTTAGTTCCTTTAAAACTTGATTATGTTGAATTTTGTTGCTATATTGCAGTACATTATGAGCTTTAAAGTCATTTTCTGAGGAGACTTTTTATGAGGGATAGAGTCAATTATATACCGATCCTCAAAAACTTTGACACATACATTTCCAATAAAACTTTTTTATATTGAATTTCATCGCTATAGATGCTTTTTTAAGCAATATAGTAATTTTCTGAATAGGACATAATATGGGGGCTAGGTGAAATCGTTGACCGATATTTCGCATTTTCAATACCAAGCAAACATATTTTGGCAAAATATTTCAGTTTTCTATCTTGTTTCTTTTCGACTCTATCGTGTTTTCAACAATAAATATATGTCTCTTCGCGGATTCGTTAACAAATGTAATTAATATTTATTTTAAAAAATAACTGAGTTTTTAACGCGTTTTAGCGCAATTCAAAAATACTCCACATATAACTTTTTGGAAAACAATTTTAAATTATAAAATTCTTCCCATTTTATGTACAGATTTGGAGATTTCGTTCGATATTAAGGGGTTTAAGGGGTATATTTGACCAAATTATAATACCATGTAGCGGATGTTAGCATTACATTCATAACATCAGCAATATTTGTAAACTTAATCTATCCAAATTATCCGACAAATTGACCAAAATTTAGAATTTAAGACGGTAAAATAAAAACTAGTATACAACATCATCTAGAAAATGTAAATAAAGAAGTAAAAGTCATGGTGAGATAGTAGAAGTCAAAGGTCATGAGTATCAGTTGATTAATACTTTAAAGATATTGTGATATTATTCTTGCATCATTTATCTTAGAATTTCGGCAAATTAGCACAGTATCTGTTTATGCAAAATTTCAAATAGGTATAGAAGTTGCAATTATACTTAAAATTTAATTTGGATTACATAATCTACTAAGTACGTACGTACACTATTCCCATCAAATTCCATAAAAATCGAAATGCGAAATACAGCCTACTTCGTTTTTTCACATAAGTATCCTGAGTTCTTTACATAAAACGGACGAGTTTGAATCGACCCAAATTTACATAGTTGATTTAAAACTAGAGATAAAAGAAGTTTTTTTTTAATTTTATTTTTAGAATAAAAGCAAACAGCATTTAGTTCAATTGTTTGCAAAAAATAACCAAAACGAAAAAATAATTCACATGTACACATACAAAATAAAAATAACCAATTTTGGTTAATAATAACCAAAGTGGCAACACTGATCCTGACATACATATTTGCTTACAACTCATTTTGAACATGCACACAAACCTGTATAAGTTGATCAGCTGTTGCAACCAAAGTTCAATGAACTCTAATATCTTTTTTATATCCTTCACCACCATCAGCGGTGATAGAGGGTATATATAAGTTTGTCATTCCGTTTGTAACACTGAGAAATATTCATCTGAGACCCAACAAAGTATATATATTCTTGGTCCTTATGAAATTCTGAGTCGATTTAGCTATGTTAGTCTGTCCGTCTGTCTGTCTGTATAAAACACGCTCACGTTAAAACGAAGCAAAGTAAATCAACCAAATTCACCGAATATATTCAAATGAGCAAAATCGGTTCACACCGGGAAAAGTAATGAATCAAAATTTAAAACAACCTCGAAAAAATAAGCATTTTTTACACATTTTGATGTAATTTTCTCGAAAACTATGCAAGGTACTTCCATGAAAGTCACCACACATTCGTTTCTGCATAAGATCTTGATTCGTGCTGAAAATTGTAAGAATCGGTCCACAATTTCATATACCTCCCATACAAAAGTACATATTCCCGGAAAATGAGTTTTTTGTTAATAACTTCCGTCAGAATGTCGATATCTTCACAAAATTTTACAAATTAAAATCTTGAGTCAATAGAATTCATTCAAAGTAAAAATTTTCTGGATCGGTCCATAATTGGACATAGCTCCCATACAAGGTCCCCTCCCGAAAATCACTTAAACGCACATAACCCATTACTAAATTAAGATATCCATATGAAATTAGGTACAAGTATTGCTCATATGCACAAAAATATTACTATGAAAGTTTTTTCGGATCGGTTCATAATTGGTTATAGCTCCCATTCAAGGTCCCCTCCCAAAAATCACTTAAACTCACATAACTCATTACAAAATTAAGATATCCATATAAAATTTGGAATAAGTATTGCTCATTTGCACAGAAATATTACTATGAAATATTTTTCCGATC
This sequence comes from Lucilia sericata, assembly GCF_015586225.1. Lineage (NCBI taxonomy): Eukaryota > Metazoa > Arthropoda > Insecta > Diptera > Calliphoridae > Lucilia > Lucilia sericata. Next base: position 490,723 of record NW_023994137.1, on the reverse strand, counting down.
GGTCCATAATTGGTCATAGCTCCCATACAAGGTCCCCTACCGAAAATCACTTAAACGCACATAACTCATTACTAAATCAAGATATCCATATAAAGTTTGTCATATATTTTGCTCTCACATATAGAAATATTACTATGGAATTTTTTCCGATCGGTCCATAATTGGTCATAGCTCCCGTACAAGGTCCAATCCCGAAAATCACTTAAACACACATAACTCATTACTAAATTAAAATATCCATATAAAGTTTGGTACAAGTATTGCTCGCACATATAGAAATATTACTATGATTTTTTTTTTCGGATCGGTTCATAATTGGTCATAGCTCCCATACAAGTACTCTTCCGAAAATCACTTAAACGCACATAACTCATTACTAAATTAAGATATCCATATAAAATTTGGTACAAGTATTGCTCACATATACACAAATATTATTATGAAAGTTTTTTTCGGATCGGTCCATAATTGGTCATAGCTTCCATATAAGGTCCCCACCCGAAAATCACTTAAACGCACATAACTTATTACAAAATATTGATATATATATACATTTAGCACAAATATTGCTTTACTCATTACCAAATAAAGCTATTGATACAAAATTTGGCACAAATATTAGTTTTATATACAAAAATTCTATTTCGAGATTTTTTCACGATCGGTTCATAACATGGGAGCGATTGGTCCCATACAAGGTTCCCTTCAGAAAATCACTTAAACACACATTACTTATTACTAAATTACGATATAGATACAAAATTTTACTGAAATATAGCTTTTATGTACAGAAATTCAATCAATTTGTGTAGAATAAAATTATATATATTTATTTTGAAAATCCTTAAATCTTTGACACACAATTACTAAATATCTCTAAAGCATATCTTACGGCGCTATAAAAATATAAAAGAAAATGCGATTGCAATCAGTGTTGCCAGAAAAATTTTGACTTATGTCCCCAATCTTAAGCTTGAAGTCCCCAAATAATCCCCATTTTTAAATTGAAATCCCATAGTTTTCCCCAATTTCTTTCATGAAAAACTGAAAAGTTCGTCACAAGTATTCTCCATTGATAGGCACTGCACATTGGGGTCTCCCCGAACAAATCTTGGCATTAACTAAACTACAAAGTTTTGATACAAGTGATTGGTAGCGTTAGAAAGGGGAGAGCTTCTAGATTTGAAATATTAAAAAAGAACTTTGAACTTAGTGCAAATTTTCGCAACAAATACACTATGTATTTTCATATTTTTTGGATCATTAGCGCTAAAAATTACTAATAATCCCAGCAAATACTTGGTAATGAATTTCAGTTGTAACCACTTACCTATTAACATAGTTTTCAATGACTACTATATATAGTCCTGTTTACATAGAAGTAGTCTAATAACGTCTTATTAATAATGTGATATATAACTACTTTTTAATTCATTTGTCATCTTCTTCGTGAAGCTATCGGAGCTGTATAAATTTGTTCATACAATTTAAATTGACTTATTTTTCTAATTACTTGTAAGCGATTGTGGTAAGTACTTGCACTAATAACAACACCATTTAGTCAAGTACAAAATCTCTGTGAATTTTTATTTAATTTTTCTTTCAAAAAAGCTATATATATGGTAAAAACGTATGAAAAAGTCTTTGAAATGTTTAGTGAAATCAATTTTAGTTACTCGTTAACTATTGGAGAATTATTTAAATCAATTAATTTTGTGTTTAATAATTCGATTTTTTTAAATAAAATACAAATGTTTTAATATTTTTGTTTTATGGAGTGTTAGAAAAATAAATAAAAAATGCCATAGAGGCAAAAAATATAGATGTGGTGATATTAAGAACACATTATAGTATCTTATGTATATGGTCGCCGAGGGGCCATCAGCGGCCAAATAGTACTTTTTCTCCTTTAAAAATGGCAAAAAAACATAAATATATATATATGAAAAGTGGCATTTTAATAAGTAGTGAATAATTGAATCCTATTGTGTAAAGGTTATTTAAAATATAATTTTTCATACAAAACAACATTATATTTGGACTTGAAAATTAAAATTTTAAGAAAATTTATAGAATGGTAGTTTTTTATATAAAAAAGGTAAAGGTATTAATTAAAAAAAAAAGAACAATATGAAAAATTATATACAAAAAACCTAAACTTTGACGCACAACCTAAAGGCCTACAAAAGGAAAATCGAAAAACTAATATATATAGAACAAAGTCTTGGCTTTTAAGATACGCTATATTTTTTGCAAAAAAATAATTTTTAAATATTGACTTTTTGCCAAGTTTACTTAAAGGAGACCCCAATGTGCACTGTTTGGTATTAAAAATGGGCAGTATAGGACTTCGATTTTTACATAGCCCTCACACATATATTAATTATGAAGCAATCGTGGTAAAATTTTACACAAGTTAGGTTTATGTACACAGAAAAAAATAATACATAGCTGGAATGAATTTTGTAATAAATAGTATGAATCGAACATGACTTTTTTTCCCAAACCGTTTTCATTCAGAATATTAAAAGTTCATAAAATGTATGAATTTCAACATGACAGAATTTTTTTGGCTTTTACTTATTTTCTATGATATTCTTAAAAAATTGCAAAAAAAAAGTCCATTATCTACAAATCTGTTTCCATACCTTGTAAATAGTGATCCTATATTAGCAAATTTTGTATGATAATTAAATAGAAATGTTGAAAAACAAAATCTGAAATAAGAAAACATCAGCAAACATAGTTAAACATCCATTCTTCATCAAATCCCGCAAATTACGTGCACATCCCATCGATTTCAATCTAAAAATCATAAAGAAATAAAAAATTTTCCAAAGAAAATTTCAAACATTTTTTAACAAATAGAAAAATAAAAATTAAATTTGAAATATTTTAAGTAAAGGCTTCTAGATTATGTTTGAAAAAATAAAAATGAAAAAATTCATACCATTTAGGAACTTATTCTTAAATATTATTAACTTTTGTCAATGAAAGCAGTTCATAATATTTATGCTGAAACTTTTTTCTGTGTACCAAGAAATTATGCTGTAAGAATGGTAATCATTGGGCCACAGTTAGCCCCCATCAGGGTTGGCAAAGTTGGCACAATTGTACTTTTTGGTACAATTCGATGCTTAAAAGTACAATGGTAGTACACCAATCACTCATCTGCGATTTTGTCAGCATCTCTGCTAAAAGTTGAAATTTTCGAAAAATTTAGCAGACTCTTCTAATACAATAAAACTATATATTTTAATTTTTGCTAATTGATATGAGTTCCTTTTTGTATGAAAAAATAATAAATTAGCAAAATTATAAAATTTTTGTTTTTGAAAGTAGTATGAGTCCATTCAAATGTGAAAAAATCTAGTATTTCCGCAATATCTATTAAAGTTTTATGCAATATAAAAATTTTTATTGCATTTTAGACCAAATACATGTAAAATAGCTTTACACAGATCAGACTAATTTTCTATGGAAAATTTTATGCTGAATATCTTGGGAGCAGATATAACATCCCTCACACACACTGATTGGAACATTTTAAAGAACTACATCTAGAAACAGAGTTTCTGTACTTCGGATAAGGAGAGCTCAACAGGTACTATAGTGACCTAAGAGTATTTCTTAGGATTTGATGTATTATACATCCTCCTCTCAACCTAACCTATGTATAGCTTGAAATATTTTTGTTTCGTTTAAGGACACTCCCACTTTAATAATAATTTAGTAAAATAATTATGATTTGGTACAATTAGAAGCAAAAATGTACTATTTTTCACGCAATTTTGTAAAATTTTAAAATGTAATTTGCTATCCCTGGCCCCCATATAAGTCCCTTCAGAAAATAACTTTAACCCTTTTTGATTTTTTGGGACATGATAGAATTCGGTAAATAATAAAATACGTTTTACTCAGAAATTTAAAATTTTTTGTTATTAGCGTTTTATTAATGATTTTTTGATTGATTTTAAAATCGATTTTTATGATACAAGAAATTTTAAATTGTTTATTTTTTTTAATTAATAATAAATTTACACAAAATTGTCTACAAAATCTTATAAAAACAACGAAACTTTTTTTCCCATTTTATAAAATTTTTAAAAATCGAAATTATCTTACCAATTTAGCTTGAACACAAAATTTAACTTTTTATCAAAACTGAAAATTCAATTTAGCATAAGTGAATAGTTTTGCCACATATCATGTTAAAATACATACATACAAAACAGTTAAGTGGAATCTCATGAATGTGATCCACTAATTTGATTCGAAAATAAGTGCCTAGGACCTATTTTAGATTCAATTTTTGGGTTTGTTACAGAAATGTTACACGCTATAAAGCCTGTATAAGAACGAAATTCTACACAAACAATTGTTATATGAATCAAAATCTCTCTACCAAATTTCATGTGGGTCAGTCCATAATTGACCGAACACCCCATATTACCTCTCTTACAACAAATCGGTTTACTGTAGTGAATCGTTCAAAACTTAATGTACTATAAGATTTAACAAAAATGATATGAAACTAATAACTCTTTTAAATTGTGTAAACCTCGATACATAATTAATGGACTTATTCCGAAAATCTCCCTGATGTTCATATTAATATCAATATATCGACACCCTATATTCAAAAAGTGCTAACTCAATCTTGGGCCAAAGTGAGTTTTTGATGGCAAATGATTCCTCAATACATTCTCCACGTCTGGTATAAATTTGGGATCAAAATATTAACTTTTGTGCTTTTTGTATCTGTTTTGTCTACTACACAAAGTAGAATATTTTTTTAAGAAAATAAGTGCTATCTCCCATAGTAATTTTACAACATTTTTTGAAAGATTAATTTTATTAAATATTTATCTCCGCTATTATAAAATATGACATACTGAACAGGAATCTGTTTAATAAATTGGAATTCAATATTTAGTTTCGGAAATATAATCATTTTTATTCTACCAATAAATGTTTCAATTTTAAAATTTTTCTTTGAACAAAATGTGCTAACTAAAGATAAATCCTTGAAAAACACAAAATGTATTAATTTGTATATAATTATAAATTGGTAAGATTATTATAAACATATTATGGAAAGAAAGTTATTAATTTGTTCAACATTATACAAATTAAACAGTTTTTTTCCTCTCCTGAAAACTAGACATTTTTGAATTAGCACTTTTTGAATATAGTGTCTCGATATGTGTAATTTTAAAAATTTTCGAACATGATTCTCTGATTTCGATGAAATTTGGTATACACATTTTTTGTATCAATACAAAATTAAAAGTTTTCCAAAATTTTCAAATTCGTTACGGTTTAGAGGTTGAAAATCCACATTTTTTCTCAAAGGCATAAAATTTAATATCGTATATTTTCTAAACTACTTTTCCGATTTTATAATTTTTGTATCTTCCATTTTTACTACACTAAAATATACAACATATACAAACAACAGAATGGGACCATGAGGGGATCTCTAGAAAGTTAACTTTTAGTAAAACAGTCCATATCATTTCTATACAAATTTAAAAATTTATACTTTTGTTCATTGATGAAAAAAATAATTCAAACAAAAAATAAATAATGTGAATTAATTTACTAAAATTCAATTTTCTTGCGATCTCCTCATGAACCCATTCTAATTTTTTTGTGATATAATTGCCAAGCTACTTTTAAAATTGTTTAAACCTAGAAAACCCATACAAACTAGACTAGAAATAATAATAATGTTAATATTTTTAAGAAAAAATAAAAATCCCCAAAAATAGCGGAAAAATTACAAAAAAATCCCCAAATTTTACGAAAATCCCCAAATCCCTCCCCACGAAAATCTGTCCCCAAATAAAACTTGAAATCCCCAATTTGGGGACAAATCCCCACATCTGGCGACACTGATTGCAATGTTCAATAAATCTTGGAATTGTAATAGATTTAAGCTGTTTAAATCTTAGGATTTTTCTATTTAAGACATGAGATAACTTATTTCTACAAATATTTGACCAATTAGAAAAGTATTAATATAAAAGTAGGTGGTGGAGGGTATTTAAGATTCGGCTCAGCCGAATATAGCACTCTAACTTGTTGGTAATAAAATTGAGTAAAAACCTCTATAATTTCCCTAATAATGAGTTTTTTTGGGAAAAGCGCGTTAATCTGTGATCACATATATTTTCTACCAAATATCGATTTTTGGTACTAAAATTGAGTCAAAACTAAAAACTTCTATAACTTCGTTAATATTGAGTTTTTTGGGAAAAGCGCGTTAATCTGTGATCACTTATATTTCCTACCAAATATCGATTTTTGGTACCAAAATTGAGTGAAAACTAAAAACCTCTATAACTTCGTTAATATTCAGTTTTTTGGGAAAAACGCGTTAATCTGTGATCACTTATATTTCCTACCAAATATCGATTTTTGGTACTAAAATTGAGTAAAAACTAAAAACCTCTATTATTTTGTTAATATTGAGTTCTTTTAAAAAAACGAGTTAATCTGTGATCACTTATATTTCCTACCAAATATCGATTTTTGGTACTAAAATTTAGTCAAAACTAAAAACCTCTATAACTTCGTTAATATTGAGTTTTTTGAGAAAAGCGCGTTAATCTGTGATCACTTATATTTTCTACCAAATATCGATTTTTGGTACCAAAATTGAGTCAAAACTAAAAACCTCTATAACTTCGTTAATATTGAGTTTTTTGAGAAAAACGCGTTAATCTGTGATCACTTATATTTCCTACCAAATATCGAATTTTGGTACTAAAATTTAGTCAAAACTAAAAACTTCTATAACTTCGTTAATATTGAGTTTTTTGAGAAAAACGCGTTAATCTGTGATCACTTATATTTCCTACCAAATATCCATTTTTATACCCTCCACCACCATCAGTGGTGATAGAGGGTATATATAACTTTGTCATTCCGTGTGTAACACCAAGAAATATTCATCTGAGACCCAACAAAGTATATATATTCTGGGTCCTTATGAAATTCTGAGTCGATTTAGCTATGTCCGTCTGTCCGTCCGTCCGTCCGTCCGTCCGTCCGTCTGTCTGTCTGTCTGTCTGTGTAAAACACGCTCACGTTAAAACGAAGCAATATAATTTAACCAAATTCACCCAAAACATTCATTATTATCCGGTACAGTTTGGTATTGAAAATGAGCAAAATCGGTTCGCATTGGGAAAAGTTATGAATCAAAATTTAAAACAACCTCGAAAAAAATAAGCATTTTTTACACATTCTGATGTAATTTTCTCGAAAACTATGCAAGATAATTCCATGAAAATCATCATACGTCCGTTTCTATACAAGATATTTATTTCTGCTGAAAATTGCCAGCATCGGTCCATAATTTCATATACCTCCCATACAAAAGTGCATATTCCCGGAAAATGAGTTTTTTGTTAATAACTTCCTTCAGAATCTTGATATCTTCACAAAATTTTACAAATTAAAATCTTATGTTAATAGAATTCATTGACGGTAAAAATTTTATGGATCGATCCATAATTGGACATAGCTCCCATACAAGGTCCCCTCCCGAAAATCACTTAAACGCGTATAACTCATTACTAAATTAAGATATCCATATAAAATTTGGAATAAGTATTGCTCATATGCACAGAAATATTACTGTGAAAGTTTTTTCTGATCGGTCCATAATTGGTCATAGCTCCCATACAAGGACCCTTCCCGAAAATCACTTAAACGTGCATAACTCATTCCTAAATTAAGATATCCATATAAAATTTGGAATAAGTATTACTTATACGCACAGAAATATTACTATGACATTTTTTTCCGATCGGTCCATAATTGGTCATAGCTCCCATATAAGGTTCCCTCCCGAAAATCACTTAAACGCACATAACTCATTACTAAATCAAGATATCCATATAAAATTTGGAATAAGTATTGCTCATATGTACAGAAATATTACTATGAAATTTGTTTCCGATCGGTCCATAATTGGTCATAGCTCCCATACAAGGACCCTCCCCGAAAATCACTTAAACGTGCATGACTCATTACTAAAATAAGATATCCATATAAAATTTGGAATAAGTATTACCCATATGCACAGAAATATTACTGTGAAATTTTTTTCCGATCGGTCCATAATTGGTCATAGCTCCCATACAAGGTCCCATCCCGAAAATCACTTAAACGCACATAACTCATTACTAAATCAAGATATCCATATAAAATTTGGTACAAGTATTGCTCACATATACAGAAATATTACTATGAAATTTTTTTCCGATCGGTCCATAATTGGTCATAGCTCCCATACGAGGCCCCCTCCCGAAAATCACTTAAACACACATAACTCATTACTAAATTAAAATATCCATATAAAGTTTTGTACAAATATTGCTCATATGCACAGAAATGTTACTGTGAATTTTTTTTTCGATCGGTCCATAATTGGTCCTAGCTCCCATACAAGGTCCCTTCCCGATAATCACTTAAACACACATAACTCATTACTAAATTAAAATATCCATATAAAATTTGGTACATGTTTTGCTCTCACATATATAAATATTACTATGAAATTTTTTTCCGATCGGTCCATAATTGGTCATAGCTCCGTACAAGGTCCAATCCCGAAAATCACTTAAACACACATAACTCATTACTAAATTAAAATATCCATATAAAGTTTGGTACAAGTATTGCCTCACATATAGAAATATTACTATGGAATTTTTTTCCGATCGGTCCATAATTGGTCATAGCTCCCGTACAAGGTCCTCTCCCGAAAATCACTTAAACGCACATAACTCATTACTAAATTAAGATATCCATATAAAATTTGGTACAAGTATTGTTCACATATACAGAAATATTATTATGGAAGTTTTTTTCGGATCGGTCCATAATTGGTCATAGCTCCCATACAAGGTCCCCTCCCGAAAATCACTTAAACGCACATAACTCATTACAAAATATTGATATATAAATATTTAGCACAAATATTGCTCTTATATACATAAATCTTGGGTTTTTTTCTATTTAAGACATGAGAAAACTTATTTCTACAAATATTTGATCAATTAGAAAAGTATTAATATAAAAGTAGCTGGTGGAGGGTATTTAAGATTCGGCTCAGCCGAATCTAGCACTCTAACTTGTTGGTACTAAAATTGAGTAAAAACTAAAAACCTCTATTATTTTGTTAATATTGAGTTTTTTTTAGAAAAACGCGTTAAACTGTAATCACTTATATTTCCTACCAAATATCGATTATTGGTACTTAAATCGAGTCAAAACTAAAAACCTCTATAACTTCGTTAATATTGAGTTTTTTGGGAAAAGCGCGTTAATCTGTGATCACTTCTATTTCCTACCAAATATCGATTTTTGGTACCAAAATTGAGGCAAAACTAAAAACCTCAATAACTTCGTGAATATTCTGTGATCACTTATATTTCATACCAAATATCGATTGTTGGTACTAAAATTGAGTCAAAACTAAAAACCTCTATAACTTCGTTAATATTGAGAATTTTGGGAAAGGCGCGTTAATCTGTGATCACTTATATTTCCTACCAAATATCGATTTTTGGTACTAAAATTGAGTCAAAACTAAAAACCTCTATAACTTCGTTAATATTCTGTTTTTTGGGAAAAACGCGTTAATCTGTGATCACTTATATTTCCTACCAAATATCGATTTTTGGTACTAAAAACGAGTCAAAACTAAAAACCTCTATAACTTCGTTAATATTGAGTTTTTTGGGAAAAGTGCGTCAATCTGTGATCACTTATATTTCCTACCAAATATCGAATTTTGGTACCAAAATTGAGTCAAAACTAAAAACATTCTATAACTTCGTTAATATTCAGTTTTTTGAGAAAAACGCGTTAATTTGTGACCACTTATATTTCCTACCAAATATCGAGTTTTGGTAATAAAATTGAGCCAAAACTAAAAACCTCTATTATTTTGTTAATATTGAGTTTTTTTAGAAAAACGCATTAATCTGTGATCACTTATATTTCCTATCAAATATCGATTTTTGGTACTTAAATTGAGTCAAATCTAAAAACCTCAATAACTTCCTTAATATTGAGTTTTTTGGGAAAAGCGCGTTAATCTGTGATCACTTATATTTCCTACCAAATATCGATTTTTGGTACCAAAATTTAGTCAAAACTAAAATTTAGTTGAGAAAAACGCGTTAATCTGTGATCACTTATATTTCCTACCAAATATCGATTTTTGGTACTAAAATTGAGTCAAAACTAAAAACCTCTATAACTTCGTTAATATTGCGTTTTTTTGGGAAAGGCGCGTTAATCTGTGATCACTTCTATTTCCTACCAAATATCAGTTTTCGGTACTAAAATTGAGTCAAAAATAAAAACCTCTATAACTTCGTTAATATTGCGTTTTTTGGGAAAGGCGCGTTAATCTGTGATCACTTATATTTCCTACCAAATATCGATTTTTGGTACCAAAATTGAGTCAAAACTAAAAACCTCTATAACTCGTTAATATCCTGTTTTTTGGGAAAAACGCGTTAATCTGTGATCACTTATATTTCCTACCAAATATCGATTTTTGGTACTAAAATTGAGTCAAAATTAAAAACCTCTATAACATCCTTAATATTGAGTTTGTTGAGAAGAACGCGTTAATCTGTAATCACTTATATTTCCTACCAAATATCGATTTTTGGTACTAAAATCGAGTCAAAATTAAAAACCTCTATAACTTCGTTAATATTGAGTTTTTCGGGAAAAGCGCGTTAATCTGTGATCACTTATATTTCCTACCAAATATCGAATTTTGGTACTAAAATTGAGTCAAAACTAAAAACCTCTATAACTTCGTTAATATTCTGTTTTTTGGGAAAAACGCGTTAATCTGTGATCACTTATATTTCCTACCAAATATCGATTTTTGGTACTAAAATTGAGTCAAAACTAAAAACCTCTATAACTTCGTTAATATTCTGTTTTTGGGAAAAACCCGTTAATCTGTGATCACTTATATTTTCTACCAAATATCAATTTTTGGTACTAAAATTGAGTCAAAACGAAAAACCTCTATAACTTCGTTAATATTCTGTTTTTTGGGAAAAACGCGTTAATCTGTGATCACTTATATTTCCTACCAAATATCGGTTTTTTGTACTAAAATAGAGTTAAAACTAAAAACCTCCATAACTTCGTTAATATTCAGTTTTTTGGGATAAGCGCGTTAATCTGTGATCACTTCTATTTCCTACCAAATATCAGTTTTCGGTACTAAAATTGAGTCAAAAATAAAAACCTCTATAACTTCGTTAATATTGCGTTTTTTGGGAAAAACGCGTTAATCTGTGATCACTTATATTTCCTACCAAATATCGATTTTTGGTACTAAAATTGAGTCAAAACTAAAAACCTCAATAACTTCGTTAATATTGAGTTTTTTGGGAAAAGCGCGTTAATCTGTGATCACTTATATTTCCTACCAAATATCGATTTTTGGTACTAAAATCGAGTCAAAACTAAAAACCTCTATAACTTCATTAATATTGAGTTTTTTGAGAAAAACGCGTTAATCTGTGATCACTTATATTTCCTACCAAATATCGATTTTTGGTACTAAAATTGAGTCAAAACTAAAAACCTCAATAACTTCGTTAATATTGAGTTTTTTGGGAAAAGCGCGTTAATCTGTGATCACTTATATTTCCTACCAAATATCGATTTTTGGTACTAAAATTTAGTCAAAACTTAAAACCTCTATAACTTCATTAATATTGAGTTTTTTGAGAAAAACGCGTTAATTTGTGATCACTTATATTTCCTACCAAATATCGATTTTTGGTACTAAAATTTAGTCAAAACTAAAAACCTCTATAACTTCGATAATATTGAGTTTTTTGGGAAAAGCGCGTTAATCTGTGATCACTTATATTTCCTACCAAATATCGATTTTTGGTACCAAAATTGAGTCAAAACTTAAATTTAGTTGAGAAAACGCGTTAATCTGTAATCACTGATATTTCCTACCAAATATCGATTTTTGGTACTAAAATCGAGTCAAAACTAAAAACCTCTATAACTTCGTTAATATTGAGTTTTTTGGGAAAAGCGCGATAATCTGTGATCACTTATATTTCCTACCAAAAATCGATTTTTGGTACCAAAATTGAGCCAAAACTAAAAACTTCTGTAACTTCGTTAATATAGAGTTTTTTGGGAAAAGCGCGTTAATCTGTGATCACTTATATTTCCTACCAAATATCAATTTTTGGTACTACAATTGAGTCAAAACTAAAAATTTCTATAACTTCGTTACTATTCTGTTTTTTTTTGGAAAATCGCTTTAATCTGTGATCACTTCTATTTCCTACCAAATATCGATTTTTGGTACTAAAATTGAGTCAAAACTAAAAACCTCTATAACTTCGTTAATATTGAGTTTTTTGGGAAAAGCGCGTTAATCTGTGATCACTTATATTTCCTACCAAATATCGATTTTTGGTACTAAAATTGAGTCAAAACTAAAAACCTCTATAACTTCGTTAATATTGAGTTTTTTGGGAAAGGCGCGTTAATCTGTGATCACTTATATTTCCTACCAAATATCGATTTTTGGTACTAAAATTTAGTCAAAACTTAAAACCTCAATAACTTCGTTAATATTGAGTTTTTTGGGAAAAGCGCGTTAATCTGTGATCACTTATATTTCCTACCAAATATCGATTTTTGGTACCAAAATTGAGTCAAAACTAAAAACCTCTATAACTCGTTAATATTCTGTTTTTTGGGAAAAACGCGTTAATCTGTGATCACTTATATTTCCTACCAAATATCGATTTTTGGTACTAAAAACGAGTCAAAATTAAAACCTCTATAACATCGTTAATATTGAGTTTTTTGGGAAAAGCGCGTTAATCTGTGATCACTTATATTTCCTACCAAATATAAATTTTTTGTACTAACTGAGTCAAAACTAAAAACCTCTATAACTTCGTTAATATTCAGTTTTTTGAGAAAAACGCGTTAATTTGTGACCACTTATATTTCCTACCAAATATCGAGTTTTGGTAATAAAATTGAGTCAAATCTAAAAACATTTATAACTTCGTTAATATTGAGAATTTTGGGAAAGGCGCGTTAATCTGTGATCACTTATATTTCCTACCAAATATCGATTTTTGGTACTAAAATTGAGTCAAAACTAAAAACCTCTATAACTTCGTTAATATTCTGTTTTTTGGGAAAAACGCGTTAATCTGTGATCACTTATATTTCCTACCAAATATCGATTTTTGGTACTAAAAACGAGTCAAAACTAAAAACCTCTATAACTTCGTTAATATTGAGTTTTTTGGGAAAAGTGCGTTAATCTGTGATCACTTATATTTCCTACCAAATATCGAATTTTGGTACCAAAATTGAGTCAAAACTAAAAACCTCTATAACTTCGTTAATATTCAGTTTTTTGAGAAAAACGCGTTAATTTGTGACCACTTATATTTCCTACCAAATATCGAGTTTTGGTAATAAAATTGAGCCAAAACTAAAAACCTCTATTATTTTGTTAATATTGAGTTTTTTTAGAAAAACGCGTTAATCTGTGATCACTTATATTTCCTATCAAATATCGATTTTTGGTACTTAAATTGAGTCAAATCTAAAAACCTCAATAACTTCCTTAATATTGAGTTTTTTGGGAAAAGCGCGTTAATCTGTGATCACTTATATTTCCTACCAAATATCGATTTTTGGTACCAAAATTTAGTCAAAACTAAAATTTAGTTGAGAAAAACGCGTCAATCTGTGATCACTTATATTTCCTACCAAATATCGATTTTTGGTACTAAAATTGAGTCAAAACTAAAAACCTCTATAACTTCGTTAATATTGCGTTTTTTGGGAAAAACGCGTTAATCTGTGATCACTTATATTTCCTACCAAATATCAGTTTTCGGTACTAAAATTGAGTCAAAAATAAAAACCTCTATAACTTCGTTAATATTGCGTTTTTTGGGAAAGGCGCGTTAATCTGTGATCACTTATATTTCCTACCAAATATCGATTTTTGGTACTAAAATTGAGTCAAAACTAAAAACCTCAATAACTTCGTTAATATTGAGTTTTTTGGGAAAAGCGCGTTAATCTGTGATCACTTATATTTCCTACCAAATATCGATTTTTGGTACCAAAATTGAGTCAAAACTAAAAACCTCTATAACTCGTTAATATCCTGTTTTTTGGGAAAAACGCGTTAATCTGTGATCACTTATATTTCCTACCAAATCTCGATTTTTGGTACTAAAATTGAGTCAAAACTAAAAACCTCTATAACTTCGTTAATATTCTGTTTTTTGGGAAAAACGCGTTAATCTGTGATCACTTCTATTTCCTACCAAATATCAGTTTTCGGTACTAAAATTGAGTCAAAAATAAAAACCTCTATAACTTCGTTAATATTGCGTTTTTTAGGAAAGGCGCGTTAATCTGTGATCACTTATATTTCCTACCAAATATCGATTTTTGGTACTAAAATCGAGTCAAAACTAAAAACCTCAATAACTTCGTTAATATTGAGTTTTTCGGGAAAAGCGCGTTAATCTGTGATCACTTATATTTCCTACCAAATATCGATTTTTGGTACTAAAATCGAGTCAAAATTAAAAACCTCTATAACTTCGTTAATATTGAGTTTTTCGGGAAAAGCGCGTTAATCTGTGATCACTTCTATTTCCTACCAAATATCGATTTTTGGTACTAAAATTGAGTCAAATCTAAAAACCTTTATAACTTCGTTAATATTGAGTGTTTTGGGAAAAGCGCGTTAATCTGTGATCACTTATATTTCCTACCAAATATCGAATTTTGGTACTAAAATTGAGTCAAAACTAAAAACCTCTATAACTTCGTTAATATTGCGTTTTTTGGGAAAAACGCGTTAATCTGTGATCACTTATATTTCCTACCAAATATCGATTTTTGGTACTAAAATTGAGTCAAAACTAAAAACCTCTATAACTTCGTTAATATTGAGTTTTTTGGGAAAAGCGCGTTAATCTGTGATCACTTATATTTCCTACCAAATATCGATTTTTGGTACCAAAATTGAGTCAAAACTAAAAACTTCTATAACTTCATTAATATTGAGTTTTTTGAGAAAAACGCGTTAATCTGTGATCACTTATGTTTCCTACCAAATATGGATTTTTGGTACTAAAATTTAGTCAAAACTTAAAACCTCTATAACTTCATTAATATTGAGTTTTTTGAGAAAAACGCGTTAATTTGTGATCACTTATATTTCCTACCAAATATCGATTTTTGGTACTAAAATTTAGTCAAAACTAAAAACCTCTATAACTTCGATAATATTGAGTTTTTTGGGAAAAGCGCGTTAATCTGTGATCACTTATATTTCCTACCAAATATCGATTTTTGGTACCAAAATTGAGTCAAAACTAAAATTTAGTTGAGAAAACGCGTTAATCTGTAATCATTTATATTTCCTACCAAATATCGATTTTTGGTACTAAAATCGAGTCAAAACTAAAAACCTCTATAACTTCGTTAATATTGAGTTTTTTGGGAAAAGCGCGTTAATCTGTGATCACTTATATTTCCTACCAAAAATCGATTTTTGGTACCAAAATTGAGCCAAAACTAAAAACTTCTGTAGTTAGTTAATATTGAGTTTTTTGGGAAAAGCGCGTTAATCTGTGATCACTTATATTTCCTACCAAATATCAATTTTTGGTACTACAATTGAGTCAAAACTAAAAATTTCTATAACTTCGTTAATATTCTGTTTTTTTTTTTGGAAAAACGCTTTAATCTGTGATCACTTCTATTTCCTACCAAATATCGATTTTTGGTACTAAAATTGAGTCAAAACTAAAAACCTCAATAACTTCGTTAATATTGAGTTTTTTGGGAAAAGCGCGTTAATCTGTGATCACTTATATTTCCTACCAAATATCGATTTTTGGTACTAAAATTGAGTCAAAACTAAAAACCTCTATAACTTCGTTAATATTGAGTTTTTTGGGAAAGGCGCGTTAATCTGTGATCACTTATATTTCCTACCAAATATCGATTTTTGGTACTAAAATTTAGTCAAAACTTAAAACCTCAATAACTTCGTTAATATTGAGTTTTTTGGGAAAAGCGCGTTAATCTGTGATCACTTATATTTCCTACCAAATATCGATTTTTGGTACCAAAATTGAGTCAAAACTAAAAACCTCTATAACTCGTTAATATTCTGTTTTTTGGGAAAAACGCGTTAATCTGTGATCACTTATATTTCCTACGAAATATGGATTTTTGGTAATAAAATTGAGTCAAAACTAAAAACCTCTATAACTTCGTTAATATTCAGTTTTTTGGGAAAAACGCGTTAATCTGTGATCACTTATATTTCCTACCAAATATCGAATTTTGTTACCAAAATTGAGTCAAAACTAAAAACCTCTATAACTTCGTTAATATTCAGTTTTTTGGGAAAAACGCGTTAATCTGTGATCACTTATATTTCCTACCAAATATCGATTTTTGGTACAAAAATTGAGTGAAAACTAAAAACCTCTATAACTTCGTCAATATTGAGTTTTTTGGAAAAAGCGCGTTAATCTGTGATTACCTATGTTTCCTACCAAATATCGATTTTTGGTACTAAAATTGAGTCAAAACTAAAAACCTCTATAACTTCGTTAATATTCAGTTTTTTGGGAAAAGCGCGTTAATCTGTGATCACTTCTATTTCCTACCAAATATCGATTTTTGGTACTAAAATTGAGTGAAAACTAAAAACCTCTATAACTGTGTTAATATTGAGTTTTTTTGGGAAAAACGCGTTAATCTATGTTCGCTTATATTTCCTACCAAATATCGATTTTTGGTACTAAAATTGAGTGAAAACTAAAAACCTCTATAACTGTGTTAATATTGAGTTTTTTGGGAAAAGCGCGTTAATCTGTGATCACTTATATTTCCTACCAAATATCGATTTTTGGTACTAAAATCGAGTCAAAACTAAAAACCTCTATAACTTCATTAATATTGAGTTTTTTGGGAAAAACGCGTTAATCTGTGATCACTTATATTTCCTACCAAATATCGATTTTTGGTACTAAAATTTAGTCAAAACTTAAAACCTCTATAACTTCATTAATATTGAGTTTTTTGAGAGAAACGCGTTAATTTGTGATCACTTATATTTCCTACCAAATATCGATTTTTGGTACTAAAATTTAGTCAAAACTAAAAACCTCTATAACTTCGATAATATTAAGTTTTTTGGGAAAAGCGCGTTAATCTGTGATCACTTATATTTCCTACCAAATATCGATTTTTGGTACCAAAATTGCGTCAAAACTAAAATTTAGTTGAGAAAACGCGTTAGTCTGTAATCACTTATATTTCCTACCAAATATCGATTTTTGGTACTAAAATCGAGTCAAAACTAAACACCTCTATAACTTCGTTAATATCGAGTTTTTTGGGAAAAGCGCGTTAATCTGTGATCACTTATATTTCCTACCAAAAATCGATTTTTGGTACCAAAATTGAGCCAAAACTAAAAACTTCTGTAACTTCCTTAATATTGAGTTTTTTGGGAAAAGCGCGTTAATCTGTGATCACTTATATTTCCTACCAAATATCGATTTTTGGTACTAAAATTGAGTCAAAACTAAAAACCTCTTTGGGAAAAGCGCGTTAATCTGTGATCACTTCTATTTCCTACCAAATATCGATTTTTGGCACCAAAATTGAGTCAAAACTAAAATTTAGTTGAGAAAAACGCGTTAATCTGTAATCACTTATATTTCCTACCAAATATCGATTTTTGGTACTAAAATCGAGTCAAAACTAAAAACCTCTATAACTTCGTTAATACTGAGTTTTTTTTAGAAAAACGCGTTAATCTGTGATCATTTATATTTCCTACCAAATATCGATTTTTGGTACCAAAATTGAGTCAAGACTAAAATTTAGTTGAGAAAAACGCGTTAATCTGTAATCACTTATATTTCCTACCAAATATCGATTTTTGGTACTAAAATCGAGTCAAAACTAAAAACCTCTATAACTTCGTTAATATTGAGTTTTTTGGGAAAAGCGCGTTAATCTGTTATCACTTCTATTTCCTACCAAATATCGATTTTTGGTACTAAAATCGAGTCAAAACTAAAAACCTCTATAACTTCGTTAATATTGAGTTTTTTGGGAAAAGCGCGTTAATCTGTGATCACTTCTATTTCCTACCAAATATCGATTTTTGGTACTAAAATCGAGTCAAAACTAAAAACCTCTATAGCTTCGTTAATATTGAGTTTTTTGGGAAAAACGCATTAATCTGTGATCACTTATATTTCCTACCAAATATCGATTTTTGGTACTAAAGTTTAGTCAAAACTAAAAACCTCTATAACTTCGTTAATATTGAGTTTTTTGGGAAAAGAGCGTTAATCTGTGATCACTTATATTTCCTATCAAATATGGATTTTTGGTACTAAAATCGAGTCAAAACTAAAAACCTCTATAACTTTGTTAATATTGAGTTTTTTGGGAAAAGCGCGTTAATCTGTTATCACTCCTATTTCCTACCAAATATCGATTTTTGGTACTAATTGAGTTAAAACTAAAAACCTCTATAACTTCGTTAATATTGAGTTTTTTGGGAAAAGCGCGTTAATCTGCGATCACTTCTATTTCCTACCAAATATCGATTTTTGGTACTAAAATCGAGTCAAAAGTAAAAACCTCTATAACTTCGTTAATATTGAGTTTTTTGGGAAAAACGCGTTAATCTGTGATCACTTATATTTCCTACCAAATATCGATTTTTGGTACTAATTGAGTTAAAACTAAAAACCTCTATAACTTCGTTAATATTGAGTTTTTTGGGAAAAGCGCGTTAATCTGTGATCACTTCTATTTCCTACCAAATATCAATTTTTGGTACCAAAATTGAGGCAAAACTAAAAACCTCAATAACTTCGTGAATATTCTGTGATCACTTATATTTCATACCAAATATCGATTTTTGGTTCTAAAATCGAGTCAAAACTAAAAACCTCTATAACTTCGTTAATATTGAGTTTTTTGGGAAAAACGCGTTAATCTGTGATCACTTATATTTCCTACCAAATATCGATTTTTGGTACTAACATTGAGTCAAAACTAAAAACCTCTATAGCTTCATTAATATTGAGTTTTTTGGGAAAAACGCGTTAATCTGTGATCACTTATATTTCCTACCAAATATAGATTTTTGGTAATAAAATTGAGTCAAAGCTAAAAATAATATTGAGTTTTTTGAGAAAAACGCGTTTATCTGTGATCACTTATATTTCCTACCAAATATCGATTTTTAGTACTAAAAATTAGTCAAAACTAAAAACCACTATAACTTCGTTAATATTGAGTTTTTTGAGAAAAACGCGTTAATCTGTGATCATTTATATTTCCTACCAAATATAGATTTTTGGTACTAAAATTGAGTCAAAACTAAAAACCTCTATAACTTCGTTAATATTAAGTTTTTTGGGAAAAGCGCGTTAATCTGTGATCACTTATATTTCCTACTAAATATCGATTTTTGATAGTAAAATTGAGTCAAAGCTAAAAATAATATTGAGTTTTGTTGGAAAAACGCGTTAATCTGTGATCACTTATATTTCCAACCAAATATAGATTTTTGGTAATAAAATTGAGTCAAAGCTAAAAATAATATTGAGTTTTTTGAGAAAAACGCGTTTATCTGTGATCACTTATATTTCCTACCAAATATCGATTTTTAGTACTAAAAATTAGTCAAAACTAAAAACCACTATAACTTCGTTAATATTGAGTTTTTTGAGAAAAACGCGTTAATCTGTGATCATTTATATTTCCTACCAAATATAGATTTTTGGTACTAAAATTGAGTCAAAACTAAAAACCTCTATAACTTCGTTAATATTAAGTTTTTTGGGAAAAGCGCGTTAATCTGTGATCACTTATATTTCCTACTAAATATCGATTTTTGATAGTAAAATTGAGTCAAAGCTAAAAATAATATTGAGTTTTTTTGGGAAAAACGGGTTAATCTGTGATCATTTATATTTCTTACCAAATATCGATTTTTGGTACTAACATTGAGTCAAAACTAAAAACCTCTATAGTTTCGTTAATATTAAGTTTTTTGCGAAAAGCGCGTTAATCTGTGATCACTTATATTTCCTACTAAATATCGATTTTTGATAGTAAAATTGAGTCAAAGCTAAAAATAATATTGAGTTTTTTGGGAAAAACGGGTTAATCTGTGATCATTTATATTTCTTACCAAATATCGATTTTTGGTACTAACATTGAGTCAAAACTAAAAACGCGTTAATCTGTGATCTCTTGTTTTTGCTGCTTTTAAAAATAAGATTGGATGTAGTTCAACGGCGTATACTTAATATTTGTAATATCAATAAATCATTAACACGTATACGTTGAGGTGTCGTTAATAAAAGGAGGGCTATTTAACAATGCAAAACTTTCCACTAGAAATGAAAAAATGAAGATGAAGCTTTTTTTATTATATACATATGTTCACAATTTTTGCTTTTTATGACAAAAGCTACAACGGTTTAGATGATATGATCCAGAGAAAATAACCAGTTTTTCTTTGCAAAAATAAAAAAGTACATGACTTTGGGCAAAACTTACAAAGTGATGTCCGTATTTCGTTATATTTTCATGACTTAAAAAATTAAACACCGTGTAATTGAATAAATCGAATATTTACATTCTTCTCTGCCAACCAGTTATATAGGAAAGTAAAATGTATGAATATATTTTCAGCAGCACTAAGCAAATTTTAATCATACCAATTTTTTGTCAAAAAACCTCCAAATTATTTAAATCCTTTAAAAATTTATTTTTTGAGAAAAGTATTATATAAAGTATATCCTCACGATAATGCAAATTTATTTCTTGACGAATAAAACAATTTTCAGTTCTTTTTGAATACGTAACACCATACGAATACATAATTTCGATTAGATTTGCTAAATTGGATATACGAACGAGCAATGTTGAAATTTGGGAAAATCTTAAACGGAAAAATATCTATATAAACAATTTTTCATTGCGATATGTCCAATAGTTCCAGTTTCTAAACCATTGTGTAGTACAAAGAATCCTGGAAGAGATTACAGCCAGGCAAGCAGTATTAAGTTATTAATACACGGTTGTCAAATCTTACAACGTTGTCAGAAAAATGCTCAGAAAATGATAATCATTGTCAGGTAAATATTTTCTATTGGCTACAAGATGAATTAAAAGGGTGAATTAAGATCTATAAACTTTTGCCATATAACAGTCTGACAACAGTGCGAGCTGGCAGTTTCTATTGGCAGATAAGTTTATTTTCTGACAATTGTCTGGCAATGAAATTGTAAGGTTTTCTTACAATCGTCTGAACAGACAATTTACCTGTTGATAACAATTTTTCACTCTCAGTACATTTACCAGGATAGGATTCATCCAAATCCTATATTTTTTATTAGATCGCTTTCATTTAGAAAATAGACTTGTCTATTGCCTAATCCGAAAATTTCAATTAAGCGTCACTTTTGACCCGTTTCAACCCAATGTGCGATCATCGAAAATGGTTCAATGGTTGTGTGATGGTGTACTCCTCAAGTTTAGTCGTCAATATCCATTGTTATACTAACACATTATACTGTTATTTTGATCATCGATAATTTCAGTGGTTGTGCTGTAGTGTACTGCTCAAGTTATCTTCGTCAATATTCGTTCGTAGAGTCTACGAAAGGCAGAATGTAAAAATTTAGTTCTCTGATTGGTTTGATTTGTTTTTATACATGTTTGAGCATATGTACGCGGGAATGAAAGTGTACAAGAGAGCTCATTTGAGAGCTCACACCGTTTCGCTCTCGTAGACTAACTCATCATGCTGTTATTACGATTGTGAACAATTTCAATGTTTGTGCGGTGGTGTACTGCTTAAGTTTTCATCGCCAATTTCCAGACTGACGGAATGGCATGGTTACATCGTCTTAGAATTTAATAAGAATATATATGCATACATATACTTTTGTTGGTCTAACATCAATATTTAAATGCGTTTCAAACGTAATAACAAAGTCAATATACCCCCACTACTTTTTTAATTGTTGGTATAAAAAGCTCTCGTTTATATGGTCGTTGCCAATTTCCATTGTCGTAATAAAATTCCAATTATTATGATTCATTTCATTTTTATATTTGGAATGGTCTATTAAAATGGGTCGCATCTTTAGCTCTAGTAGAGCGTTTTCGCTCCAGAGCTCTAGCAGCAACACGTGCTTTTATTTTTTTAATAACTATATAACACAAATTAAATAATTCAAAACATGTATTTAGTGTATGCTAATATTGAGCTCTAGGGTCACCAGATTCTATAAATTTTAAATAATAATTTATAAATTTTAATTAAATAATTTTAGTTATGACTCGGCAAAAAATTAAATTTGCATTAGGTGCACACACATACACACACCGTTAGAGAGCATTTGAAATGACGTCACAAAAATAAGTATATAGATATGCTGTAAATTTTTATTATTAAAAAAATGTTTAAATTTTCTAGAAATTAATAAAATATTATAGCGATTTAATACAAATAGTTAAGAATTATTATTAAATATCAAGTTAGAGTTCTACGTTCGGATATGCCGAATCTTAAATACACTCCACCACCATCAGTAGTGACAAAGGGTAAGTTTGTAACACCAAGAAATATTCATCTGAGACCCAACAAAGTATATATAAGCCGGTTCCTTATCGATTTAGCTAAGTCCGTCTGTCCGTCCGAATTCAACCAAATTCTCCGAAAATATTAATTATTGTCCTAAGCAGTTTGGTATCAAAATATCCTCTACCATCATCAGTGGTAGTAGATGGTATATATAAGTTTGTCATTCCATGTGCAACACTAAGAAATATTCATCTGAGATAAAACAAATTATACATAATCATGGTCCTTATGAAATTTTTAATCGATTTTGCTACGTCCCTCTGTCTGTATAAAACATGCTAGTGTGAAAACGAAGCTAAATAAATTAATGAAATTCGGCCAAAAGATATTGTCCTAAAAAAATCGATTTACATCGGGAAAAGTTATGAATCAAAATTAAAAAAAAAATCCGAAAATATAAAGCTTTTTTTAACATTCTCATGCAATTTTTACAGAAACGAAGGAATATATTTTCATGAAAATCATCCTACATTTGTTTCTCTAAGAAAACTTAATGATCTGTTTATAAGTGGCGAAATCGGTCCACAATTTCCTCTACCTCCAATACAAATATACATATTCCCCGAAAATGAATTTATTGTTAATAACTTCTTTTAGAATATCGATATCTTTACAAGATTTCACCAATTTAAAATGTATATATACTTTTTATCATATAATGATATCCATACAAAATTTGGCACAAATATTGCTTTTTTATATAGAAATATATAGATACAAAATTTGGCACAAATATTGCTTTTATATACAGAAATGATATGTCCATAATTGGTCGTAGCTCCCATACAAGGTCTTCTTCCAAAAATCACTTAAACGCATATTCGTTATAAACGATTTTGACAGTAAATATAAAATTTGACAAAAATATAGATTTTATATACAGAAATATTACTGAAAATTTTTTATACGATAGGTCTAGAAAGAAATGCTATTGCAATATAAATGACGCATTCTAGTTCTTAGTATGGGTAGGGTAAATGCGCGGTAATGCAACTGACACATACAATCAGTGGCTTATCATAAGTAGTATGTTTTTGGTATGCGTGAATTTTTCGCCACTGTGTACGAGTCTGGTAAGCAGTCGGAGAGTAAAAGAGGGAGAGAAGTAATTAAGAGAATGAGAGGAAGAGGGTAAGTGAGGAAAAGAAGATTGTAAGAGATGGACAGGGAGAGGAAGTGAGAGGGAGGAAACATTAAAAGAAAGTAAGGGAGAGAGAGAAGAGATTAAGAGAGGGAGAAGAAGAGAGTAAGTGAGAAAAAGAAGAGAGTAAGAGAAGGAGAGGAAAGAGTAAAATAAGGAGAGAAAAGAATAAGAGAGTAAGAGGAAGAGAGAAGGAAAGTAGAGAGTGAGATGAGAAGAGAGAATGTGTATGTGTTTGTCCACCTAATAGTTTGAGTGTTATGTAGTTATGGGGATCGTTTTTATACCCAACATCAAAAAAGATGGGGGGTATATTGATTTTGTCATTCCGTTTGTAACACATCGAAATATTGGTCATAAACCCATAAAAGTATATATATTCTGGGTCCTTAATAAAATCTAAGATTATAGCAATGAAATTCGTCATAAATAAGTTTCATATGATCCAACATATCCCTACCAAATTTTATGAGGATCGGTCCATAAATGACCATATATAAGGTCCCCTTCGGAAAATCACTATAGCGCTCATTACTAGCTTTAAAATACGAGCATGGCAATGAAATTTGACATAAATAAGTCCCTAACGAGTTAAAATCTCTCTACCAAATTTTATGTAGATCGCTCCATAATTGACCCTACCTCCCATATAAGGTTCTAAAATGGTACTAAAATTGAGTCAAAACTAAAAACCTCAATAACTTCGTTAATATGGAGTTTCTTGGGAAAAACGCGTTAACCTGTGGTCACTAATATTTCCTGCCAAATATCCATTTGGTACTAAAATTGAGTCAAAACTAAAAACCTCTATAACTTCGTTAATATTGAGTTTTTTTGGGAAAGGCGCCTTAATCTGCGATCACTTATATTTCCTACCAAATATCGATTTTTGGTACTAAGATTGAGTCAAAACTAAAAACCTCTATAACTTCGTTAATATTGAATTTTTTGCGCGTTAATCTGTGATCACTTATATCTCCTACCTAAAATTGAGCCAAAGATAAAAACCTCAATAACTTCCTTAATATTGAGTTTTTTGGGAAAAGCGGTTCAATCTGTGATCACTTATATTTCCTACCAAATATCGATTTTTGGTACTAAAATTGAGTGAAAACTAAAACCCTCTATAACTTCGTTAATATTGAGTTTTTTGGGAAAGGCGCGTTAATCTGTGATCACTTATATTTCCTACCAAATATCGAATTTTGGTACTAAAATTGAGTCAAAACTAAAAACCTCTATAACTTCGTTAAAATTGAGTTTTTTGGGAAAAGCGCGTTAATCAAATATCGATTTTTGGTAATAAAATTGAGCCAAAACTAAAAACCTCTATAACTTCGTTAATATTCAGTTTTTTTGAAAAAACGCGTTAATCTGTGATCACTTATCTTTCCTACCAAATATCGATTTTTGGTACTAAAATTGAGTCAAAACTAAAAACCTCTATAACTTCGTTAATAATGAGTTTTTTGGGAAAGGCGCGTTAATTTGTGATCACTTATATTTCCTACCAAATATCGATTTTTGGTACTAAAATTGAGTCAAAAATAAAAACCTCTATAACTTCGTTAATAATGAGTTTTTTGGGAAAGGCGCGTTAATTTGTGATCACTTATATTTCCTACCAAATATCGATTTTTGGTACTAAAATTTAGTCAAAATTAAAAACCTCTATAACCTCGTTAATATTCAGCTTATGGGAAAAGCGCGTTAATCTGTGATCACTTATATTTCCTACCAAATATCGAATTTTGGTACCAAAATTGAGTCAAAACTGAAAACCTCTATAACTTTGTTAATATTCAGTTTTTTGGGAAAAGCGCGTTAATCTGTGATCACTTATATTTCCTACCAAATATCGATTTTTGGTACTACAATTTAGTCAAAACTAAAAACCTCTATAACTTCGTTAATATTCAGCTTATGGGAAAAGCGCGTTAATCTGTGATCACTTATATTTCCTTTCAAATATCGAATTTTGGTACCAAAATTGAGTCAAAACTGAAAACCTCTATAACTTTGTTAATATTCAGTTTTTTGGGAAAAGCGCGTTAATCTGTGATCACTTATATTTCCTACCAAATATCGATTTTTGGTACTAAAATTGAGTCAAAAATAAAAACCTCTATAACTTCGTTAATATTGAGTTTTTGGGAAAAGCGCGTTAATCTGTGATCACTTATATTTCCTACCAAATATCAATTTTTGGTACAAAAATTGAGTCAAAACTAAAAACCTCTTCGTTAATATTCAGTTTTTGAGAAAAGCGCGTTAAGCTGTGAGCACTTATATTTCCTACCAAATATCGATTTTTGGTACTAAAATTGAGTCAAAACTAAAAACCTCTATAACTTCCTTAATATTGAGAAAAACGCCTTAATCTGTAATCACTCATATTTCCTACCAAATATCGATTTTTGGTACCAAAATCGAGTCAAAACTAAAAACCTCTATAACTTCGTTAATATTGTGTTTTTTGGGAAAGGCGCATTAATCTGTGATCACTTATATTTCCTACCAAATATCGATTTTTGGTACTAAAATTGAGTCAAAACTAAAAACTTCTATAACTTCGTTAATATTGAGTTTTTTGGGAAAAGCGCGTTAATCAAATATCGATTTTTGGTAATAAAATTGAGTCAAAACTAAAACCTCTATAACTTCGTTAATATTCAGTTTTTTGGAAAAAGCGCGTTAATCTGTGATCACTTATATTTCCTACCAAATATCGATTTTTGGTACCAAAATTGAGTCAAAACTAAAAACCTCTATAACTCGTTAATATTCTGTTTTTTGGGAAAAACGCGTTAATCTATGATCACTTATATTTCCTACCAAATATCGATTTTTGGTACTAAAAACGAGTCAAAATTAAAACCTCTATAACATCGTTAATATTGAGTTTTTTGGGAAAAGCGCGTTAATCTGTGATCACTTATATTTCCTACCAAATATCGATTTTTGGTACTAAAAACGAGTCAAAATTAAAACCTCTATAACTTCGTTAATATTGAGTTTTTGGGAAAAGCGCGTTAATCTGTGATCACTTATATTTCCTACCAAATATCAATTTTTGGTACAAAAATTGAGTCAAAACTAAAAACCTCTTCGTTAATATTCAGTTTTTGAGAAAAGCGCGTTAATCTGTGATCACTCATATTTCCTACCGAATATCGATTTTTGGTACTAAAATTGAGTCAAAACTAAAAACCTCTATAACTTCCTTAATATTGAGATTTTTGATAAAAACGCGTTAATCTGTAATTCGATATTTGGTAGGAAATATAAGTGATCACAGATTAACGCGCTTTTCCCAAAAAACCAAAATCGAGTCAAAACTAAAAACCTCTATAACTTCGTTAATATTGAGTTTTTCGATTTTTGGTACTAAAATTGAGTCAAAACTAAAAACCTCTATAACTTCGTTAATATTGAGTTTTTTGAGAAAAACGCGTTAATCTGTAATCACTTATATTTCCTACCAAATATCGAGTTTTGGTACTGAAATAGAGTCAAAACTAAAAACCTCTATAACTTCGTTAATATTGAGTTTTTTGGGAAAAGCGCGTTAATCTGTAATCACTTATATTTCCTACCAAATATCGATTTTTGGTACTAAAATTGAGTCAAAACTAAAAACCTCTATAACTTCGTTAATATTCAGTTTTTTGAGAAAAACGCGTTAATCTGTAATCACTTATATTTCTCACCAAATATCGATTTTTGGTACTAAAATCGAGTCAAAACTAAAAACCTCTATAACTTCGTTAATATTGAGTTTTTTGGGAAAAGCGCGTTAATCTGTGATCACTTATATTTCCTACCAAATATCGATTTTTGGTACTAAAATTGAGTCAAAACTAAAAACCTCTATAACTTCGTTAATATTGAGTTTTTTGGAAAAAGCGCGTTAATCTGTGATCACTTATATTTCCTACCAAATATCGAATTTTGGTACCAAAATTGAGTCAAAACTAAAAACCTCTATAACTTCGTGAATATTGAGTTTTTTGGGAAAGGCGCGTTAATCTGTGATCACTTATATTTCCTACCAAATATCGATTTTTGGTACTAAAATTGAGTCAAAACTAAAAACCTCTATAACTTCGTTAATATTGAGTTTTTTGGGAAAGGCGCGTTAATCTGTGATCACTTATATTTCCTACCAAATATCGATTTTTGATACTAAAATTGAGTCAAATCTAAAAACCTCTATAACTTCGTTAATATTGAGTTTTTGGGAAAAGCGCGTTAATCTGTAATCACTTATATTTCCTACCAAATATCGATTTTTGGTACCAAAATCGAGTCAAAACTAAAAACCTCTATAACTTCGTTAATATTGAGTTTTTTGGGAAAGGCGCGTTAATCTGTGATCACTTATATTTCCTACCAAATATCGATTTTTGGTACCAAAATTGAGTCAAAACTAAAATCCTCTATAACTTCGTTAATATTGAGTTTTTTTGGAAAAAGCGTGTTAATCTGTGATCACTTATATTTCCTACCATATATTGATTTTTGGTACTAAAATTGAGTCAAAACTAAAAACCTCAATAACTTCGTTAATATTGAGTTTTTTGGGAAAAACACGTTAGTCTGTGATCACTTATATTTCCTACCAAATATCGATTTTTGGTAATAAAATTTTGTCAAAACTAAAAACCTCTATAACTGTTACGGTGCCCTCCGGAAAATCACTATAACGCTCATTACTGGCTTAAAAATAAGAATATAGCGGTGAAATTTGACATGAACAAGTTTCACACGAGCCAAAATATCCGTACCAAATTTTATAGATCGGTCCATAATTGACCCTAGCACCCATATAAGGTCCCCTTCCAAAAACGACCATAACGCTCATTACTTTCTTAAAAATACGAGTAAACCAATGAAATTTGACACTTACTTATGTCAAATTTCTTACGAGCAAAATCCTATCTAGCAAATTTTATGTGGATCACTCCATAATTGATCCTAGCCCCATATAAAGTCCCCTCCAGATAAATACTTTAACGCTCATTACTGACTTACAAGTACGAGTGTGGAGATGAAATTTGACATAAGTAAGTTTTTCACAAGCCAAAAGCAAAGAACTTTTATGGAAATGTAAATCTTCCTACCGGAAAGTGTCCGGATCTGATATTTGATGTAAACATGTTTTATATGAACCAAAATCGGTCTAAAAAGTTATGAAAAATTTTATAAAAACGGCCAATAATTCACCCCCTCTCATATAAGGTCATATTAGTAAATTTGATGAGTAATATCACCCTGATGTTTATAGGAGAGCATTCCTTTTACGGCATACGGTTTGATGGTGGGTATATTAGATTCGGCATAGCCGAATATAGCCGTCTTACTTGTTATAATTGTTTTTTGTATTTGTTTTTAAATACCATGCTTTTTATTGAAGAAGAAGATGCGTAAATTAAATTTTTATACCCTACACCTTCTTGATAAGGTTATATATAAGTTTGTCATTCCGTGTGTAATTTCTACAATATAATTTTCCGACCCCATAAAGTATATATATTCTGGATCCTTATAGGTAGAGAAGTCGATTAAGACATGCCCGTCTGTATGTTTGTTGAAATCAGTTTTCAGAAGACCCTAGATATCTGCGAGATCAAAATCTTCCATAATGCTATCAGACAAACGACCGGGAAGAACACTATTTAAAATCAGCAAAGTCGGTCCATAAATAACGGAGATATGATAAAAAATCTGAGACAATCTCTGAAACATAATAAACAAACAATAACAAAACACAGTATTAAACGGTCAAATTTTTTTTATTGCAATTGCTTCTTTATAAAAAGCAAAACAAAGAAAAAACATCACGTTACTTTACGTTGCTACTGGCTAGAAACATGAAATTAAGCATGTAGAGCCTGGATTAAGTGAGAACGTATAAAATGGGACTTTCTGGTACTTTTTCGTTCTTCAAAAGGTACTTTTTTGAAATTTCTATAATATAGAACCTTGAAACATGAAATTAAGCATATAGAGCCCGTGAGAACCCTTAAAAGGAGACTTTTTGGTAAATTTCCGTTTTACAATTGGTATTTTTTTCGATTTTTTTCTTTAACACATCATGGTGAAGGGTATATATGATTCGGCACAGCCGAATATAGAACTCTTACTTGTATCTTTTCATTTGGTTGCATTATTTTCTTTATGTACAATAAACAAACAACTGATTCCGTACGGAATGTATTGCAACAGTCGTAATTCAGGTCTAAGTTGGGGAACAACTCTCGCGTCATCGCGATTATTTATTTATTTATTTAAACGGGTTCAGGCTTGTGTTTGTTGCCAGGCTTTCGACGGTTTTGGGTGCTTTCGTATCGCCTCAAGTGAGGTTATGTTTTGTTGGTGGAGACTAACATTTAAACTCAACCGTTTATACCCTGATGGAGACCATTAAACCTCAACTATTTATACCCTGGTGGAGAACATTGAAGCTCTTCAACTTTACCATTAAAAACTCAAATTTAACTTAAGTGTTTAGAGGTTTCCAGCTTCCTATATGAAGATATAGATCAACTTGGAGGATTTCCTTTAAACCAACTTGGCATACCCTGGCACTTTGCTTATGAGCTCAGCCAACAATTCAAATAATCCAAAAAAAGAATGTGTTGCAAGCATCGCTCTTTGCTTAAGCAAATTTGACGAAATTTGACGAAACTTGACGTACATAAGTATAAGAACATTATAGTTGTTATATAAGTTTTATATGTATGTATTCGCACAGTGGCTTAAGTTGACTTTAGCTAGTGTATGCTTATTATAGTTAGTCCTTTACTTCGTTCATTTCACATTGAAAGTTTTACATTGTGAAATTGCACTATTGTTATTAACGACACCTGTGCGTATACGTGTCAAAGATTTATTGATTTTTCTAATATTAAGTATACGCCTAATTTAGAGAAGGACTTGAAAGGAAAACAAGAGTTTTATATTCGCTTTTGCCGAATCTTATGTACAATTCACCATAGTGTGTTCAAAAAGTAGTAATAACAATCAACAACAAATAACAACAACTACTTACGTCAAACTATTTTGATTTTAAATGTTCAGAATTTTTGTTCTTTAATGTGTCGATTAAGATATACAGTGAGACAAAATAAACGAAAATTTAAATACCTGGAAAGTGATCCTTTTTTCTGATGCTGGATCCGAGTAGAACAAGAAACTGTTTTTGAAATTTGCTAAACACCTCCAATATCTTGAGATACGGGCAAAAACCGGTTTTCGTAACTTGTTACTCTGAAAATAATTCATATTTTTGAAAATAAGTATAATTATACGAAAAACTTTAGAAAGATGAATATTTTGTTGCACTTTTCTAGTCTTTTAGTAAATGAATGATGTGATAATAAAATTCACCATAATTCAAAAAAAATTAGTGAACAGTGGAAATAATTTACGAAAGGATCGATGCATAAAGTCCCAAGACAATACATAGGGCAGTATTTCGAAATTCAATCGAACTTTATAACATTTCTGAAGCATGACGATATTGCAGATAAACTCCCCACAAAAGAGGTGTAGGATATAATTACTCTTATAGAGAAAATAAAGGATCCACCCAAAAAAACAAGATATGTATATCAGCATTTCGAAATTCACTTTAACTTTACAACATTTCTAAAGCGATCTGTATGGGGCCACATATCGACATTAACTCTAAATTTAAGAAAATTTTTCCAGATATAATAAAATTTTTCCTAACCCAAACTGAAAATATTTAGTACAAAATAAATCTGCTCCTGGCATGTTTCCCAGTACAGCAGGCCCTTTCCCATGTATATAGATTTTGGAGATAAATCGCTGAATTTTGGGAAAAAAATTGCATATGGTTCATTTGACATAAATATGAAGAAAGTTATAAAAACTTTAAAAAAAGCCCCTTTTTATCCTTTCATCCAGCTCGCCAAATATTGACGTCAGGACAAAAATTTTGAGAAATAGTATCTTAGAATGAACAAAATTTTCATTTTCGGTGGGAACATCTGCAACTTGCATTTTAATGCCACCATAATGTACATGTTTTAAATCATTTAATTTGAGTTATATAGTTTAATATGTTTAACAAATAAAATCATTAGCAAAACCCCTCACCGCACAGATGTAGCTTTGAACTATTTCATTTGTTATAGAGCGTTTGAAAGTTTACAGAATCTATTGAGAGCAGTAGCACTCATAACAACAACGTTAGCAGCATCAACATTCTAAACAACAACACAATGTACAATATCAACACTTTTGTGCTGAATACAGAAGATGTCTATTGTGATGCAGCTGAGGTACTGCTCAAGCTTTTAATCGAATTCCAATCGTCGTCATTTTAAATTTTCATTCGTGTAAAAAAATACGAAAAACACTACCGTTAGTACAAATACCGTCTACATCATCATCAATTTCCATACTCTTAGTATGATCATCGGCAATTTCAATGGTTGTACAATGGTATACTGGTCAATTTTTCATCGTTCATTTGTTTCTAAAACACGAATATCAGTGCGATGATCGTTATCGTCAAATTCCATACTGTTAGTACGATCATCGACAATCTCAATGGTTGTACGGTGGTGTACTCCTCAAGTTTAGTCGTCAATATCCATTGTTATACTAACACATTATACTGTTATTTCGATTGTCGATAATAGTACTGCTCAAGGCAGAGTAGAGTCTACAAAAGGCAGAGTGTAAAAATTTAGTTCTCTGACTGGTTTCTTCTGTTTTTATACATGTGTGATCATACGTACGCGTGAATGAAAGAGTACAAGAGAGCTCATTTGAGAGCTCATAGCGTTTCGCTCTCGTAGATTAACACATCATGCTGTTATTACGATTGTCAATAATTTTAATGTTTGTGCGATGGTGCACAGTGGGGCAGAATGGAAATTTTTTGGAAATAAATCTGGCATTTCTAAACGGCTGATCCGATCGGGATAAAATTTGGCGTGAGCGTAGCCAAGGAGTATTCGAGTTTAAGTTTTGAAGATGAACCCTGCAGATGCCCCAGGGACGGCGCTGTGGCGGCTCAAAGTAGGGAACCTACGACATGTAAAATTTTTAAACTCGTGCCATTTTTTTGTTTTTCACCCAAATACAAAGATTTTTATATTTTGTGAAAGCGCTCGTCGAGATCTTGAAAAAACATGCTTGGACATACTACTTATCTCTTATAATATCCGAGTTATAGGCATTTAAAAATTTAGTGATACAAAATTTACCATACCTTGGTCCGCCTTTTTTTGAATACCGGGCGTAATTTTGGACCAAATGGACTCAATTTTTTCTTGTTAGTTAGACAACAAAATTTCCAATAATATACAAAAAATTTCAGATCAATGTCATTTACTGATCCAAAAATATACGTTTTTTAATTTAAAAATTCAAAAAATTTTAGATTTTTGGCGTTTTTTTGCCAAAAATGTGTCTTAACTCTTTTATTAATAAAATAAAATTTTCTTTAAGAACATATAACAATTTTATAGTTTTCTAAAAGGTATCTTTACGCAGAACGCTTTGGCGTAAAAAACTTGTCCTATTTTTTGAAAATGTTGCCACTGCGTCCTTCCGAATGTGACCTATTTTTTATCAAAACTTCAACTTTGGGCGACATGTTCTAAAATCCCAAAGCTGGGATCAGAAAACTGAAAGCACTTTTGGAAACCTCAATATGTTTTCTATTTACTCCAAAAGTATTTTCCCAGCCCTGAAAGAAATGTGGACCCTATGGGCAAAAAAGTAAAAAATCCCATTTTTGGGATTTTCATTCCTATTTTTGGGAATTGCGGGATGCCCTTTGACCTTTTCAATTTTTTTTTTGCATTTTCTTATTTTAAATGACAAATTTAACAAGCGTTGAAAATTTCATTGAGTTTTGTTCATAAATAAAGATTTTGTCATATATTACATATTTGTTTAATTTCTAAAACTATGATTTATATCAAAATTTTAATAGGATCGCAGATAGCTACAACAATTTAGTCCATATTTATCCCTTAATATCATTTTTTAGTTAGATATGGAAATTCTCGACCCTTTACAAAAAATTTCAAGCCAATATCTCAATTACATTCAAAAATATGTTCATTTAAACCTGTGTCCTTTAATTTCATCTTTTTCATATTTTAGTATTAAGTATGACAGAACATACATTTGGTGTTGAATAAAATATTTGGACAATTTTTAAAATTATTTCGTTAATTATTTTATTAAAGACTATAACATTGTATATACAATAAAAAGTTATAATTTTATTATGAGCCACGCACAACAACACCTAAATCACCCCACACAAACCACCTTTCCCGCCCACCGAAATATAAAACACAATTTAATACAATATCATCAGTTAGTATAATAGCTTTTTATACCCTCCACCACCATCAGTGGTGATAGAAGGTATATATAACTTTGTCATTCCGTGTGTAACACCAAGAAATATTCATCTGAGACCCAACAAAGTATATATATTCTGGGTCCTTATGAAATTCTTAGTCGATTTAGCTATGTCCGTCTGTCCGTCCGTCCGTCCGTCCGTCCGTCCGTCCGTCTGTCTGTCTGTCTGTGTAAAACACGCTCACGTTAAAACGAAGCAATATAATTTAACCAAATTCACCCAAAATATTCATTATTATCCGGTACAGTTTGGTATTGAAAATGAGCAATATCGGTTCACATCGGGAAAAGTTATGAATCAAAATTTAAAACAACCTCGAAAAAAATAAGCATTTTTTTCACATTCTAATGTAATTTTCTCCAAAACTATGCAAGATAATTCCATGAAAATCACCATACATTCGTTTCTACATAAGATCTTGATCCGTGCAGAAAATTGCCAGTATCGGTCCACAATTTCATATACCTCCCATACAAAAGTACATATTCCCGGAAAATGGGTTTTTCGTTAATAACTTCCATCACAATGTCGATATCTTCACAAAATTTTACAAATTAAAATCTTATGTCAATAGAATTTTTTCAGAGAAAAATTTTCTGGATCGGTCCATAATTGGACATAGCTCCCATACAAGGTCCCCTCCCGAAAATCACTTAAACGCGCATAACTCATTACTAAATTAAGATATCCATATAAAATTTGGTATAAGTATTGCCCATATACATATAAATATTACTGTGAAAATTTTTTCCGATCGGTTCAAAATTGGTCATAGCTCCCATACAAGGTCCCCTCCCGAAAATCACTTAAACGCGCATAACTCATTACTAAATTAAGATATCCATACAAAGTTTGGTATAAGTATTGCCCATATGCATACAAATATTACTGTGAAAGTTTTTTACGATCGGTCCATAATTGGTCATAGCTCCCATACAAGGTCCCCTCCCGAAAATCACATAAACGCGCATAACTCATTACTAAATTAAGATATCCATACAAAGTTTGGTATAAGTATTGCCCATATGCATAGAAATATTACTGTGAAAGTTTTTTACGATCGGTCCATAATTGGTCATAGCTCCCATACAAGATCCCCTCCCGAAAATCACTTAAACGCGCATAACTCATTACTAAATTAAGATATCCATACAAAATTTGGTATAAGTATTGGCCATATGCATAGAAATATTACTGTGAAAGTGTTTTCCGATCGGTCCATAATTGGTCATAGCTCCCATACAAGGTCCCCTCCCGAAAATCACATAAACGCGCATAACTCATTACTAAATTAAGATATCCATATAAAATTTGGTATAAGTATTGCCCATATGCACAGAAATATTACTGTGAAAGTTTTTTCCGATCGGTCCATAATTGGTCATAGCTCCCATACAAGGTCCCCTCCCGAAAATCACATAAACGCGCATAACTCATTACTAAATTAAGATATCCATACAAAATTTGGTATAAGTATTGCCCACATGCATAGAAATATTACTGTGAAAGTTTTTTTCCGATCGGTCCAAAATTGGTCATAGCTCCCATACAATGTCCCCTCCCGAAAATCACATAAACGCGCATAACTCATTACTAAATTAAGATATCCATACAAAGTTTGGTATAAGTATTGCCCATATGCATAGAAATATTACTGTGAAAGTTTTTTTCCGATCGGTCCAAAATTGGTCATAGCTCCCATACAATGTCCCCTCCCGAAAATCACTTAAACGCGCATAACTCATTACTAAATTAAGATATCCATACAAAATTTGGTATAAGTATTGCCCATATGCATAGAAATATTACTGTGAAAGTTTTTTTCCGATCGGTCCAAAATTGGTCATAGCTCCCATACAATGTCCCCTCCCGAAAATCACATAAACGCGCATAACTCATTACTAAATTAAGATATCCATATAAAATTTGGTATAAGTATTGCCCATATGCATAGAAATATTACTGTGAAAGTTTTTTTCCGATCGGTTCAAAATTGGTCATAGCTCCCATACAAGGTCCCCTCCCGAAAATCACTTAAACGCGCATAACTCATTACTAAATTAAGATATCCATACAAAATTTGGTATAAGTATTGCCCATATGCATAGAAATATTACTGTGAAAGTTTTTTCCGATCGGTCCATAATTGGTCATAGCTCCCATACAAGGTCCCCTCCCGAAAATCACTTAAACGCTCATAACTCATTACTAACTATAAAGTTTGGCAGAAGTATTGCTCATATACAGAGAAATATTACTGTGAAATTGTTTTCCTATCGGTCCATAATTGATCATAGCTGCTATACAAGGTGCCTTTCAGAAAACACTTAAAGGCACATAACTCATTAGGAAATAGTAATACCCATAAAATATTTGGCATTAATGCTATTTTTGTACACATAAATGTTATTCCAAAATTTTTTCACGATTAGTCCAACCTTGGTCATAGCTCCCATATAAGGTTCCCTCCCGAAAATCTCTTAAACGCACATAATTCATTACCAAATATTGATATCATACATTTAGCAAATTATTGCTCTTATATACATAAATTACACTATAAAATTGTTTTACGATCTGTCCATATTTGGTCATAGCTCTCATACTAGGTCCCCTCCAGAAAATAACTTAAATGCACAATATTCATTACCAAATAATGATATAGATACAGACTTTTGAAATTTTGTTTTTATATATAATTCGTCATAGCTCTCATACAAGGTCCTTTTACGAAAATCTCTTAAACGCACATTACTCATTACAAAATAAAGCCATTGATACAAAATTTGCCACAAATATTAGTTTTGTATACAAAAATTCTATTTCAAGATTTCTCACGATCCGCTCATAACATGGGTGCGGTCGGTCCCATACAAGGTTCCCTTCCGAAAATCACTTAAATACACATTACTTATTACTAAATTACGATATAGATATAAAATTTTACTGAAATATAGCTTTTATGTACAGAAATATAGCTTAAAGAATTTTTTACGATCGGACTATAATTGGTCATATCTAGGTCGTGCCCCTGAAAGCACTTTAACCGTATTTAACTAGTTGCATTATCAATTTGTGTAGATATATATGTATTTTGAAAATCCTTTAATTTTCACACACATGCATACATGCAAATTACTAAATATCGCTAAGTGCTGTAAAAATATAAAGAAAATTGCGTTTGTAATGTTCAATAAATCTTGGAATTGTAATAGATTTAAGCTGTTTAAATCTTGGGATTTTTCAATTTAAGACATGAGATAACTTATTTCTACAAATATTTGACCAATTAGAAAAGTCTTAATATAAAAGTAGCTGGTGGAGGGTATTTAAGATTCGGCTCAGCCGAATTTAGCACTCTAACTTGTTTTATTTGAAATGTTTATCTTAAACATAATACAATTAATTCTTACAACCTACTTATATAGTTAATTCCTAACACTACTTATTTTCTATAAAATAATCTGTCATATCGGTATACATATCCAGAAGGTAATATAAGTCCTTTAAATCTTCCTTGTTTTGAGATGATAGAGTTTCATAACAAATCCATCTTTTTCGCATAGTTGAAAGAACAGGATCAGAAGATAGAAGTAAACTATTAAAAATATATTCATTCTGTGATTGCCTGGAGCATTTTCTTGAGCTGAATAGTTGAACATGCTTAAAATCTCGATTCCTCGCTTCCTGGGCTTCTTCTGTTAACTCTCCAAGTGGAAGAATATTCGATTCAATTATTATTTGACCATGACACAATACTTTGTGTACTGTTGGTGTTAGTTCCCTCCATGGATACAGAGATACAAGTAATTTAGAAATTTCAGATGTATATTCCCCAAATCGATTTCCATTAATTTTATATTTACTATTCAGTGCCATTAAAATAGTGTTAACTCTTCGAAGCAACTCCTTGTCGATTCCAGTTATTTTTGAAGTAATTTCAAAATCACGAAAAAACCTTCTCGCCGTATTACCGTCATTTGTACTACCGCAACTTGAAAGTGGTTTGTCGATGTTTAATCCCATCTGAACTTTAAATTCTTCTTGGATTCTGTTCTTTTCCGCAGCTCTCAGTTCTTTCAATTCTTCATTATTTTTTGTTGATTTAGTAAGATTCTCTGGCACACTTCTATATTTGAGGATCGTATTCTGGCATGAAGTGGTGAAATTCCGAAAGACAGGTGTTCTTCATTAATACTTCTGCTTTTGTTTATATTTGAGAATTGCGACTTTTTCTCATTACATATTGAGCATCTCCAGAAGGAAGAAGTTTCTGTTATGGCATTGCTGACCTTTCCATCAATCACTGTTAAGCTTAGCTGATATGATACGTTAATAGAGAATTCCTTTATTTTTATGCAAATGGGCTCCAGTGCATTTATTTCATCTTTTAAATATTCCACTAAATCTTTTGTTGTTTTCTTTGACTCCTTTATATGTTCAAATCCAATGGGTCTACAAAAATTTTTTGAACCCGGAGTTGTATTGATATATATATCTTCAAATGAAATTCCGATGCTTGACGATGATGGATTAAGGGAATATGAACGAATTCGTAATGGCACTAATGATGACATAAATACACTTTTGTAGTCTGCTAATGTCCGACTTTTACAAGCTTGTTTGTATTCTGGAAGTGCTGATAAGCCGTCACATCCCCACTTACATATTAAGACAACATCACAGTTATGAATTTTCCTTAGTTGGTCTTCTGAAAAGTCTGACACAATTCTTGATCCTGTGTTTTCGAGCAAAGATGATATATCAATACACGCTTCCACATCATTAACAGCAATAGGTGATGGTAGGATAGTTTGTTTTTTTCCAAGATCGCCTTCTATGATGGTAATATATTGTGTCCTTTTTCATGCAGAGCTTTCCTTAATATTTGGTACTTATTTCGACTGAGACCCAGTTCCAACATAAGCGCTATTGCTTCCTCTTCAGTAAAATTTGATTATGATGTTGGAGTTGGTATACTTTCCACAATTCGCTTAAGTCGTTTTGGTGATGCATTAGGAAGAATAGTTGCAATATGTACGACATCCATATGTTGGTTTTCCTTTTTCAGCATTTCGTTAAATGTATCAGCAATTTCCTCATTTGAGATTGAAAAAAGTTTTTGTGTGACCCTCTTTTTTTTACCTTGAACATAAGTCTTCGTATGACTTGCAAGGCGCTCCTGTTGATGTGTTGTAAGTTGAGATTTCCGTAGTAGTTTCCATCCAACTACAAAATTTTAATCGAAATTTCTTTTGATTTCCATCCACAGACTTACTTTTTACATCAAAAAGTTTTAAAAAGTTTTCAATTTTTGATATGCCTGTTTTGTCTACTTTTCTACTATATGTAGTTTTTATATAATTTGAAATGTCTTCAATTCTTTCTGGCCCTTTTGAAGATATACTCCATAAAACGGAACACAACTCTTCGTACTTTAATGTAATCTTCATTGTAGATTTATTAAATATGGTACTTAAAATCTGAGAAGTTTACTTATATACCAATTCTTGTCATTTCCGATACAGGTATTCCAAAGTAAAAAATTACGAATTGTCTACCTATTAACATTTAGGACTATATTACTATAACCTGTAATTCAGTCATTGATATTTCTTATTAGTGAATGAATCGAAATTATCATTACCTGTATATTTTTACCTACATGATCATAAACGAAACAGAACGAAATGATCTGTCGAAAAAATTTAGGTAAAAAATAGTTATAAATTTTTGAAAATTTAAGCATAATAGGACCTTTCAATTATAAGGATAAGCAAACAAATAGAAAATAGGTAAATATAAGATTTAAATATGTGCTGTCATACTTAATACTAAAATATGAAAAAGATAAAATTAAAGGACACAGGTTTAAATGAACATATTTTTGAATGTAATTGAGATATTGGCTTGAAATTTTTTGTAAAGGGTCGAGAATTTCCATATCTAACTAAAAAATGATATTAAGGGATAAATATGGACTAAATTGTTGTAGCTATCTGCGATCCTATTAAAATTTTGATATAAATCATAGTTTTAGAAATTAAACAAATATGTAATATATGACAAAATCTTTATTTATGAACAAAACTCAATGAAATTTTCAACGCTTGTTAAATTTGTCATTTCAAATAAGAATATGCAAAAAAAAATTGAAAAGGTCAAAGGGCATCCCGCAATTCCCAAAAATAGGAATGAAAATCCCAAAAATGGGATTTTTTACTTTTTTGCCCATAGGGTCCACATTTCTTTCAGGGCTAGGAAAATACTTTTGGAGTAAATAGAAAACATATTGAGGTTTCCAAAAGTGCTTTCAGTTTTCTGATCCCAGCTTTGGGATTTTAGAACATGTCGCCCAAAGTTGAAGTTTTGATAAAAAATAGGTCATATTCGGAAGGACGCAGTGGCAACATTTTCAAAAAATAGGACAAGTTTTTTACGCCAAAGCGTTCTGCGTAAAGATACCTTTTAGAAAACTATAAAATTGTTATATGTTCTTAATAAAAATTTTATTTTATTAATAAAAGAGTTAAGACACATTTTTGGCAAAAAAACGCCAAAAATCTAAAATTTTTTGAATTTTTAAATTAAAAAACGTATATTTTTGGATCTGTAAACGATATTGATCTGAAATTTTTTGTATATTATTGGAAATTTTGTTGTCTAACTAACAAGAAAAAATTGAGTCCATTTGGTCCAAAATTACGCCCGGTATTCAAAAAAAGGCGGATCAAGGTATGGTAAATTTTGTATCACTAAATTTTTAAATGCCTATAACTCGGATATTATAAGAGATAAGTAGTATGTCCAAGCATGTTTTTTCAAGATCTCGTCGAGCGCTTTCACAAAATATAAAAATCTGTGTATTTGGGTGAAAAACAAAAAAATGGCACGAGCTTAAAAATTTTACATGTCGTAGGTACCCTACTTTGAGCCGCCACAGCGCCGTCCCTGGGGCATCTGCAGGGTTCATCTTCAAAACTTAAACTCGAATACTCCTTGGCTTCGCTCACGCCAAATTTTATCCCGATCGGATCAGCCGTTTAGAAATGCCAGATTTATTTCCAAAAAATTTCCATTCTGCCCCACTGTGCTTTCGTGAGAAGAGTATATATAAGTTTGTCATTCCGTTTGTAATTTCTACAATATAATTTTCGACCCCATATATACATATATTCTGGATAGCGGAGCCCAGATATCTTAGGGATCCAAATCTTCAATAATTCTGTCAGATATGCTTTCTATTTATTTATCCGTCCATAAATAATGGAGATATAAGCAAAAATCCGAGACAACCTCCGAAAATTTCATCATAAAAGAGAATATTTTGCATACACAGAAAAAACTAAAAATATGTTTCAATTATCAAAATAATTGTATCAAGCAAGTTTTGCACCTATCACCAAAATGATGATATCAATTATCAAATTTGTAAAAAAAATTAAAAAAATACTTTTTTTTCCAAATAACGAATTAATCAAAACAATTAATATCAATAATTGAGACAAAATTTAAAATTGATTAATTCATTAATTGTATAAATTAAATATTTAATAAAAATAAAATCTAATTTTTATTAATTTATTAATCAAATGAATTAGTTTGTTTGGTAGAAAATGTATTAAAAACCAATTAAGTTGATGATTAAAACAATCAAATTATTAACTGATTACTCACAATGTTAAAGGAATGCTTGACCTTTAACAATGCTTTGAGCATTTACAAAAAATATCACTTTATTATCAAATTTGAACATATAAAGTGTTTTATAAAATGTCTTGAAACTTGAATATTATATGCCTAAAATCGTATTGACTATTTAAGAATTATAAACATTGTTAGCATAAGAAATCAAAATAAAATATTTAAAAAAAGTTAAAATAGAAAAGTTGGCCAGAAAATTTTTTCCAATCAATTAAAAAACTAATTGAATCAATTAAAAATTTAATCAAATTTGTAAACTTAGGTTGTAAACAACAAAATAATTAAGACAAATAAAAAATTGCTTAAATTAAAACTAAAGAAAGAGAAAAACATGTTAATTGAAAATAAACTACTGATAATTTTTTCTGTGTACAGAAGCAAGATAACAACAACGCAAATATTGTATATGATTGTTGTTGTCGCTGGTAGATGATTGAAAACAAAAATAACGTTGAGCATGTGTGAGAAGAGCGTAATGTTATTATTGTAAAAAAATGATAGCGTTTCATTTCATGGCATTCAGTGGTTCTGTTGATTATGCTAATAATGAAATAATAATTATTGTGTTGTTTTTTTAAATGTTGATGTTCCTAACGTTGTTGTATTTAATGTACCTGCTGCTGATATTGTTGATGTTCTTAACGTTGCTGTGGTTGGTGTTACTGCTGTCGATAGATTTTAAGACGCGAGGGGAAAGACAGAAGGAAAAGATACCGAAACAAAGAGCGTAACAATGCGTTGTTCTCATCGTCCGTATATACATATGTACGTTTATGAATGTATGAGCTTTGATTGTTTTTGTTGTTTGACTACATTCTAATTTCTATTTCTGAATCACTTATTCTGTTGTCAGCTTTCAACTACAACGCAACTACAACCACCAATCACAACAACATTAGGAACATCAACGTTCCTATACACAATAATAAAAATGTAAGATTTTTCTCTGTTTTGAAAAATTTTTATTGACGATGAACGTACTAACGAAATCTTTTTTGCTTACACGAGTGAAAATTGACGATGTTGACTACGCTCGAACTAACGAAAGCGTACCCATTTACATTTACACCCAGATTCTGTAAATATTCAAACACTACATAGCAAATGAAATAGTTCAAAGCTAGTTGTGTACTGGTGAGGGTTTTTGCAAATTATTTTATATGAGATACGTAATTTTATTTAGTTTATTAAACAATATAAGACAAATTAAATAATTCAAAACATCTACATACATATACAAAAGTGTACAGTATGATGTGTTAGTATAACAATATTGACGACTAAACTTGATATATCATCTCACAACCATTGAAATTGTCGACGATCCTACTAACAGTCTCGACTTTGACGATGACGATCATCGTACTGACAATTGTTTTTTAGTAATCCAATGGATGATGAAAACTTGACCAGTACACCACTGTACAACCATTGACATTGCCGATGGTCATACTAACAGTATGGAAATTTATGATGATGTTGACGGTGGTTGTACTAACGCTAGTGTTTTTAGTCTTTTTTTACACGAATGAAAATTGAATATGACGACGATTGGGATTCGATCAATGTAAAAAAAAAACTTGAGCAGTATTTCAGCGATATTACAATATACAGTCTCTTTGTGCAGCTCAAAAGTGTTGACGTTACACATTGTGTTGTTGCTTAGGATGTTAATGTTCCTAACGATATTGTGATTGGTGTTACTGCTGTTAATAGTGATGATGTTCCTAACGTTGTTGTGGTTGATGTTTCTGCTGCTAATGGTGTTGATGTTCCTAACGTTGTTGTGGTTGGTGTTACTGCTGTCGGTATACTATATATTTTTTAAAAGCATTTCAAGACGCGGGGGAAAGATGTTTCTTAAGTACGATCATCGTCAATTAAAATTGTTCAAATAGGAGAAAAATACAACGTACACCCTCAACATTAGCAACAATATCACATACAACAATCTGTACACTAACACAATGGTCAATATCAATAACAATAGCTGTCGTAAAAGCTGCCTAGCAAACGAACTCAACGTACTAAATGTTTAAATGTTTATATTGTACATATATACTACCAAATATAGTAAATCAAATACGAAGCTTAAATTAACAAAAATTGAAATATTTTTTGAAAATATTTCACGATGCGAGAGGGAAGACAGAAGGAAAAGAAGCAAAAACATAGAGCGTACTTTCCAGTTTATG
Organism: Lucilia sericata; assembly: GCF_015586225.1. Classification (NCBI taxonomy): domain Eukaryota; kingdom Metazoa; phylum Arthropoda; class Insecta; order Diptera; family Calliphoridae; genus Lucilia; species Lucilia sericata. The sequence goes on along the minus strand of NW_023994137.1, from coordinate 446,474 downwards.
GATATGCATATTCAAAAGCTTTTTTATTACAAAACACAACCATTTAAATTGTCAACGAACGAAATAACAGTGTGATATGGAAGTATAAAAATATTGACGACTAAACTCGAGTAGTACACCACCGCATAACCATTGTCGATGATCATACTAACACTTTGGAATTTGACGTTGACTATCATCGTACTGACATTAGTGTTTAAGTAATAAATTTAGAATGAAAACTTGACCAGTGCACCACTGTACAACTATTGAAATTGCCAATGATCATACTAACAGTATGGAAATTGATCATGATGTTGACGGTGTTTGTACTAAAGCTATGTCTGCGCGGTTGTCAGATCTAACAATATTGTCATATCTAGCAATGTGCTGATAATGACCTAATATTATAAAATTGACAGTTCACACGGTTGCACGATATTTGTCCGAAAATCTGACAATACATTGCAAGGCAATTATCTGAGAACCATTTTATCTGACAATATTGTCAGCCAAAAAATTGCCAGTTCATACGGTAGTTAGAGTTGTTAGAATTGATTTTTGTCGCTCAAGCAATTTGATTACGCTTTTGTTTTTTTTTTATCTGACAATGACGCCATTGTCAGATGTTCAAACTCGTGCATCTAGCAATATAAAATGATCCGACAACGTCTGACAATTTTTCGGCAAATGCAACGAAGTGTGTTTACACGATTGTCAGATTTTTTACAATTTTGCTATTAAATTACGGTCTGACTGTGATATAAGATTTTTTTTTTTTTTTTTGACAATATTACTAGAAACAAATTGTAAGTTTACACTATTGTAAGACATTTTCTGTAAATTTTTCTGAAAATATTGTAAGTTTTGAAAAATGAAAGTTGAAGATGATGACGATTGGGATTCGATTAATGTCGAAAAAACTTGAGCAGTACCTCAGCAATATTCCATTATACAGTTTCTGTTTTCAGTTTAAAAGTGTTTATGTTACACTTTGTGTTGTTGCTTAGGATGTCAATGTTCCTAACGTTATTATGGTTGATGTTACTGTTGTTGATAGTGTTAATGTACCTAACGTTGTTGTGGTTGGTGTTACTGCTGTCGATAGATTCTATATTTTTACAAAGCATTTCAAGGCACGCGGGGATGGATAGAAGTGCGGTGATGACAATTACATCACCGCACAAAACTTGAAATTGTCGATGATCTCACCAGCAGTATGATGTTTTAGTATAAGAATGGACATTAACGATGAAAATAGAATATATATACTTTTGTGGGTCTATGACCAAAATTTCGATGTGTTACAAACAAATAAGCGCAGCCGACGAAAAAAGTGCTAGAATTGCACTTTAAATGCCGTTATGGCAACACTGATCATGAGTAGTAAGTTTAGAGGGGTTCTGGACAGGATTTTACAACTCGATGTCTAACATTAGCTTTCTTTTGTTACTATTATTGAGTATTAACGCTCAGAGTTAGAGGTCCATCTGTTTGGCGTTCGATGATTAATCAGTCAGTCAGTTAACAATGCTACTAGAATTAAACATTTTGCAATTGTAAACATTAAAAATATATATTTTTATTGTTTTCAATTATACAATGGTAGACATTAAATAATAATAAAATTTCAGCGCAAAAAGTGCATACTTTTGAGCTGTAAATCTCAGTCCATGGGAACGCTTGCATTAGTACGATTGTCGTCATCATCAGTTTCCATTATGTAGTACATACGAGTTTTCATTTCGTTTGTTTGGTCATCGTCAGTATCCATTGGTGTTATAAAATTGGAACTATTATGATTCATTTCATTTTTACATTTAGAAAGATCTATTGACATGGGTTCCATTTTTAGTTCAAGCTCTAGTATACTTTTATAATACATATACAATTGAACTAATTCAAAACAGGTAAAAATTTGTGCAAATTTCTTGCCTTAATAGCGTCGCAAGATTCTATAAATTTTATATAACAAATGAAATAGTTCAAAGCAAGCTGTGTGCTTGTGACAGTTTTTGTGAGCGAGGCGAGATTTTATTTATGTTTTAATAACTATATTACATACATAAATGAAATAATTCATAACATGTAGTGTATGCTACACTTTAACTCTAGCGCCACGAGATTTTATACATTTTCAAACATTATGTTACAATTGAAAAATGCTCAATGCAAGTTGTGTTCAACTGTCGATAGTGGGAATTTTTGAAAAGTTCAAATTTTTCCAAATAACTTTTTTATATAAAATCTTGAGGTTGCTGGTGCGGGTTTATAAAATTTTTTATAGACAGAATACAATGATACATACTATAGTTATGATTCAGCAAAAAATAAGAAATTGCTTTTCATACACACACATACTTATGTACGATGAGAGCCACGTATTGTTACGCTCGTTGTTTTTGCTTCTTTTCCTTTTGTTTTATCTCACCCATCATGGAATATGCATTTGAAATATATTTCAATTTTTGTTAAGAAAAGCATTCTATATGATCAATATTCTCTGGTCGCACATACATACACACATATGTATATAGCATTAAAATGTAGTACGTGTAGAACGTTTGCTAGGCAATTACTATGACTGCGATTGTCGATGTTGACCGTTGTGTTGGTGTATAGGTTGTTGTATGTGAAGTTTTTTCTGATATTGTTGATGGTGTACGTTGTATTGTAGTTGAGGATGTTCATGTTCTTAACGTTGTTCTGGTTGGTGTTACTGCTGCTGATAGTGTTGATCTTTTTTATTGTGTTGGGAGTTGCCTGTATTGATATTGTATATTGGGCTGTTGTTATCTCTGACGTAGTTAATGTTGATGTTTTAGATCATTGATGGTGTTTCTGTTGTGTATGCTGTTATTTGTGATGTTTTAGGTGTTTTTGCTGTTGTTATTACTGTCATAGTTGTAAAAAATCTCTCTGAACAGCAATGTTAGGAACATCAACACTATCACCCTCAGTAACACCAAACATAACAACGTTACTTCTATGTAACGTACCTTTTTTCAACTGTTTGACAAAAAATTTTATTGACCATGGCTGTACTAAATAAAACTTTATTATAACACGAATGAAAATTGACGTACTAACGGAAGCATCTCCATGAATTGAAAATCAATTAATATATAAAAAACTTGAGCAGTACTTCAGCTGCATTACAATTTACATCTTCTGTATTCGGATCAAAAGTATTGATGTTGTTCGTTGTGTTGTTGTTTGGGATGTTGATTTTCCTAATGTTGTTGTGATAACAACAGCCCAATATACAATATCAATTCCCGAAACAACACAATGAACAAGATCAACACCATCAGCAACATCAACCACAACAACGTTAGGAACATCAACATCACATACAACCTATACACCGACACAACGGTGAACATCAACAGTGGGGATTTTTGCAAATTTAAAATTTTATCAAATAACTATTTAATACAAATAAAATAAACCTAAGCAAGTTGTGTGTACAAAACTGAAGTTCTGCAGCTTCGTGAGATTTTAAATTTTCAAAAATTTGTAAACACTATATTAGTTGCTGGTGCAGGTTTATAAAAATTTTTATAGAGAGAATAAAATGATACTTATTATATATGTATGTGTAGATATGACTCAGCAAAAAATAAGAAATTGCTTTTCATACGGACCCATACTTACATATATACGACGACAGCCGCACACTGTTACGATCACTGTTTTTGCTTGTTTTCCTTCTGTCTTCCCTCCCCTATTATAAAATGCTTTTGAAAAATATTCAAATTTTTTTTTGTTAAGATATGATTTATATTCTATCGTAGTATACATACATATGTTTAAGAATTAGTACGTGTAGATCGTTTGCTAGGCAATTATTATGATTGCGATTGCTGATGTTGACCGTTGTGTTGGTGTATACGTTGTTGCGTGTGATGTTGTTGCTGATATTGTTGATGGTGTATGTTGTAGTGTAGTTTAGGATGCTGATTTTCTTAACGTTGTGCTGGTTGGTGTTATTGCTGCTGATAGTGTTGATCTGTTTTATTGTGTTGTTTCGGGAGTTGAATGTATTGATATTGTATATTGGGCTGTTGTTATCCCTGGCGTAGTTGTTGTTTTAGATCATTGATGGTGTATATGTTGTATACTGTTATTTGTGATGTTTTCGGTGTTTTTGTTGCTGTTATTACTGTCATAGTTGTATGTATGCCCCAAGCAAGTTTCCTTGATGTCAGACCGCATCTTGGTGTATTGCAATCCTGGAGTAGCTAGGTGCTACCAATACCTGTAGTCTTCCGGGACTATAAATTGGTGTTGACAATTTACTGCCTGGCCTAGTCTTTGCATAAATTGGAAAGAGGTCTAACCAGAGCACCACATATCTGGTACTACGGGTGGCCAGTTGCCACAGGACTTGTACTGGCTGGTCACTTGGTTGAGGTTCCTTCGGGATCCACGTAGTGGCTGTGGTGGAAACCTAAGTCGCAGGAAGGGGGTGCTTGGTTAAAAGACTGATACACGGTGAAATATAAATTTTCAAGATACATTTCTGTATCGTTCCTAGATGCAGGGAGCGGTACAAATTACAGAGCATGACTGTGGATTAATCAAATTTTGGAATTGAGCTGATAATGCGAAGAATTGGTAAACGAGGATGAACGATGTTTCTGATGTCTACTTTGATTCTGTAAAGAGAATGGAGTGATTGATGGATTTGACGGATGTGTGATAATGGTGTAACAATGTAAGATAAACGATGTGTTAGACTACGGTCTAGCAAGCCAATGGGGTGCAAGGACGTCACTGCCCTTTCTTTAATTTATTAGCGATTTTCCAATATGGTTGAGTGCAAGCTCAACTTATCACAATGGGTCTCTGTAGCCACAGAAATAAAGTCTTGTCAATTAATATGATCTGTGTTTTTCGGACTACCAATTACGTCCCCTAGGTGCTGTTGCCGAATCAACAGAGCCATAGTAGTGCGGTTGGGCGACATTATGTTGGGGTAGATTGAGCTTGCTCATGACACCTGTCTTTCCCCAACGTGAATACTTTGGCAAGAGATTAGATAGCTCGAGTACTTGAGCAAAGTGCTTGTACATGGGATGCTGATGGTGCTAACATTATTGTAGTTGGCGTTACTGCTGCCTATAGTGTTGATGTTCCTAATGTTGTTGTGGTTGATGTTGCTTATAGAATAATTTGTTCCCTGTATTGAAATTGTATGTTGATGTTGTTATCTCTGGCGTAGTTGTTGTTGATGTTGTTTAGATTATTGATGGCGTTTCTGTTGTCTATGCTGTTATTGGTGTTGTTTTCGGTGTTATTGCTGTTGTTATAACTGTCATAGTTGTATATAATCTCTCTACAACAATGTTAGGAACATCAACACAGCAGCAGTAACACCAACCATAACAACGTTACTTCTATGTAATGTAACTTCTTCCTTCTATAAAATTTTCCATTGATGATGGCTCTACTAACGAAAGCTTTCTTATAAGACGAATGAAAATTTACGTTGTTTTTAACAACAACATTAAAAACATCGAAACATCCTAAACATCAATACAACTTCCACCATCAACACTACCTACATTAGATTGCTCCAAAAAAACGAAGTATTAAATTTTGCCCATCCCCCTTTAGAATTATACTATGGGTTGTAAAATTATGTCATTCAAAAATTAGGCTGATAGGATAATGTTAACAGGTGCAACGGCTCTAAAGTTTCCAAGTACATTTACAAGGGGAAAAAATCGATTTTTTCAGTTTTTGTTCAAATTTTGCCATGATTAAATTTGGCACATACCTTTTGACCCAAGGATGAAGCTTGTATAACTCATATAACTGTTCCCCCCGAATAGGGCTTTTAAGCTCATAAATATGTAAAATGTATTTGTATCACTCCAAAAAATCGGCAAAAATTAGTTTTATTAATGATACTTTCGTAATGAGCGGGCTTCATTTGACCTTATCCCCCATACAAAGTTCCTTTCAAAAAAAGACTTGATGCTTAAAATACAAAGTTCCTTTCAAAAAAAGACTTGATGCTTAAAATTCATTTATAAACACTAATATCACGATGATATTCTGCATAAATATCTTTAATGTAGACGTAAATTCCTCCACCAAAATTTATAAGAATAGGGCATATTTACCCCATGTCTCCATATGACCGCTCTCTTAGAAAAACCCTTTTTGTCAAAAAATTGTTAAAATATTTCTGAATTAAGGTAAAAATTAAATTAAAAACTTTATTATTAAAAAAAAGTAAGAGTATACTAAAAACACTAACGTGAGTACGATCAGCATCATCATCGGCATATTCCACATCGTCAATTTCCACTGTTATACTAATACATGATACTGCTAGTGAGATCATCGACAATTTCAATGGATGTGCGGTAGTGCACTGCTCAACTTTTCGCCGTCTATGTGTCCACGAAAACGTTGTTGTCAGAGTACAGGTCACAATTTTGAAGATAATTTAATAAAATTTGACTCAAATGTTATCTCTGGCCCGAATACTCCTAGCAAACGGATCTAGCCCACATTTAATGCCTCTTTCAGAAAACTAGCTTTACAACAATAAATTACTTAAATATACCCGAACTGAGATAAAATTTATAGTAAAGCATTTATATGCAAAACAAATCACATTTTATACTCATAACTGGTATAGGATATGATGTAGTTGGCCATGTGCGATTATAATTTCTTACTTGTTTTTATTACTTTCAATTAATAACACACATTTTAAATATATATAATTCTTAAAGTATTATTTGGATATAATTTTAAAGAGAAGTGCATACTTTTAAGTTGCATACAAAATCTAGGTTCATTGGTATTCTGGAAACACTATCGTTATTACGATCATCATCAACGTTATTGCGATCATCATCAGTTTCCATACTGTTAGTACGATCACGACATCGTCAATTTCCATTGGTATACTAGAAACACTAACGTTATTACGATCATCATCAGCTTCCATACTATTAGTACGATCACCTTCCATTGGTACAACAAATAAGCTTTCGGTATTACAATCATCGTCAATTTCCATTAGTGTACTAGAAACACTAACGTTATGACGATCATAATCAGTTTCCAAACTGTTATTACGATCAACGTCCATTGGTATAACAAATACGCTTTCGGTATTACAATCACCGTCAATTTCTATTGGTATAGGAGAAACACTAACGTTATTGCGATCATCATCAGTTTCCATACTGTTAGTACGATCAGCGTCATGTGTAAGTGTGTACATGTGTAAGTGAAAGTATTTAATACAAATGAGAAATGTTCCACAAATTCTAATCTTAGAAGTGAACTCCTTGACGGTCACTAAAAACTGAAGAATCTAGACAGATTCACACTTAGTTTTATAGAAATTAGAGTACATCATTAAAGTTCACGAGAACTCTTACAATCCTCGACAATTTCAATGGTTGTGCTGCGGTGCACTGCTAAAGTTCACATCCTCATGGTACACGAGAAACACTAAGGTACGATCACCGTCATGTGTAAGTGTATACATATGTATACACTTTCACGTGTTATTCGGCTATGCCAAATCTTATGTATATGCATGCATAAATTTCGATTAGTATAGCACATATTTGTTTCGAATTTTATCGCTGTACTCGGACAATTATACCAGCAATTAGCGTTAAAGTATTTTTTTGAAGGGGGTCTATGCGAAAACGTGGACCAATATTATATATATATATATATATATATATATATATATATATATATATATATATATATATATATATATATATATATACATATATATATATATATATATATATATAGTGCCCGTCAAGGTCTGAAGAATCTAGACAGATTCACACTTAGTTTTTTAGAAATTAGAGTACATCAATAAAGTTCACGAGAACTCTTACAATCCAATGGTTGTGCTACGGTGCACTGCTAAAGTTCACATGCTCATGGTACACGAGAAACACTAACGTACATATTTGTTTCGAATTTTATCGCTGTACTCGGACAATTATACCAGCAATTAGCGTTAAAGTATTTTTTTGAAGGGGGTCTATGCGAAAACGTGGACCAATATTGTACATTTGCAATATCAAATAAACCTTACCTGTAGGGAATATTTGTGTAAAATTTTAACCCTATATAAATATATATATATATATATATATATATATATATATATATATATATATATATATATATATATATATGAGCCCGGTCGAAGGCCGTCTGTCCACAACACTTGTTTAAGGAAATCCAAAATGCATTATCCACCAAATATTACAAAATGAAATATCTGCTATACGAACCGAAATTTATGCAAATTTTACGAAAATCAGTCTATACATAAGACTTGGCATAGTCGAATAACACGTGAAAGTGTATACATATGTATACACTTACACATGACGGTGATCGTACGTTAGTGTTTCTCGTGTACCATGAGGATGTGAACTTTAGCAGTGCACCGCAGCACAACCATTGAAATTGTCGAGGATTGTAACAGTTCTCGTGAACTTTAATGTTGTACTCTAATTTCTATAAAACTAAGTGTGAATCTGTCTAGATTCTTCAGTCTTTTGTGACCGTTAAGGAGTTTACTTCTCTCATTTGTATTAAATACTTTCACTTACACATGTACACACTTACACATGACGCTGATCGTACTAACAGTATGGAAACTGATGATGATCGCAATAACGTTAGTGTTTCTCCTATACCAATAGAAATTGACGGTGATTGTAATACCGAAAGCGTATTTGTTATACCAATGGACGTTGATCGTAATAACAGTTTGGAAACTGATTATGATCGTCATAACGTTAGTGTTTCTAGTACACTAATGGAAATTGACGATGATTGTAATACCGAAAGCTTATTTGTTGTACCAATGGAAGGTGATCGTACTAATAGTATGGAAGCTGATGATGATCGTAATAACGTTAGTTTTTCTAGTATAAAGATGGACATTGATGATGATCGTGATCGTACTAACATTATAGAAACTGATGATGATCGCAATAACGTTAGTGTTTGTAGTATATCAATGGAAATTGACGATGATTGTAATACCGAAAGCGTATTTGTTATACCAATGGAATGTGATGGTACTAACAGTATGGAAACTGATGATGATCGCAATAACGTTAGTGTTTCTAGTATACCAATGGAAATTGACGATGTCGTGATCGTACTAACAGTATGGAAACTGATGATGAACGCAATAACGTTGATGATGATCGTAATAACGATAGTGTTTCCAGAATACCAATGAACCTAGATTTTGTATGCAACTTAAAAGTATGCACTTCACTTTAAAATTATATCCAAATAATACTTTAAGAATTACATATATTTAAAATGTGTGTTATTAATTGAAAGTAATAAAAACAAATAAGAAATTATAATTGCACATGGCTAACTATATCATATCCTATACCAGTTATGAGTATAAAATGTGATTTGTTTTGCATATAAATGCTTTACTATAAATTTTATCTCAGTTCGGGTATATTTAAGTAATTTATTGTTGTAAAGCTAATTTTCTAATTTTATTAAATTATCTTCAAAATTGTGACCTGTACTCTGACAACAATGTTTTCGTGAACACATAGACGGCGAAAAGTTGAGCAGTGCACGACCGCACATCCATTGAAATTGTCGATGATCACACTAGCAGTATCATGTATTAGTATAACATTGGAAATTGACGATGTGGAACATGACGATGATGATGCTGATCGTACTAACGTTAGTGTTTTTAGTGTACCAATGGAAATTGAGGATGTAAACTTTAGCAGTGCACCACCGCACAACCATTGAAATTGTCGAGGATTGTACTAACAGTATGGAAAATGATGATGATGATGCTGATCGTTTTATTTTAAGAATAAACTAATATAGTTTTATTATATCAATATTTTTTTTAATTTATATTCTGCAGTACTCGTGGAATTTAACGAAGTACTCCAATATCTATGTGTGAGTCTGATTCATCGTTTTTTAATGACCGTCAAAGAGTTAAACTTGTAAGATTAAAATTTTAATACATTTTTCATTTGTATTAAATAATTTTACTTACTACTTACACATATATACACATATATACATACATATACACTTACTCATGACGCTGATCGTACTAACAGTATGGAAACTGATGATGATCATAATAACGTTAGTGTTTCTCGTATACCAATGTTTCTAGTATACCGATGATGATGCTGACGTTGATGTTTTTGGTATGCCAATGGAAATTGAGAATGAAACCTTGAGCAATGCACCACAACACAGCCATTGAAATTGACGATGATTGTACTAACAGTATGGAAAATGATGATGATGATGATGATGCTGATCGTACTAATGTTAGTGTTTTTAATATACCAATGGAAATTGAGGATGTAAACTTGAGTAGTGCACCACCGCACAACCATCGAAATTGTCGATGATCGTACAAACAGTATGGAAAATATACCAACTATCTGGTATGGAAACTGGGGACTATTCCAAACAAATATTGGTGCATACATTAATTTCGGTTCGTATTTCATCGTTTCGAATTTCATCGCTGTACCCGCACTTTTATACCTGTAATTAGCGTTAGTGTAATTTTTTGAAGGCGGCCTTATATGGAGAGTCAATTATGGACCGATCCTCAAAAAATTTGTTTCAGAGATTTTTGCTTGTAAGAAACTATCTTATGTTGAATTCCATCGCTATGCTCGTGTATATTAACCAGTAATGAGCGTTACAATCAGTTTTTGAAGGGGACCTTATATGGGGTGTAGGGTCAATTATGGATCGATCCCCACAAAATGTGCTACTGATATTTTGGATCATATGAAACTCCTTTATGTCAAATTACATCGCTATACTTGTATTTTTTAGCCAGTAATGAGCGCTAAAGTAATTTTCTTAAGGGGACATTATATGGACCGATCCTCATAAAATTGGTACAGAGACTTTGGCTCGTAGAAAACTTACTTATATCCACTTCCATCGTAAAACCGTATTTTTAAGCCAGAAATGTACGTTATAGTAATTTCCTAAAGGGGACTTTATATGGGGGTAGGGTTAATTATTTACTGCTGCTGATAGTGTTGGTGTTCCTCACGCCCAATATACAATATCAATACAGACAACACCCGAAACAACACAATAAACAAGATCAACACTATCAGCAGCAGCAACAGCAACCACAACAACATTAGGAACATCAACACTATCCGCAGCAGTAACACCAACCAGAACAACGTTAAGAACAACATCAACATCCTAAACTACAATACAACTATCAACAATATCAGCAACAACATCACATACAATAACCTATACACCAACACAACGGTCAACATCATGGTAATTGCCTAGGAAACGATCTACACGTTCTAAATGTTAAAGTACATACTAGAAAAGAATATGAATCATATAGAATGCTTATCTGAACAAAAATTTTCAAACGCATTTCACGATGGGGGAAGGAAGACAGAAGGAAAAGAAGCAAAAACAATGAGGGTAACAACGCGCGGCTCTCATCGTACATAAGTATAAGTGTGTATGAAAAGTAATTTCTTATTTTTTGCTGAGTCATATATACACATATCATGAATTCCAGAAAAGAACACAGAAAACTGACAATTGTTGACCTCATGTCTTTCAATATCCTTCATATTAAAAATATATGTTATTTATGTAGAAAATAAAACAACTTATATATAACCGTCTTATATTTTGAAAATTTTAAGAAACGCGAATTTTGTGGCGCTTTAAATAGAAAAAATATTTTCATATTTTTTATAAAAAGCTCAATTCGTCAATTATTGCACTTTTGAAAAATTTAAAACAGGCAGAACGATTTCAAAAATGCATTAAAAAAGGCATTTCCATAAAAAATGCCCTTTCTTAAACCTTTTAATATAAAAATTATATTAGAATGAAAGACCACTGCCATAGTATAAGATTGTGTTTTAAATCAACAAAATCGGATATAAACTAAAGATATGAACCTTCTTTTATAGCTTTTTGAATTTTTTTGTAGTTTTCGAACAAATTCTAAAAGCCATAAAACTCGCGTTTTTTGTAATTTTTAAAAATTTAATGTAGATATGTCTTGTATGTCTAATAAAGTATGTGTTTACAAAAAAAGTAAAGAAATCTGAAGATCCGCACCTATGAATTATTTCATTTGTAAGATACTGTTTAAAAATTTATGAAAATTTAAAATCTGTAAAAACACGCGACATTGCTAGAGCTCATTATTTGCACACACAACTCTCACTAGCACACAACATGCTTTGTTATATAGTGTTTGAACATTTATAGAATCTCGCGACACTGCTAAAACACTTACCTGTTTTGAATTAGTTCACAACACAACAGTCACAATATTGGTCTTAATTGCCACGTGAGCTCACAAATTAAGGAATCACACGGTTGGGGCATAAAATAAGTAAGAAATTGGGCATTTGAGGCAATCGTATCATCCTACCTTAACATTAGCTTTCTTTTGCTATTATTGAGTATTAACGCTCAAAGTTATAAATAAAACTAACATTATCTGACTTGGCATCATCACCTCACAGAAACAATCAGCTAAATCATGAAATTATTTACAATTTCTTGAAAAACTTGGTTCTTTTGTTATCTTTTAAATTTATATGAAATTGTTTTTGAAGATTGGCAACAAAACACAACTATTGTATAATTTAATAACTTTTTATAATTCATAACATGTAGTGTGTGCCTATCTTTAGCTCTCGCACCACCAGATTCTATAAATTTTCAAACACTAAATTATAATTGAAGAAAGCTCAATGAAAGTTGTGTTCAACTGTCGCTAGTGTGGATTTTTACAAATCTCAAATTTTATCAAACAACTATTTTATACAAATAAAATAAACCAAAGCAAGTTGTGTGTGGAAATCTTGAGCTCTAGGAGCGTCGCGAGTTTTTACAGATTTTAAATTTTCATAAATTTTTAAACACTATCTTACACATGAAATAATTCATAGCATGTTGTCTGCAAGAGTTGCTGGTGCGGGTTTATAACAATTTTTATAGACAGAATAAAGTGATACATATTATATATAGATGTGACTCAGCAAAAAATAGGAATAAGCATTCTATATGATTCATATTCTTTGATAGTATATACATATAGTCTATGTTTGTATATAGCTTTAAAATTTAGTACGTGTAGATCGTTTGCTAGGCAATTACTATGACTGCGATTGTTGATGTTGACCGTTGTGTTGGTGTATAGGTTGCGATTGTTGATGTTGACCGTTGTGTTGGTGTATAGGTTGTTGTATGTGATGTTGTTGCTGATATTGTTGATGGTCTACGTTGGATTGTAGTTTAGGATGTTGATGTTTTTAACGTTGTTCTGGTTGGTATTACTGCTGCTGATAGTGTTGATCATTTTTATTGTGTTGTTTCGGGAGTTACCAGTATTAATATTGTATATTAGATTGTTGTTATATCTGACATTATCAGCAGCATCAACCACAAAAACATTAGGAATATCAACACTATCGGCAGCAGTAACACCAAACCACAACGACATTAGGTACATCAACATTCTAAACAACAATACAACGTAGACCATCATCAATATCAGCAACAGCATCACGTACAACAACCTATACACCAACACAACGATCAACATCAACAATCGCAGTCATAGCAATTGCCTAGCAAACGATCTGCAAAGAACATAAATCATATAGAATGCTTATTCCCATTTTTTGCTGAGTCATATCTATATATACGTATCTTTTTATTCTGTTTATAAAAACCCGCACCAGCAACTCTTACATACTTATATAATACTTATACAAATGAATTGATTAAAAAAAGGTAAGTGTGTGCAAATTTCTCGCTTTAGTACCGTCGCGGTACTCTATAAATTTTCAAACTCCTTATAACAAATGGAATAAATAGTTCAAAGCAAGTTTTGTGTGCAGGTGAGAGTTTTTGCATATCACGAACTTTAGGAGTGACGCGAGATTTTATTTTTTAATAACTATATTACATAAATGAATTAATTCATAACATGTAGGGTACACCACGAGATTCTATAAATTTCAAACACTATATTACAATTGAAAAAAGCTCCAAGCAAGTTGTGTTCGACTGTCGCTAGTGGGGATTTTTGCAAATTTAAAATTTTATCAAATAACTATTTAATACAAATAAAATAAACCAAAGCAAGTTGTGTGTACAAATCTGTAGATCTGCAACATCGTGAGATTTTAAATTTTCATAAATTTTTAAACACTATATTAGTTGCTGGTGCAGGTTTTTAAAAGTTTTTATAGACAGAAAAAAATGATACTTATTATATATGTGTAGATATGACTCAGCAAAAAATAAGAAATTGCTTTTCATACGGACCCATACTTACATATATACGACGACAGCCACACACTGTTACGCTCATTGTTTTTGCTTGTTTCCCTTCTGTCTTCCCTCCCCCATCATAAAATACTTTTGAAAAATATTCCAATATTTTTGTTAAGATATGATTTATATTCTATCGTAGTACATATATTCATATGAATATACATACATATGTTTAAGATTTAGTACGTGTAGATCGTTTGCTAGGCAATTATTATGACTGCGATTGTTGATGTTGACCGTTGTGTTGGTGTATACGTTGTTGCATGTGATGTTGTTGATGGTGTATGTTGTATTGTAGTTGTTCCGATTGGTGTTATTGCTGCTGATAGGGTTGATCTGTTTTATTATGTTGTTTCGGGAGTTGAATGTATTGATATTGTATATTGGGCTGTTGTTATCCCTGGCGTAGTTGTTGTTTTAGATCATTGATGGTGTATATGTTGTGTATGCTGTTATTCGTGATGTTTTCGGTGTTTTTGCTTATTTTGTTTATTACTGTCATAGTTGTATAAAATCTCTTGACAACAGCAACGTTGGGAACATCAACACTATCAGCAGCAGTAACACCAAACATAACAACGTTACTTTATTTATTTGAAAATTTTTTATTGACAAAGGCCGTACTAAATAAACATTTCTTATAACACAAATGAAAATTGACTTACTAACGAAAGCATATCCATGAATTGGAATTCATTTAATGTCGAAAAAACTTGTGCAGTACTTCAGCTGCATTACAATTTACATCTTCTGAGTTCCTCTCAAAAGTATTGATGTTGTTCGTTGTGTGGTTGTTTGGGATGTTGATGTTCCTAACGTTGTTGTGGTTGGTGTTACTACTGCCTAGAGATTCTATAAATTTTCAAATACTATATATAACAAATGAAATAGTTCCAGGCAAATTGTGTGCTTATGGGAGTTTTTGCTATCTCGATAACTATATTACACAAATTAAATAACTGAAAACAGATCGTATATGCTTATCTTGAGCTCTAGCAAATGAAATACAACTTTGACAGTAATAACAACAGCAATAACACAAATAACAGCATACACAACAGAAACACCATCAATGATCTAAAACATCAACAGCACCTACGTCAGAGATAACAGAGATAACAGCCCAATATACAATATCAATTCCCGAAACAACACAATAAACAACATCAGCAACATCAACCACAACAACGTTAGGAACATCAACATCACATACAACCTATACACCGACCCAACGGTGAACATCAACAATCGCAGTCTTAGTAACTGCCTAGCAAACGATCTGCACTTTTTAAATCTTAAAGCTATATACATACATACATAAACTATATATAGTACCAAAGAATATGAATCATATAGAATGTTTTTTGCTATTTTTGCTGAGTTATATATATATAATATATATAATTTTATTCTGTCTATACAAGTTTTTATAAACCCGCACAAGCAACACTTCCAATACACCTTGCTTTGAATTTTTTCATTTGTAATATAAAGTTTTAAAATTTATGAAAATTTAAAATCTGTAAAAACTCGGTAAAGCTCAAGAGCTCAAGATTTGTTTATAAAATAGTTATTTGAAATAAAATTTAATTTGCAAAAATCCCCACTTGAACACAACTTGCATTGAGCTTTTTTCAATAATAATATTTTGTTCGAAAATTTATAGAATATCGTGGCGCTAGAGCTAAAGATAAGCACACACTACATGTTATGAATTATTTCATTTATGTAATATAGTTATTAAATAGTTGTTAAAAACAATACAATCTCACATCGCCCCTAAAGTCCAAGATTTGCAAAAATGTCAACAGCATCTATAGAACCTCTCTACATTTAAATTTTTCTAATTAGTTCATTTGTATAAGTATTATATAAGTACTAGAGTTCGCCCAGCGGTCGAAATTCGACCAGAACCAATGCTGTAAAAATTGTATGAATGTGTAAAATAAAACCATATTTTTGTAGTTCAAATCTGTGGTAAAAAAATAACTTTATTGATATTATCAAAGTGTATAATTTGCTTTGATTAATGTTTTCTTTTAGAAAATGTGATGGGTTTTAGTAAAAGTCCCATCAGAAGTTTAAAACCTCAATTGTTAAAATTAGGTATACAACTTGTTTTACAAAAGTATGTCAACTATTTTAAAAATAAAAAATAACGAACATTTCTTCTATCGAGTTATTATCCCCTACATATTTACGCTACGTTCACAATGCTGGAGTACTCTACTGTACACACCAGTAAAGAAATGTTAGCTGTTCAAAACACTTAGTGGAAATGTTCTAAATAATTTGTCAAAACAATAAAAATATTTAAAATAAATAATGTCTTATCTAATTATAAATAAATTTTATTTGGATGTCATTAGTAGTCCATCCATCAGGTATATGCTGTTTACAGCATATACCATCCATCAGGTATATGCTGTTTAAATTCTCCCTTATAACACTCGACAAAGACTTCAGCAGACCTACATTTATTAAATTTTAATGTCTTCTAATAGAATTTAAAAGTAGATATTCTATGAGGTCTTCTAATGGGCCTTCTATTAGCCTTCATATAGGAGCGCATAACGATATGCATTGGCATATCCAATTACACACTGATTTTGTATATGCATAAGAAGAATTTAACGCCTTAATTTTTCATATATTTTGTAAGTACTGTTTGAAAGAAAACATTAATTAACTATAAATTTCAGTCTTTTGCTAATATATGCAAGTTTAATAGCAAGTAAATGAATAATAAACGTAAATAAGTACGGTTAAACACTCTTCATCCCAAAAGACATGATTTATATTTAGCAGTTTCATCTAGCAGTTTTATCTATTTTTATAAAGCATATAACCATCACCTATTCAACTTACAGTTTTCACTTTACACTACTATTTCCTAATTGGTTATGTTTGTGTCTGTCTAGTGTAACACATAGTTTATATTTTCTCTATGTGTAAAATCGCTAGAACAATATGCATTGTATGGCAACTCCCCACTTTAGTGTGGTGAGTTTGCGTTGCTCTTTATGTCAAAGGGCTTGACACATTTTTTTTTATTCTCATTGCTTTTCAACCACCGGACAGACAACAAATGCAAAATTAATAAAAGAAATTGAAATAAAATAAAAGTTTAAGAATTAAAATAAAATTAAAGTTTAATTAAATAAAAACAAAAGGAAAAGTGAACTTAAATAAAATAAACAGAAATACAAACCAAAAGAAGTAAACAAAGCTTTTTAATAAAATAAAAATAAGGGTTGTTTTTTGGCAACACAACAACAAGTGTTTGTGTGTATATAAAAACACATTTGGCCCTGACCTGCCGCATCAAGAGAAAACCAAGTGGACGGCTGCCGGAGACAGTTTGCCAACAACCAGCACCTAGGAACCAGCTCAGCATCTAAGAGGTAATAACCGGGATTCCCGATTTGGCCCCAAACATTGGTCCTTCGCCCGTAGAAAAAAAAGGTGCGTAAATTGAAATTATTAAAGTGCAAAGTGTTTCATATGCATATATTGTGGTTCATTATTTGTGGCTCGGAAAAAGTGAGGTTGTGTAACTTTTTGAAATTACATCGTGAACTTTTACATTAAGCCGCCATTTTTCCTTACGGTCATTTGTATTTGTTGTTTTATTTTTGGAACCTAAATAAATTTGTCGTCCATCTTTTTTCTCAAGTTTTTAAACTTATTGGAAATTGTGATTTTGGCGCATTTTAACTTAGTGGTTCTCTTTAACTCTTTTATTGGAAAATAAAGTTTTGTGGTTCTCTTTAACTTTGTATGGTGTTAAAAAACTTCAGTTTCTCTTTTCAATTCTTGATTTTATTTAAAGAAGTTTGTGACTATGTGATTTGTTTTAAATTTTTGGGAAAATATATTTTTGTGGTTCTCTTAAATAAATTAAAATATGTCGATTTTTGAAAAATACATAGTGGCTGCGGATGAATTAATCAGCTTTGAGGTTATGCTTAAAGCTGAAGATTTTTCTAGTTATACGGACGATGCTTTTGATTTTGAAAGATCAGAATTAGATAAATCATGGGAAAATTATAAAAGCATTTATAGTGATTGTTCTGATGTCACAATAGAAAAAAAGAAAGAATTGTTAATGGTACAAACAAAGCATCCGCAGGTCCGCAAGACATATATAAGATGTATAAACATTATTTCCAAAGCAAAAGCAAACTTAGGTAAAAAAACTGAAGAAAATGTAGAATCAGCAGTTCCCAATCTTTGTGGTTCCATATCCGTACCTCCTTGTGATACTGGTGTTTTTCATGGGGATTACGTTTCGTGGCCCACATTTAGAGATATGTTTACTGCGATTTACATAAACAATACAAGACTTAGCCCAGTAGAAAAGTTATTTTACTTGTTCAGAAAAACTGATGGTGAGGCTAGAGATATAAATAGGAATGTAGCTCTAACAGGAGAAAATTTTGAAATTGCATGGAAAAATCTAATAACTCAATATGAAAATAAACGTGTATTAATAAATAGTCAATTGAAAATATTGTTTAATCTGACTCCCTGTAATCAAGATTCAGCATCAGAGATAAAAAGACTCCAAAGAGAAATCAACAATTGTATGGCAATTTTAAAATTGTATAATGTTGATATTGGTTCATGGGATCCGATATTTGTGTTTCAATGCTCTTCGCGCTTATCTGAATGTTCACTGAATCTTTGGGAACAATCGGTTAGAAATAAAACAGAGGTTCCCAAATGGGAAGAATTAAACAATTTTTTAACAGATAGATTTCATGCTCTAGAAAGCGTTTCTGATATTATATCCTCGAATAATACGCATCCCAGTGGTTCCCAATCGGCACTTAATAGTAACAATAACCATACATCAACTAAAGTAAAACAATTTAAGGCCCATAATACTAAAGTTGAAACCATTTTTTGCAAATTATGCAAAGAAAACCATAAAATCAGCTCCTGTACCAGATTTTTGAATATGGATTATAGAAATCGTGTTTCAACTTTGAAAAAATTTCGTTATTGTTTTAATTGCCTCAACATTGGACATATGTATGGTGATTGTAGTAGCACAAACGGTTGCTCCAAGTGCAAAAGGAAGCACCATACTTTAATGCATAGGGATTTTGTAAATAAAAACAATAATAGCCAAAATCAAGGAAATACTAGATTTCAGGGCGAAAGTCAAAATAGTTCTGTCCAACAAATACAGTCCACAAATACAAATCAATTACAGTCCACTAATATCGCAGGTCCGTCTGGTGTTGTTCAGTCACATCACACATCAGTAGCTAAGAAAGTGATGTTGGCTACAGCTTGGGTCAATATAATTAGTTGTGGTTCCTATTACAAAGTTCGAGCACTCATAGATCCTTGTTCGGATGAAAGTTTTGTTTCTCAGAGAATACAAACTGTATTGAAGTTGCCCACTAAGCCAGTTTCCGCAGAAATTACTGGTTTAGGAGGAGAATTAGTAAGCAAATCTTCAAAGATTGCGAACTTTATAATTGTTTCTCTGTTTGATCATAATGTATCTCTAAATATTCAGGCGTTAGTAGTTCCTCGTGTAACAGGGAATGTACCTACACATTCATTTAAGCCACAAAAGAATACAGATTTGCCCAATCTGAATTATGCTGACCCTAAGTTTTATGAAAGTAGCGAAATAGACTTATTGTTAGGAGGAGATTTGTATCCCCTAATTCTTCGTGATGGAGTTCAACATGGAATTTTCGAATCTTTAGTGGCCCAAGAGACAATTTTTGGCTGGATTGTCACAGGCCCAACTCCAAGTAATGATTCCTCACGTTTTTCAATAACCAATTATATGACAAAAGTTTCCATGACGATCAGTTAACAAAGTTTTGGGAGTTAGAAGAAGTTTCTCGTAGAAAGATTTTATCAGAAGAGGATAAAAAATGTGAAGAGATCTATCGTTCTACTACCACAAGAAATTCTGAAGGAAGATATATAG
The DNA here is from genome assembly GCF_015586225.1 of Lucilia sericata. NCBI lineage: Eukaryota > Metazoa > Arthropoda > Insecta > Diptera > Calliphoridae > Lucilia > Lucilia sericata. The sequence continues at coordinate 426,142 of NW_023994137.1, read as the reverse complement.
TATGTTTGCCCTTTAAAGATACTTTTTCGTCACTTGGCCCAAATCGTCATATTGCTCTTAGTCAATATTTAAGAAATGAAAAGGTTTTAATGCGAAATCCTGAATTTAAGGCTCAATATGATGAGGTCCTAAAAGAATATATAGCTTTGGGACATATGGAAAAAATTACAAATTCTGAAAGTAGCTCAAGTTATTACTTACCTCATCATGGAGTTTTTAAGCCTGACAGTACCACTACAAAGTTAAGAATTGTTTTTAACGCTTCAAGTGCTTCTTCTAATGGTAACAGTCTTAACGATTTGCTGTTTGTAGGCCCTATATTACAAGCTGATTTAGTAGCCCTAATTCTAAAATGGCGTTTCTTTCAGTTTGTCTTCAATGCAGATATATCTAAAATGTATCGACAAATTTTACTTAAATCTGAACATAGACAGTATCAGAAGATAGTTTTTCGTAGTTCTGGGGAAAATAAAATCGAAGATTATCAATTGAACACCGTCACTTTTGGCGTTAATTGTGCCCCATTTTTGGCCCTAAGAACGCTTTTACAGTTAGCTGACGATGAAGAACGATGTTTTCCGCTAGGCTCTAGAATTCTTCGCGAGTCAATGTATGTTGATGATGCTCTTGTTGGAGCTCATTCGATCCCTGATGCTTTGGAGGCACGAGACCAATTAATTGGTATATTGGGTACAGCTGGGTTTGAGTTGAGAAAATGGGCCTCAAACTCTAAACAAATTTTAAAAAATTTGCCCCAAGAGCATCTTCTTAACTCTTCCTTTTTGTCGCTCGATGATAAAAGTAATGCTAAAACACTCGGTGTCCGTTGGAATGCGGCAGAAGATTACTTTTATTTTACAACTGAGAAGATTAAGTTCAAAACAGCTTATACAAAGAGGGAAGTACTCTCAATTATAGCAAGGCTATTTGATCCAGCAGGTTGGTTGGCCCCAGTGATTATAACAGCAAAGATTTTGATGCAGCAAATGTGGCTCGACAAAATAGACTGGGACGAACATATAAAACCTGTGGCTCTACAAAAATGGAAGACATTCATTTCTAATTATAATGAGATTGATACAATTAAACTTGATCGTTGGGTTCAATATACGCCTAGTTCTTATATTGAATTTCATGGCTTTTGTGACTCTTCTGAGTTAGCTTACGCAGCTACACTATATATACGTATTGTGAATGGTGATAAAGTTTATGTAAATCTACTAATTGGCAAAACAAAAGTGGCTCCAGTTAAAAGGCCATCTTTGCCGCGTTTAGAGTTGTGTGGCGCAGTTCTTTTAGCCAATTTAGTAAACAGCGTAATCCCCAATTTCAAATTGCATACGTATAACTTATATTTGTGGTCCGATTCGACAATAGTTCTTGCTTGGTTACGAAAACCGCCATGTAATTGGAAAACCTTTGTGGCAAATAGGGTAGCAACAATATTAGAAAAAGTAGGAAACAAAAATTGGTTTCACGTAGCTTCTAATCACAATCCTGCCGATCTAGCAACCCGGGGGCTGATACCTTCGGATTTAAGAGAAAACAAACTTTGGTGGCATGGTCCTGATTGGCTCAGATTAAACAAATCGTCGTGGCCCGAAGGTCCATTAGAATTCGAAACAGTAGAAGAATCGAAACAAGTCCAAGTTAATATTGCTAGATCCGCTGAACGAGAAGATATACTGGACCGTTTCTCAAGTTTGCCCAGAGCATATCATGTTATTGCTTATATATTTAGATTTTTTAATCTTGCGAGCAAAAGCAGACGTAAAAGCTGTAATTACGAAACTGTTAGAATTTCGGCTCAAGAACTTGTATTTGTACGAAATCGGCTATTTTTTCTCTCTCAACAGTCGCACTTTTCTAGTGAGTTTAGTTGTTTATCATCGAAACGGAAAATTGACTCTCGCAGTTCTTTATTAACGCTTACGCCTTTCTTAGACAAAAATGGTATTATTCGTGCTAATGGTCGTCTTGGGTCTACAAAATGTTTGTCGTATAATGAACGTCATCCCATAATACTTGCTTATGGCAGTAGATTAGCACGTCTATACGTTGAGTTTGTCCACTATTTGGTCTTACATGGTGGCCCTCGTTTAGTCCTAAATGTCGTTCGTCAGGAGTGTTGGATTATAAAGGCTAAAAATCTAATAAAAACGGTCATCCACAACTGTAAAATCTGCGTTATACATAGAAAAAAGCTTCAAAATCAGATCATGGCAGTGCTACCTGAAGAAAGAACTACTTTAAGTCGCCCTTTTACTAACACAGGTGTTGATTTTGCCGGCCCATTTGAAATCAAAAGTTTCACTGGTCGATATTGCCGTATCACTAAAGGCTACGTGTGTCTATTTGTTTGTTTCTCTACTAAGGCGATTCACATTGAGGCCGTTAGCGATTTGTCCACTCCTGCATTTCTAGCAGCTTTGGCTCGATTTGTTGCTCGTCGTGGTTGCCCTAGTCGCATTTTCTCTGATAATGGAAGAAATTTTGTTGGCGCTGCAAGAGAACTTGAAAATAACTTCGAAAAACATATAGAAGAATTACGTGATTCGGCAGTAGAAAAATATGGTCATCAACATCTTGAGTGGCACTTTATTCCTGCAGCAGCTCCTCATATGGGAGGACTGTGGGAGGCAGGAGTAAAAAGTTTGAAAATGCACTTTAAAAAGTCAGCTGGACAAATGAAATATACGTTTGAAGAGTTTTCGACAATTTTGGCAAAGATAGAATCGTGTCTCAATTCGCGTCCTCTTGGCCCTACGTCCGACAGCATCGATGATTTGTCCGCTCTTACTCCTGGTCATTTTTTAATAGGCTCTGCTATTCTTACTCCTGCTGAACCTGAAGAGCTTAGCTCGCCAATTAGTATAGTAAACCGTTGGCGAAAAATCAAAGCATTGCAGCAAGAAATTTGTCACCGCTGGAAAGACGAATATTTAAAAGAGTTGCACAAGCGTAATAAATGGAAAAGTCCCCAAATAGACTTAAAAGAAAATGACCTCGTTGTTCTTAAAAGTGAACCTTGTTGTCCAACTGAATGGCGCTTAGGTCGTGTTGTAAAAGTTTATCATGGTTCTGACGGTAAAGTTCGAGTGGCTGACCTTAAAACTCAAAATGGCGTAATCACTCGACCGATACACAAATTAGTTTTACTCCCTAATTGCACTGATTAATAATTCAATATCACCTTTTCTAAAATAAAGTTGCTCATTTAAACTTCTAGATTAAAAAAAAAAAAAATGGACTTCAACACCGATTATGGTTGCCCGCTTTGTAATCGCCTTCACGCCATACGACAGTGTTCACGTTTTATTGTGATGCCCGTGGAGCTAAAGCTCCGAGTTGTTGCCCAAAACTTGTTATGTTATAACTGCCTGGCTCAGTCGCACAGCCGAGCGAATTGTAGAAGTATAGATCGGTGCCGTCGCTGTATGCAGGACCATAATACTTGGTTGCACCCTTTGCCGCAGGGCCGTATTTGGTTTCCCATGACAGCGTTGATACGGGTAGTCACCAATCATGATACTGACGTCTTCATTAGAGCATTAATAGATCCAACAGCGGCCAGGTCAGCAATCATGAAACGTGAAGTCGAAGAATTGGGCTTACGGATTTCTAAAGGACGTACTGACATCGTTGTATACCATCGTCGCGAGGAGAAACGTCGCATAACGGTTGAATGTATTTTAGAAGACAAGATTTACGGCCGTAGCCCTATTGTTAATGTGGAGCGAGCAGACAAATATCCACGTCCAACAACTGTAGACCGTGCCAATGCGGACGTACACTGGCATATTAGTTGCCCTTACCAGCTTATCCTAGGAGCTGATACTATGAGCAGAATTCTGATTGGACCAGCTATGAGTCGCCCAGGACAACTATATGCCCAGAATACCATATTCGGCATAGCATATTTTGGAGAAGGTGTCAAAAGAACCTGAAGTATATTATTTATGCTATAATCTGTTGCCCTCAAAAGGCTTTAAAGTATTATTTACATTTTGTTTGATATGTACTCTTTAACGTTTATTAAACTTAAAAACATTTGAATGTACTATTATTTTTTATATACTTGAATTGTTCTCATATGTTAATTATATTTGTTAACTTTTGTTATTCCTTTTTTATAATTAACAATAATGAACTTAAAATGTTAATTTGTTGCTCTAGATAAGATAATTGAATTTGTTATACTACTTATATCTAATTTTGTATTTGATTTTATATTTTGCACTACCGTTGCAAGGTGGGCGGTATGTTTGTGTCTGTCTAGTGTAACACATAGTTTATATTTTCTCTATGTGTAAAATCGCTAGAACAATATGCATTGTATGGCAACTCCCCACTTTAGTGTGGTGAGTTTGCGTTGCTCTTTATGTCAAAGGGCTTGACACATTTTTTTTTTATTCTCATTGCTTTTCAACCACCGGACAGACAACAAATGCAAAATTAATAAAAGAAATTAAAATAAAATAAAAGTTTAAGAATTAAAATAAAATTAAAGTTTAATTAAATAAAAACAAAAGGAAAAGTGAACTTAAATAAAATAAACAGAAATACAAACCAAAAGAAGTAAACAAAGCTTTTTAATAAAATAAAAATAAGGGTTGTTTTTTGGCAACACAACAACAAGTGTTTGTGTGTATATAAAAACACATTTGGCCCTGACCTGCCGCATCAAGAGAAAACCAAGTGGATGGCTGCCGGAGACAGTTTGCCAACAACCAGCACCTAGGAACCAGCTCAGCATCTAAGAGGTAATAACCGGGATTCCCGATTTGGCCCCAAACAGGTTAGAATAACCCAAAAACGAAAAATATCATCAAATCCTCCCTGTGCTAAACCTGCATATAAGCGATATACATATCCATTTATTGCGGTATGTACCGGCATGACCAACTAAACTTTACTTATATTTTTTACAGGCTTTTTTTATTACTTACTGACACTGAATCAATTCATTAATCCATCATTTAAATCTTCAAAATCAATCAAAACTAATAATTATGTACCACAATTCAGTATTTTATTTCACCGATTTTTTTTTTGTTAAACATAACCGAAAAGTATCGGCAGTGTAACGACCAATAAAAAGTTCACGTTAATAATTTTATATTTTAAAAATATTTCAATACATAACTTTTGACATTCTTGTATTTTTCCAATCTTTGTCTTTAAAATATTATACGGTCGTTAAAAAGTTAGGGAATTGAAAATTAGTTAATGTAACCGATATTTGTCATTACTTTACGATAAAATTTAAAAAATTACTGAATTTCCGTACTAATGCCCTACCAATATTTTTCCAGGTCAAATACGAATATCAATACATTGTTTGACATATCTTCAGGTGTCCCCAAGCATTATTTACACATCTTTTTATATTCCCAGTTCGTTGTTTCCTCGGGAATGTATATATAAATATGAATATAAAACTGAAGTCCTAATTCTTATAAAAATATTCCTTTCGATTTGGTAACAATCTTAACTATATTATAACAAAATAGATCATTATCTCATTCACAATTTAGCACTTTACACAAAAATATAAAACAATAAAATCCTATTTTCTCTTTGCCTAAGCTTGTTTACATACATATTTGTTTACAAAATTCTTATTAAAAACAACAACAAAAACAAATATCATGCAAAATACAAAAAGAAAACGGTAACAGAGAAGTTAAACGTTTCTGCACGTTTCTGCACTTTTTTTAAAAAAGTAAACAACACGGTTTACTTTTTTGTTTTGTTTCTTGCTTTGTTTGTTTGTTTTTAATTTCAAGAATACGTACGTGTGACTATTGTTTCCATGTATTAGTAACAACTTTAAACGCTTATAGCTCGTAAAATTCATTCTCACTCATTAATATATATATTGTGCACATCTGCGAACAAATACCTTTAAAATGATATATTTTTTGCCAAGATCAGATGTATACTGTAAGAGTAAAAGGGGTCACAAAAAATCGTCTTGCCTATTAATTATATAGATACTAGAGCTTGAACTAAAAATGTAATCCATGTCAATAGATTTTTTTGAATGTAAATTTTAAGTAAATTTTAATGACGGTGGTATAGTGTTGACGTTTTATTCGTTAGTACGATTGTCGCCATCATCAGTTTCCATACTGTTAGTACGATCATCATCAATTTCCATTTCGTTTGTTTGGTCATTGTCAGTATCCATTGGTGTAATAAAACTGGAACTATTATGGTTGATTTCAATTTTACATTCAAAAACACATGGATTCCATTTTTAGTTCAAGCTCTAGTATACTTATATAATACTTATACAAAGGAACTATGTAATTTAAAACCGAGCTTGAACAGCGTCGCGATATATCCTATAAATTTTCAAACACTATATAACAAATGAAATAGTACAATGCAAGTTGTGTGCAGGTGAGAGTTTTTGCAAATCACGAGCGACGCGAGATTTTATTTTTTAATAACTATATTACATAAATGAATTAATTCATAACATGTAGGGTGCACCACGAGATTCTATAAATTTCAAACACTATATTACAATTGAAAAGAGCTCCATGCAAGTTGTGTTCAACTGTCGCTAGTGGGGTTTTTTGCAAATTTAAAATTTTATCAAATAACTATTTAATACAAATAAAATAAACCAAATCAAGTTGTGTGTACAAATCTGAAGATCTGCAACGTCTTGAGATTTTAAATTTTCATAAATTTTTAAACACTATCTTAGTTGATGGTGCAGGTTTATAAAAGTTTTTATAGACAAAATAAAATTATACTTATTATATATATGTAGATATGACTCACCAAAAAATAAGAAATTGCTTTTCATACGGATCCATACTTACATTATACGACGACAGCCACACACTGTTACGATCACTGTTTTTGCTTGTTTTCTTTCTGTCTTCCCTCCCCCATCATAAAATGCTATGATTTATATTTTTTCGTAGTATGTATATTGATATGAATATATGTTTAAGATTTAGAACGAGCAGATCGTTTGCTAGGCAATTACTATGACTGTGATTGTTGATGTTGACCGTTGTGTTAGTGTATTGTTGGTGGTGTACGCTGTGTTGTTGTTTAAAATGTTGATGCTCCTAATGTTGTTGTGGTTGGTGTTACTGCTCCTAATCACAGCAGTAATACAAACCATAACAACGTTACTTCTACATAACGTAACTCCTATAAAATGTTTTATTGACGATGGCCCTACTAACGAAGGCTTTCTTATAACACGAATGAAAATTTACGTACTAATGAAAGTACACCCATTAATTGGAATTCGATTAATGTCGAAAAAACATGAGCAGTTCTGTTCTGTATTCAGCTCCAAAGTATTGATGTTGTTCGTTGTGTTGTTGTTTAAGATGTTGATGTTCCTAACGTTGGTGTAGTGGGTGTTACTGATGTTCCCAACGTTGTTGTAGTTGGTGTTACTACTGTCGAGAGATTCTATAAATTTTCAAACACTATATAACAAATGAAATATTTCAAAGCAAGTTGTTTGCTGGTGAGATCTAGAGGCTATGCCATATTTTATCTATTTTAATAATTATATTACACAAATTAAATAATTAAAAACATGTAGTATACGTGTATCTTGGGCTCCAGTTGCTCTGAAGTACAACTTTGACACAACAGCTATAACACACAACAGAAACGCCAGTAATAATCTAAACAACATCAATAACAACAGCGCAATATACAATACAAATACAGGCAAATCCCGAAACAACACTATCAGTAGCAGTAAATCCAACCACAACAAGGTTAAGAACATCATCAGCAGTTATCATCAGCAGCAACACCAACCACAACAACGTTAGAGACGTCAACATCCTAAATAACAATACAATGTGCACCATCAACACTACCTTCAATATCAGCAACAATATCACATACAAAAACCTATACCCCAACACAACGGTCAATATTAACAACAATCATATACATTCATAGTAATTGCTTTGCAAACGAACAACACGTACATACATATATACTAGGCATTAGATCGAAAAAGACGAAGTCTCGCATAATTTATTAGAATGCTTCGATGTATTTATACCATAAACTACTTTAAAGTATACCAAACGCCTTAGAATAATTTTCTGAGGTCTCAACTCTTATATAAGGACTATTTCATCACAATTTCATTGACAATCAAAGTTTTTTCAATAATCTGTCCAAATATCAACATTCTAGCTTTAACCGTTGATGATTCAGTCAGTCAATCAATCGGTCACTCAAGGCTTTTATATATGTATGTATGGGCAATTTCGTGTCAAATTACCCAAATTTTATAGACACAATTTTCAGATCTATTGGTCAAGAACTGGGTTAGAAGGGATCAAAATTGGACATTTTGGTCATACAGGGCTTTTTTCAAATGAGTGTAACTTTTCACTTATTGGTCCTAGCAAAAATTGTCCAAAGGAGTTTAGAGTTTCTAAAAATACTTTCTTCAATGTCAAAGAAACCGATAACCAAAATTTCATGATTCTAGCTTTAACGGTATGGGCTGGGCGATGATGAATCAGTCAGTCAATCAATCAGTCACACATCGCTTTTATAGATAGATAGTTAGAAGATAAATAAATACAAAATTTTGTTATTTTATTTCATATTACATATTTTTATTTATATATTTTTTTCATATTACATATTACTAATAAATTACATAATTTACATATCTTTATCAAGAATAATATCATCATCTTCCTCCATAATATTACTGTTATCGCTTAAATTTAATGGTTTTATTTCAGAATCTGATGAATTAATTCCATAATGACCCCATGCATATGTTTCAACACCATTTTCTCTTATAAATCTCTTATCATCTAAATAACTTAAAGTTAACTTACGTATGTGTTGAGTGTAAATTTGGTGTACCTTAGATCTAAATATATACATGGAGTCATGATATAGTTTTTTCTCTTGTAAACATTCTCTGAAATTATTAATTGATAGTTTAGCTGTTACATACTGTTTAACACCTTTAATTTTTTTAATTTCTTTTTCAACCCTATCAATTTTAACTGAATACATTTTTGCCCTTAAACCAATGAATTCCTTAATAACTTTGCCATTGCACTCATCTTTCATCATTCCTAATACTTTTTTATTTACAAGCGGGATATTATAAATATTATCTTTCGGATATGCAGATGTATCGAAATGAGTAGTAATATCATTTCGAATATCATCATACAAGTCATTTGTTCTGATATCATATATAAATGAATCTGTATCCATGTAATTTAGATTAATGTTATCAAGATATTTAGGTTTCATATAATCGTAGTGAAAATTATACATTTTCCATTTTGATAACTCTAAAACTGAAAACCCAATATATATCGGTTTATTATATACGGTTTTTGCTCTTCTCATTTCGATTACAACCATATTTTCATTAATTTCAAGCTTACTATGGAAGTTCGGTTTAGCTATAAGAGCTCTAGCCCCTAATCGTTTACCTCTGTTCTCCCATTCACTGACTATTTTTATGTCTTTTCTCTTGTCAACATTTTCCATGGTCTTACCATATACAGCATTATTTAGTAACTTGAAGAAATTTTGTTCAAAGGAATTTTTTGCTAATGTTCTATGCTGATTGTTTAAATCGATGTACTTTTTTAGCCAATCTGATTGATTAAATTTAAGAATTCTATGGATTTTCTTTAAAATTAAACCATTTTCAATACATTGTTGGAGATTTTTGTAGTGAATTACGTAATTTGTTTTATTGTTTAAATCTGTGATTAACTTTTTCTGTTTCATTGTTGCAATTTTTTTAGTCTCTGCACAAAATGGTAAGTCATTATGGTAGTCATGTAATGAACTGGGGTAGTCTAAATCTACTTCTAATATATACCCTATTGGAGAATCGTCTTTAATATCATTTAAGTTAAAATTTTCAATGTTTTCAACCCATTCAAAATTTTTAAAAGGAAGGTATTGAGACATTGCATAACCGTATAAATTATTTACATCTAAATATATAAGATAATTTGATTCCTTCGAGGAATCATAATCACTTACATATTTATTATTGGCTATGGAATGACGGTTACTGCATTGAACAATACCACCCCTTATACCTCGAACGATAAAATTATACATATTAATATCTGTTAATAGTTCTAATTCTATTTTTGTAGTTTTCAACATTGCATCCCAAGACAGACCAGGTGTAGTATAATATTGGCAAGGATCTAAGTTGTAAATGTTTTTACAAACTTTCCTAAAGTTTTCAAATACATCACAAAGTAGAAGAACATCTGCTTTGAGATATAAAAGTAAATAGTCTAATAAAGTTTTACACTGGAATGTACTCCAAACATTTTCTGCATGTTGATATTCTTCTTCACTGCACGACTCATTAGTCATTTTATTGAAGAAGACTTCAGGAGGAGGTAATTGTGTTTCCTGAAGTCGATTCTCTGAATCTATATAATCATAGGGAAAAACACCTTTACGTTTCATTAGACTAAATTCATTACTATTACTATACACTGATTTTACAATATTTAAGTCATCATCGGATAAGTAACTAGCTAATTTTTCTAAACTTGATGCCATGAATCGAAATGAGTCGAGAAAACGTAATTCAATTGTGTCTTTTTCATTCACTGAAATTCTTTTTGATATTGATATATATAATTCCTTATTTAAAGGAATAATATTTATATCACCTTTAATAGATGAAAGTTCTCTAATAAACAAATGGCAATCATATGCCGAAAGATTGTGGAAAAATATAGGGATGAATTTTGCTATTTGATATTCTAAGTTACATTTATTGTGAGCAGGTCCTCTGTATTCACCCGTTAAATGACAATGATCTGCCACTCTATCATTATCTAATAATTTCTCGCAAATATGACATGTTGTAGCTTCATTTTGTTTCCTTTCTTGAGATGGCGTTAAAGAATTCATTGTTTTCTTTACACTTAAATGGTTATTATAAATATCTGAAGTATCAGCTACTAAACTTTTAAAAAAATGTTTTGGAGAATCTTCACCACTATATATTCTAAACTTGTCTAAACTAGAGTCAAATGAACACTTAATATAGTAACTATATGCATATGGGATATGCTTTTGTACCGACTCAACTTTAGTAGAATTCTTGAAATTTGTTGATTCTAAAATGCATTCAAAGTCAGCATAAACGACAAACGGTACATCCAATTGGTTCTTAAAATTTTTGAAATTGAGAATGTTATCACCTGATTTCGGCATTATAGTAACCATTTTGTTGCATCCCTCTTTGTGTTTTAATAAGGCTGGTTCATTATGAAAGTGGATGAGGCATGTATTACATACATGTATTGCACATTTACGTTTTGTTAGCCGACTTCTCAGCAATCTAAAATTATATGAAAAAAAAGAAGAAATTTAGGAACGATCTTTATAAAAATATAACTTCTATATTTTTATAAATATGTTTACCTTGATATATTTTTTATCCACACATAATGAACCCGTTCGTCTTCCTCTAATAACAACAAATTAATGTGGATTTTCTTTTCCTTCTGTGTGAAATAGAACGGACCCACTACATTGTCCCCTTCCAATCCGAAAACATTGACGCTGATGTCGGGGTTATTTTCTTCAAATATCTTTATCATATTAACGGCTAAGGGAAATTTTAAACTTTTAAAATTTAAAACCCTTCCGTTTTTTAGCGTTATCATTTCATCTTTAATTCTATCATTAATATTATAAGATTTCCACAAATTAACATGGGTTTTTACTTTAAATAATGCAGATATTATGGCCCATTTGAAGCAGTATTCGTCCTTATTATTTATATTAATGCAAGCTTTCTTTCGCATTATCTTTTCTGGCAATTTAATATAATTTGAACCTTTTAAACATTCGTATTTATTTATATTTAGTTTTAAATTCGCAATATCCAATAAGGTCCATCCACTGTCTCTCTCCTGAAACTCACTCATTTTCTTTATTATCTTATCACAATGATTTGAGTAATGTTGTTGTAAATCTTGCGATGCTGTTGTTGAGTCTATTATCTGCATTTTAGTTTGATGCGATATCTCTCCAGTTTCAGATGTTTCATTTTTAATTAACACGTAATTACAAATCAGTTCAAAATTGAATTTTATCGACATATGTTTTTGTAAATTTTGTTGCAGCAACTCAATTATTTTGTCTTTAATTGTACTTAAAAAATCTTCCACAATTATATTTGATTTATCTTCATTTTCGCATATATATGTAGCTATGCGATTCGTGAAAGATGATCTAATGCATTTTATATTATTATTATCAATTTGTTGAACACAATTTGCTTTATGAGTGTTTGTACGTAAATGAAGTGGCCAATTTTGTTGCTGTATATTTGATTTACACTCCGGACAATAAACAGTGTTTCCTTTATTTTCACTATGTTCAATTCGGTGTCTATGACTTAACAATTCCTGCCGAGAGCGAAAAATTAAGTTGCATGGTGTACACTTCAACGATGATGATGACGGACCATCGTGATGCAATCTCGTATGGCTTTTTAGTGACGAGTTCTGAGTAAAAACTTTTTCACAAATTTCACAAATGAAGCTAGCCATTTTTTTGCTGTTATTTGTTGACCGATTCCGTTAAATATCAAAACAGGACTGACTGTATTTTCTAACAAGTGGAGCTATTTATACTAAGAGGGGGAGACTTATTTTAAAAAGTTCTAGAAATTTTTTTTTGGTCCAAAATTAAAAAAAAAATTCGAAAATTCGAACTAATGTTCGAAAAAAAAAAATAAAACTGATAAAACCAGTTCCCGTAGACCAAATCGTCTCTTCAACAACAAAATTTGATGATTTTTTTGATGAAAATCAAAACACTTTTGATTTACATATATATTAATGGTAAAAGTTTTATGGGTAGCAGTGTTGACCCATTTTCATAAATTTTTTATCACCATGCGGAACAAAAATAAATAAAAACAAATAAGAAACCTATATTCGCCCTTTCCGAATGTTATATACTCTTAATCATATATAGTGTGTTTAAAAAAAGATTCATTTTATAAAATTTCAATTTATTTCATTTTTCCCGACTACCATTACTTTAGCAAAACACAAAAAACAAAAACAAAATACACAAAACAATGAAAAGAACAAACATACACCCAAACATAAGTTTTTTCGAATACAATGTTGTTGTTAGGTTGTTTTTTAAAGCGTTTTTTATGATTTTTTTTAGAGGTTATCTGGATTTTTACTTTGTTATTTATATACGGATTTTGCTGATTTTAAATAGGAAACTTCTCGAAAGCATGTCTGACCGAATTATTGAAGATTTGAAACCCGAAAATATTTGTGACCTTCAGAAAATTGATTTCAACATACAGACAGACGCAAAAAACCAACGTCAACCAACCAATATAAATACAAAAACAAAATACACAAAATAATAAAAAGAACAAACATACGTTTTTTCGAATACAATGTTGTTGTTGGTTGTTTTTTTAAACGTTTTTTTATGAATTTTTTAGAGGTTATCTGGATTTTTGCTCATACATATCTGCGTTATTTTTATACGGATTTTGCTGATTTTAAATAGGAAACTTCTAGAAAGCATGTCTGACAGAATTATTGAAGATTTGAAACCCGAAGATATTTGTGACCTTCAGAAAATTGATTTCAATATACAGACAGACGCAAAAAACCAACGTCAACCAACCAATATAAATACAAAAACAAAATACACAATATAATAAAAAGAACAAACAAAAGTTTTTTCGAATACAATGTTGTTGTTGGGTTGTTTTTTAAAGCGTTTTTTGATGAAATTTTTAGAGGTTATCTGGATTTTTACTCATACATATCTGCGTTATTTTTATACGGATTTTGCTGATTTTAAATAGGAAACTTCTAGAAAGCATGTCTGACAGAATTATTGAAGATTTGAAACCCGCAGATATTTCTGACCTTCAGAAAATTGATTGCAACATACAGACAGACGCAAAAAACCAACGTCAACCAACCAATATAAATACAAAAACAAAATACACAAAATAATAAAAAGAACTAACAAAAGTTTTTTCGAATACAATGTTGTTGTTGGGTTGTTTTTTAAAAATATCTGCGTTATTTTTATACGGATTTTGCTGATTTTAAATAGGAAACTTCTAGAAAGCATGTCTGACAGAATTATTGAAGATTTGAAACCCGAAAATATTTGTGACCTTCAGAAAATTGATTTCAACATACAGACAGACACAAAAAATCAACGTTCAATTATTTGTTGTCAACCAACCAATATAAAAACAAATACAAAATACACAAACCAATGAAAAGAACAAACATACATACAAACATAAGTTTTTTCGTATACAATGTTGTTGTTGGGTTGTTTTTTAAAACGTTTTTTTTTTAATTTTTAGAGGTTATCTGGATTTTTACTCATATATATATTTGTTATATAACACGGATTTTGCTGATTTTAAATAGGAAACTTCTCGAAAGCATGTGTGATTTCAACACACAGACAGACACAAAAAAACCAACGTACAACCATTTGTTGTCAACCAACCAATATAAACACAAAAACAAAATACACAAAATAATAAAAAGAACAAATATATATCCAAACGTACGTTTTTTCGAATACAATGTTTTTGTTGGGTTATTTTTTTGACGAAATTTTTAGAGGTTATCTGGATTTTTACTCATACATATCTTTGTTATATATATACGGATTTTGTTGATTATTAAAGATTTGAAACCCGAAAATATTTGTGACCTTCAGAAAATTTATTTCAGCACACATACAGACACAAAAAACCAACGTACAACTATTTACTGTCAACCAACCAATAAAAAACACAACAAAAAAACACAAAACAAGGAAAACAACACGCATACATCTAAACATACGTTTTTTTTCTAATAAAATGTTGTTGTTGGGCTGTTTTAAAGCCTTTTTTGATGAAATTTTTAGAAGTTATCTGGATTTTTGCTCATACATATCTGCATTTTTTTTATATGGATTTTGCTGATTTTAAATAGGAAACTTCTAGAAAGCATGTCTGACAGAATTATTGAAGATTTGAAACCCGAAGATATTTGTGACCTTCAGAAAATTGATTTCAACATACAGACAGACACAAAAAATCCGCGTACAATTATTTGTTGTCAACCAACCAATATAAAAACAAAATACACAAACCAATGAAAAGAACAAACATAAGTTTTTTCGTATACAATGTTGTTGTTGGGTTGTTTTTTAAAACGTTTTTTTTTTAATTTTTAGAGGTTATCTGGATTTTTACTCATATATATATTTGTTATATAACACGGATTTTGCTGATTTTAAATAGGAAACTTCTCGAAAGCATGTGTGATTTCAACACACAGACAGACACAAAAAAACCAACGTACAACCATTTGTTGTCAACCAACCAATATAAACACAAAAACAAAATACACAAAATAATAAAAAGAACAAATATATATCCAAACGTACGTTTTTTCGAATACAATGTTTTTGTTGGGTTATTTTTTTGACGAAATTTTTAGAGGTTATCTGGATTTTTACTCATACATATCTTTGTTATATATATACGGATTTTGTTGATTATTAAAGATTTGAAACCCGAAAATATTTGTGACCTTCAGAAAATTTATTTCAGCACACATACAGACACAAAAAACCAACGTACAACTATTTACTGTCAACCAACCAATAAAAAACACAACAAAAAAACACAAAACAAGGAAAACAACACGCATACATCTAAACATACGTTTTTTTTCTAATAAAATGTTGTTGTTGGGCTGTTTTAAAGCCTTTTTTGATGAAATTTTTAGAAGTTATCTGGATTTTTGCTCATACATATCTGCATTTTTTTTATATGGATTTTGCTGATTTTAAATAGGAAACTTCTAGAAAGCATGTCTGACAGAATTATTGAAGATTTGAAACCCGAAGATATTTGTGACCTTCAGAAAATTGATTTCAACATACAGACAGACACAAAAAATCCGCGTACAATTATTTGTTGTCAACCAACCAATATAAAAACAAAATACACAAACCAATGAAAAGAACAAACATACATCCAAACATACGTTTTTTTTTAATACAATTTTGTTGTTGGGTTGTTTTTTAAAGCGTTTTTTGATTAAATTTTTAGAGGTTATCTGGATTTTTGCTCATACATATCTGCGTTATTTTTATATGGATTTTGCTGATTTTAAATAGGAGACTTCTAGAAAGCATGTCTGACAGAATTATTGAAGATTTGAAACCCAAAGATATTTGTGACCTTCAGAAAATTGATTTCAACACACATACAGACACAGAAAACCAACGTACAATTATTTGTTGTGAACCAACCAATTTAACAACAAAAACAAAATACACAAACCAATGAAAAGAACAAACATACATCCAATTATAAGTTTTTTCGAATACAATGTTGTTGTTGGGTTGTTTTTTAAAGCGTTTTTTGATTAAATTTTTAGAGGTTATCTGGATTTTTACTCATATATACATATCTTTGTTATTTATATACGGATTTTGCTGATTTTAAATAGGAATCTTCTCGAAAGCATGTCTGACAGAATTATTGAAGATTTGAAACCCGACGATATTTGTGACCTTCAGAAAATTGCTTTCAACACACAGACAGACACAAAAAACCAACGTACAACTATTTGTTGTCAACAAACCAATAAAAAACAAAAAAAAAAAAAAACAAACACAAAACTAGGAAAACAACACGCATTCATCCAAACGTTTTATTTCTAATACAATGTTGTTGTTGGGTTGTTTTTTAAAGCGTTTTTTGATGAAATTTTTAGAGGTTATCTGGATTTTTACTCATATATATCTTTGTTATTTATATACGGATTTTGCTGATTTTAAATAGGAAACTTTTCGAAAGCATGTGTGATTTCAACACACAGACAGACAGACAGACACAGAAAACCAACGTACAACTATTTGTTGTCAACCAACCAATAAAAAAACACAAAACAAGGAAAACAACACGCATTCATCCAAACGTTTTTTTCTAATACAATGTTGTTTGTTGGGTTGTTTTTACTCATACATATCTTTGTTATATATATACGGATTTTGGTGATTATTAAAGATTTGAAACCCGAAGATATTTGTGATCTTCAGAAAATTTATTTCAACACACAGACAGACACAAAAAACCAAAGTACAACTATTTGCTGTCAACCAACCAATAAAGAACATAAAAAAACACAAAACAAGGAAAACAACGCGCATACATCCAAACGTTTTTTTTCTAATGCAATGTTGTTGTTGAGCTGTTTTTTAAGGCCTTTTTTAATGAAATTTTTAGAGGTTATCTGGATTTTTGCACATATCTCCGTTATTTTTATACGGATTTTGCTGATTTTAAATAGGAAACTTCTCGAAAGCATGTCTGACAGAATTATTGAAGATTTGAAACCCGAAGATATTTGGGGCCTTCAAAAAATTGTATGTGTTTACGTATGTTGTTGTTTAGGATGTTCATATTCCTAACGATGTTATGGTGAGTGCTACTGCTGTCAAGAGATTATGTAAATTTTCCAACGCTCTATAACAAATGAAATAGTTCGAAGCTACATCTGTGCGGTGAGGGTTTTTGGAAATGATTTTATTTGCGATACTTGATTTTATTTCTTAAACATATTAAACTATATAACTCAAATTAAATAATTTAAAACATCATTCGTTTACTAAAAGACCAGAAAAGTGCAAGAAAATATTCATCCTTCTAATGTTTTTCGTATAATTTTACTTGTTTTCAAAAATTTAAATTATTTTCGGTGTAACAAGGTTTTATTACCCATATTCAAGATTTCGGAGGTGTTTTGCAAATTTCAAAAACAGTTTCTTATTCTACTCGGATCCACCATGAGAAAAAAGTATCAAGTATCAGTATTTAAATGTTCGTTTATTTTGTCTCACCGTATATCTTAATCAACACATTAATGAACAAAAATTGCGAATATATAAAATAAAAATATTTTGACGTAAGTAGTTGTTGTTATCATATTTTGATTGTTATTACTACTTTTTGAACACACTATGGTGAATTGTACATAAGATTCGGCAAAAGCGAATATAAAACTCTTGTTTTCTTTTCAAGTCCTTCTCTAAATTAGGCGTATACTTAATATTTGAAAAATCAATAAATCTTTGTCACGTATACGCACAGGTGTCGTTAATAACAATAGTGCAATTTCACAATGTAAATCATTCAACATGAAATGATCGAAGTAAAGGACTAACTATCATAAGCATACACTAGCTAAAGTCAACTTAAGCCACTGTCACACGTCAAGTTCTGTCAAATTTTATTTGCTTATGCAAAGAGCGTTGCTTGCATCACATTCTTTTTTTTTGGATTATTTGAATTGTTGGCTGAGCTCATAAGCAAAATGCCAGGGTATGCCAAGTTGGTTTAAAGGAAATCCTTCAAATTGACCAATATCTTCATATTGGAAGCTGGAAACCTCTAAACACTTAAGTTAAATTTGAGTTTTTAAAGGTAAAGTTGAAGAGATTCAATGTTCTCCACCAGGGTATAAATAGTTGAGGTTTAATGGTCTCCACATGGGTATAAGCGGTTGAGTTTTAATGGTTTGAGTATTCTATGGTCTCCACCAACAAAACATAACCTTTCTTGAGGCGATACGAAAGCACGCAAAACTGTCGAAAGCCAGGCAACAAACACAAGCCTGAACGCGTTTAAAAAATATTCCGGGCTCTACATGCTTAATTTCATGTTTCTAGTCAGTAGCTACGTAACGTAATGTTCTTCCTTTGCTTTGTTTTTATAAAGAAGCAATTGCAATAACAAAAAATTTTACCGTTTGACATTGTGTTTTGTTATTGTTTGTCTATTTTGTTATTATTATTATTATTATTATTATTATTATTATTATTATTATTATTATTATTATTATTATATTATTATTATTATTATTATTATTATTATTATTATTATTATTATTATTATTATTATTATTATTATTATTATTATTATTATTATTATTATTATTATTTTCAGATGTTGTCTCAGATTTTTGCTCATATCTCAGATATCTTGGTCTTCTGAAAACTGATTTCAATAAAAATACAGACAGACGGACATGGCTTAATTGACTCCGCTACCTATAAGGATCGAGAATATATATACATTATGGGGTCGCAATATTATATTATAGAAATTACAAACGGAATGACAAACTTATATATACCCTTTTCAAACCCCCGGGGCATGTTTCCATGATGTATGACAATCATCTTGGTGTATTGCAATCCCGGGGTAAAGAGGTGCTACCAGTACCTCTAATCAGCCGGGACTATAAACTGGTGTTTACATTTTACTGCCTGTCCTAGTCTTTGCATGATTTGAAAAGGGATCTAACCAGAGAACCACATAATCTTGTACTACGGTTGGCCAGTTGCCCACAGGGCTTGTCCTGGCTGGTCAGTTGGTTGAGGTTCCTTCGGGATCCACGTAGTGGCTGTGGTTTAAACTGAAATTCGCGGGAAGATATTGTTGGTTTAAGGTGATATACTCTATATATAATGCGATATACCCTATATATAATGCGTTGGCTTCTTCTCTATTCAAATGACACAGGTCTGTTATTGGGTTCAGTTGACTTTCGAAATTCTTACATCCTTTGTTACAGATCGGTTTATGAAGAGGGATCTTGGGCATTTCGGACTACCAAACCAACAGAAGCCATCTCAGTAGTGTGGTTGGGCGACTTTAAGAGGTCCAGGAATGCACTGGGGTGAATCTTTAGATGATGAGAATGTTTGTAGGTACAGAGCATTCCTCATAACATCAATAGCGTGTTTTCAACTGATGTTGGGTACGCGCCTTCTATTGACTCTAACCAGTGATTGCCTTTTCCTTTGTTGGGGTTAGATTGAGCTTGCTCATGACACCTGTCCTTCCCCAACGGGGCTACTATGGCAAGAGATTAGATAGCTCGAGTACTCGAACAAAGTGCAATCAATGTTGACGCATACTTGAATCCATAAACAAAAAATTAAATATAAAGTAATACATATATACAAACACACAAAACCAATTATAAAAACGATCCCCATACTAAGTGGACAGTCCACACAAAATGTAAAATGATCGATAAATAAAATTACACACACACTCAAACTATCAGGTGGACACAGTGTTGCCATATATTTTTTGAAGAAAACTTTTTATTTTTATGAAAAAAACTTTTTTTCAACAAAAAAAACATTTTTTGTACTAAAATTACAAAATACCCAAGAAAAATTAGTGAAAAAATGAGCAAATTGAGGAATTTTAAATAGTTTAATGATAATTGGTACAGAACTTTTCCTTAACATCAGTAGCAAGGAATTACTGGATATTGTGGTCTTAGACACCATAAATTTACACTTGAAATGTCATGATGAATCTATGTAGATTCTGTGTACTACAAGAGGAAACCTCTGAACTTTTGTAACTACCCGTCATTGGGAACTCGAAACACGAAGATTTTGTCTTACCCAGACCCAGATGATATCTTCAAACACTCACCGATTAATCCATTTATCTTCATGCGCGAATTTGGCCTAGTATGGTGAACCAATGGGCTGCACAAAATCTCTACAATATGGTCGAAGTGCATTGTGTCCTTAACGTCTATTCTAAGGGATTAAGGTCATCAACACCGGTCAATTTTTTTCAGTTTTTAGGAATATCTCGAATATTAATGGTATAAAATATTATTTTGTTAATGGTAAACATTGTTTTTTTATTTTAAACTTATTTATTGATTAAATAAAATAAAAATTGAAAAGCTGTATAAATTTTCAAAAAACTTTTTTTATTGGAATAAAACTAGAACTCTTTTTTGAATCTCAAAAAACTTGCAAAAAAAGGGAAAACTTGACATATGGTAACACTGGGTGGACAACACATACACATTCTCTCTTCTCTTCTCATCTCACTCTCTACTTTCCTTCGCTCTTCCAATTATTCTCTTATTCTTTTCTCTCCCTATTTTACTCTTTCCTCTCCCTCTCCTTCTCTTACCCCCTTCTTTCCCACACTTACTCCCTTCCTCTTCCTCTCCCTCTCTTAATCTCTTCTCTCTCTCTCTCTTACTTTCTTTTACTGTTTCCTCTCACTCTCTTCCTCTCCCTATCATTCTCTTACTCTCTTCTTTCCCTCACTTACTCTCTTCCTCTCCCTCTTTTAATCACTTCTATCCCTCTCTTACTCTCCGACTGCTTACCAGACTGTTACCCAATGGCGAAAAAATCACGCACACCAAATTTTGTATGTAAAAGCCTGTCCAGAACCCCTCTAAACATACTACTCATAATTAGCCACTCGATATCGAAAACTGATACATACATAAAGTGTTTATTGCATCACCGAGTATCTACGCTACCCATACTAAGAACTTGAATGCATCATTTATATAGCAATAGCATTTGTTTCTAAACCCATCGTATACAAAACTTACAGTAACATTTCTGTACATAAAATCTATTTTTTTGTTAAATTTTATATCTACAGTCAAACTCGTTTATAACGAATATGCGTTTAAGTGATTTTTGGAAAAAAAACCTTGTAGGGAAGCTACGACCAATCATGATCTGTCCATTTCTGTATACAAAAGCAATATTTGTGCCAAATTTTGTATCTATATCATTATTTAGTAATGAGTAATATACATTTTAATGATAAAATGTATAAAAATTGCATGAGAATGTTTAAAAAATGCTTAATTTTTTAAAATTTCGATTCATAACTTTTCCCGAAGTAAATCGATTCTGCCCATTTTCAATACCAAGCTGTCTACGACAATATCTTTTGGCCGAATTTCAATAATTTATTTAGCTTCGCTTTTACATGAACGTGTTTTATACAGACAGACAGAGGGACATAGCAAAATCGATTCAAAATTTCATAAGGACCATGATTTTGTCTCAGATGAATATTTCTAGGTGTTACAAACTTATATATACCCTCTGACACTACTGATGGTGGTGGAGGGTATTTAAGATTCGACATAGCCGAATGTAGCACTCTAACATGATATTTAATAACAATTCTTAACTATTTGTATTAAATCGTCATATCTAAAATTATTTAATTAAAATTTATAAATTATTATTTAAAATTTATAGAATCTTGTGACGCTAGAACTCAAGATTAGCACACCATGCCAATCCGTCAGTCTATTGAAAGCACGATATTATCTGAACGACATGAAAATTGACGATGAAAACTTAAGCAGTACACCATCGCACAAACATTAAAATTATTGACAATCGTAATAACAGCATGATGTGTTAATCTACGAGAGCGAAACGCTATGAGCTCTCAAATGAGCTCTCTTGTACTCTTTCATTCACGCGTACGTATGATCACACATGTATAAAAACAGAAGAAACCAGTCAGAGAACTAAATTTTTACACTCTGCCTTTTGTAGACTCTACTCTGTCTTGAGCAGTACTATTATCGACGATCGAAATAACAGTATAATGTGTTAGTATAACAATGAATATTGACGACTAAACTTGAGGAGTACACCACCGTACAACCATTGAGATTGTCGATGATCGTACTAACAGTATGGAATTTGACGATAACGATCATCGCACTGATATTCGTGTTTTAGAAACAAATGAACGATGAAAACTTGACCAGTATACCATTGTACAACCATTGAAATTGCCGATGATCATACTAAGAGTATGGAAATTGATGATGATGTTGACGGTATTTGTACTAACGGTAGTGTTTTTGAGATTGTCGACCATTGAGATTGTCGATGATCGTACTAACAGTATGGAATTTGACGATAACGATCATCGCACTGATATTCGTGTTTTAGAAACAAATGAACGATGAAAACTTGACCAGTACACCATTGTACAACCATTGAAATTGCCCATGATCATACTAAGAGTATGGAAATTGATGATGATGTTGACGGTATTTGTACTAACGGTAGTGTTTTTCGTATTTTTTTACACGAATGAAAATTTAAAATGACGACGATTGGAATTCGATTAAAAGCTTGAGCAGTACCTCAGCTGCATCACAATAGACATCTTTTGTATTCAGCACAAAAGTGTTGATATTGTTGTTGTTTAGAATGTTGATGCTGCTAACGTTGTTGTTATGAGTGCTACTGCTCTCAATAGATTCTGTAAACTTTCAAACGCTCTATAACAAATGAAATAGTTCAAAGCTACATCTGTGCGGTGAGGGGTTTTGCTAATGATTTTATTTGTTAAACATATTAAACTATATAACTCAAATTAAATGATTTAAAACATGTACATTATGGTGGCCTTAAAATGCAAGTTGCAGATGTTCCCACCGAAAATGAAAATTTTGTTCATTCTAAGATACTATTTCTCAAAATTTTTGTCCTGACGTCAATATTTGGCGAGCTGGATGAAAGGATAAAATGGGACTTTTTTTAAAGTTTTTATAACTTTCTTCATATTTATGTCAAATGAACCATATGCTATTTTTTTTCCCAAAATTCAGCGATTTATCTCCAAAATCTATATACATGGGAAAGGGCCTGCTGTACTGGGAAACATGCCAGGAGCAGATTTATTTTGTACTAAATATTTTCAGTTTGGGTTAGGAAAAATGTTATTATATCTGGAAAAATTTTCTTAAATTTAGAGTTAATGTCGATATGTGGCCCCATACAGATCGCTTTAGAAATGTTGTAAAGTTAAAGTGAATTTCGAAATGCTGATATACATATCTTGTTTTTTTGGGTGGATCCTTTATTTTCTCTATAAGAGTAATTATATCCTACACCTCTTTTGTGGGGAGTTTATCTGCAATATCGTCATGCTTCAGAAATGTTATAAAGTTCGATTGAATTTCGAAATACTGCCCTATGTATTGTCTTGGGACTTTATGCATCGATCCTTTCGTAAATTATTTCCACTGTTCACTAATTTTTTTTGAATTATGGTGAATTTTTATAGGAAACTTCTAGAAAGCATGTCTGACAGAATTATTGAAGATTTGAAACCCGAAGATATTTGTGACCTTCAGAAAATTGATTTCAACATACAGACAGACACAAAAAATCCGCGTACAATTATTTGTTGTCAACCAACCAATATAAAAACAAAATACACAAACCAATGAAAAGAACAAACATACATCCAAACATACGTTTTTTTTTAATACAATTTTGTTGTTGGGTTGTTTTTTAAAGCGTTTTTTGATTAAATTTTTAGAGGTTATCTGGATTTTTGCTCATACATATCTGCGTTATTTTTATATGGATTTTGCTGATTTTAAATAGGAGACTTCTAGAAAGCATGTCTGACAGAATTATTGAAGATTTGAAACCCAAAGATATTTGTGACCTTCAGAAAATTGATTTCAACACACATACAGACACAGAAAACCAACGTACAATTATTTGTTGTGAACCAACCAATTTAACAACAAAAACAAAATACACAAACCAATGAAAAGAACAAACATACATCCAATTATAAGTTTTTTCGAATACAATGTTGTTGTTGGGTTGTTTTTTAAAGCGTTTTTTGATTAAATTTTTAGAGGTTATCTGGATTTTTACTCATATATACATATCTTTGTTATTTATATACGGATTTTGCTGATTTTAAATAGGAATCTTCTCGAAAGCATGTCTGACAGAATTATTGAAGATTTGAAACCCGACGATATTTGTGACCTTCAGAAAATTGCTTTCAACACACAGACAGACACAAAAAACCAACGTACAACTATTTGTTGTCAACAAACCAATAAAAAACAAAAAAAAAAAAAAAACAAACACAAAACTAGGAAAACAACACGCATTCATCCAAACGTTTTATTTCTAATACAATGTTGTTGTTGGGTTGTTTTTTAAAGCGTTTTTTGATGAAATTTTTAGAGGTTATCTGGATTTTTACTCATATATATCTTTGTTATTTATATACGGATTTTGCTGATTTTAAATAGGAAACTTTTCGAAAGCATGTGTGATTTCAACACACAGACAGACAGACAGACACAGAAAACCAACGTACAACTATTTGTTGTCAACCAACCAATAAAAAAAACACAAAACAAGGAAAACAACACGCATTCATCCAAACGTTTTTTTCTAATACAATGTTGTTTGTTGGGTTGTTTTTACTCATACATATCTTTGTTATATATATACGGATTTTGGTGATTATTAAAGATTTGAAACCCGAAGATATTTGTGATCTTCAGAAAATTTATTTCAACACACAGACAGACACAAAAAACCAAAGTACAACTATTTGCTGTCAACCAACCAATAAAGAACATAAAAAAACACAAAACAAGGAAAACAACGCGCATACATCCAAACGTTTTTTTTCTAATGCAATGTTGTTGTTGAGCTGTTTTTTAAGGCCTTTTTTAATGAAATTTTTAGAGGTTATCTGGATTTTTGCACATATCTCCGTTATTTTTATACGGATTTTGCTGATTTTAAATAGGAAACTTCTCGAAAGCATGTCTGACAGAATTATTGAAGATTTGAAACCCGAAGATATTTGGGGCCTTCAAAAAATTGTATGTGTTTACGTATGTTGTTGTTTAGGATGTTCATATTCCTAACGATGTTATGGTGAGTGCTACTGCTGTCAAGAGATTATGTAAATTTTCCAACGCTCTATAACAAATGAAATAGTTCGAAGCTACATCTGTGCGGTGAGGGTTTTTGGAAATGATTTTATTTGCGATACTTGATTTTATTTCTTAAACATATTAAACTATATAACTCAAATTAAATAATTTAAAACATCATTCGTTTACTAAAAGACCAGAAAAGTGCAAGAAAATATTCATCCTTCTAATGTTTTTCGTATAATTTTACTTGTTTTCAAAAATTTAAATTATTTTCGGTGTAACAAGGTTTTATTACCCATATTCAAGATTTCGGAGGTGTTTTGCAAATTTCAAAAACAGTTTCTTATTCTACTCGGATCCACCATGAGAAAAAAGTATCAAGTATCAGTATTTAAATGTTCGTTTATTTTGTCTCACCGTATATCTTAATCAACACATTAATGAACAAAAATTGCGAATATATAAAATAAAAATATTTTGACGTAAGTAGTTGTTGTTATCATATTTTGATTGTTATTACTACTTTTTGAACACACTATGGTGAATTGTACATAAGATTCGGCAAAAGCGAATATAAAACTCTTGTTTTCTTTTCAAGTCCTTCTCTAAATTAGGCGTATACTTAATATTTGAAAAATCAATAAATCTTTGTCACGTATACGCACAGGTGTCGTTAATAACAATAGTGCAATTTCACAATGTAAATCTTTCAACATGAAATGATCGAAGTAAAGGACTAACTATCATAAGCATACACTAGCTAAAGTCAACTTAAGCCACTGTCACACGTCAAGTTCTGTCAAATTTTATTTGCTTATGCAAAGAGCGTTGCTTGCATCACATTCTTTTTTTTTGGATTATTTGAATTGTTGGCTGAGCTCATAAGCAAAATGCCAGGGTATGCCAAGTTGGTTTAAAGGAAATCCTTCAAATTGACCAATATCTTCATATTGGAAGCTGGAAACCTCTAAACACTTAAGTTAAATTTGAGTTTTTAAAGGTAAAGTTGAAGAGATTCAATGTTCTCCACCAGGGTATAAATAGTTGAGGTTTAATGGTCTCCACATGGGTATAAGCGGTTGAGTTTTAATGGTTTGAGTATTCTATGGTCTCCACCAACAAAACATAACCTTTCTTGAGGCGATACGAAAGCACGCAAAACTGTCGAAAGCCAGGCAACAAACACAAGCCTGAACGCGTTTAAAAAATATTCCGGGCTCTACATGCTTAATTTCATGTTTCTAGTCAGTAGCTACGTAACGTAATGTTCTTCCTTTGCTTTGTTTTTATAAAGAAGCAATTGCAATAACAAAAAATTTTACCGTTTGACATTGTGTTTTGTTATTGTTTGTCTATTTTGTTATTATTATTATTATTATTATTATTATTATTATTATTATTATTATTATTATTATTATTATTATTATTATTATTATTATTATTATTATTATTATTATTATTATTATTATTATTATATTATTATTATTATTATTATTATTATTATTATTATTATTATTATTATTATTATTATTATTATTTTCAGATGTTGTCTCAGATTTTTGCTCATATCTCAGATATCTTGGTCTTCTGAAAACTGATTTCAATAAAAATACAGACAGACGGACATGGCTTAATTGACTCCGCTACCTATAAGGATCGAGAATATATATACATTATGGGGTCGCAATATTATATTATAGAAATTACAAACGGAATGACAAACTTATATATACCCTTTTCAAACCCCCGGGGCATGTTTCCATGATGTATGACAATCATCTTGGTGTATTGCAATCCCGGGGTAAAGAGGTGCTACCAGTACCTCTAATCAGCCGGGACTATAAACTGGTGTTTACATTTTACTGCCTGTCCTAGTCTTTGCATGATTTGAAAAGGGATCTAACCAGAGAACCACATAATCTTGTACTACGGTTGGCCAGTTGCCCACAGGGCTTGTCCTGGCTGGTCAGTTGGTTGAGGTTCCTTCGGGATCCACGTAGTGGCTGTGGTTTAAACTGAAATTCGCGGGAAGATATTGTTGGTTTAAGGTGATATACTCTATATATAATGCGATATACCCTATATATAATGCGTTGGCTTCTTCTCTATTCAAATGACACAGGTCTGTTATTGGGTTCAGTTGACTTTCGAAATTCTTACATCCTTTGTTACAGATCGGTTTATGAAGAGGGATCTTGGGCATTTCGGACTACCAAACCAACAGAAGCCATCTCAGTAGTGTGGTTGGGCGACTTTAAGAGGTCCAGGAATGCACTGGGGTGAATCTTTAGATGATGAGAATGTTTGTAGGTACAGAGCATTCCTCATAACATCAATAGCGTGTTTTCAACTGATGTTGGGTACGCGCCTTCTATTGACTCTAACCAGTGATTGCCTTTTCCTTTGTTGGGGTTAGATTGAGCTTGCTCATGACACCTGTCCTTCCCCAACGGGGCTACTATGGCAAGAGATTAGATAGCTCGAGTACTCGAACAAAGTGCAATCAATGTTGACGCATACTTGAATCCATAAACAAAAAATTAAATATAAAGTAATACATATATACAAACACACAAAACCAATTATAAAAACGATCCCCATACTAAGTGGACAGTCCACACAAAATGTAAAATGATCGATAAATAAAATTACACACACACTCAAACTATCAGGTGGACACAGTGTTGCCATATATTTTTTGAAGAAAACTTTTTATTTTTATGAAAAAAACTTTTTTTCAACAAAAAAAACATTTTTTGTACTA
This sequence comes from Lucilia sericata, assembly GCF_015586225.1. NCBI lineage: Eukaryota > Metazoa > Arthropoda > Insecta > Diptera > Calliphoridae > Lucilia > Lucilia sericata. The sequence continues at coordinate 397,735 of NW_023994137.1, read as the reverse complement.
AAATTACAAAATACCCAAGAAAAATTAGTGAAAAAATGAGCAAATTGAGGAATTTTAAATAGCTTAATGATAATTGGTACAGAACTTTTCCTTAACATCAGTAGCAAGGAATTACTGGATATTGTGGTCTTAGACACCATAAATTTACACTTGAAATGTCATGATGAATCTATGTAGATTCTGTGTACTACAAGAGGAAACCTCTGAACTTTTGTAACTACCCGTCATTGGGAACTCGAAACACGAAGATTTTGTCTTACCCAGACCCAGATGATATCTTCAAACACTCACCGATTAATCCATTTATCTTCATGCGCGAATTTGGCCTAGTATGGTGAACCAATGGGCTGCACAAAATCTCTACAATATGGTCGAAGTGCATTGTGTCCTTAACGTCTATTCTAAGGGATTAAGGTCATCAACACCGGTCAATTTTTTTCAGTTTTTAGGAATATCTCGAATATTAATGGTATAAAATATTATTTTGTTAATGGTAAACATTGTTTTTTTATTTTAAACTTATTTATTGATTAAATAAAATAAAAATTGAAAAGCTGTATAAATTTTCAAAAAACTTTTTTTATTGGAATAAAACTAGAACTCTTTTTTGAATCTCAAAAAACTTGCAAAAAAAGGGAAAACTTGACATATGGTAACACTGGGTGGACAACACATACACATTCTCTCTTCTCTTCTCATCTCACTCTCTACTTTCCTTCGCTCTTCCAATTATTCTCTTATTCTTTTCTCTCCCTATTTTACTCTTTCCTCTCCCTCTCCTTCTCTTACCCCCTTCTTTCCCACACTTACTCCCTTCCTCTTCCTCTCTTAATCTCTTCTCTCTCTCTCTCTTACTTTCTTTTACTGTTTCCTCTCACTCTCTTCCTCTCCCTATCATTCTCTTACTCTCTTCTTTCCCTCACTTACTCTCTTCCTCTCCCTCTTTTAATCACTTCTATCCCTCTCTTACTCTCCGACTGCTTACCAGACTGTTACCCAATGGCGAAAAAATCACGCACACCAAATTTTGTATGTAAAAGCCTGTCCAGAACCCCTCTAAACATACTACTCATAATTAGCCACTCGATATCGAAAACTGATACATACATAAAGTGTTTATTGCATCACCGAGTATCTACGCTACCCATACTAAGAACTTGAATGCATCATTTATATAGCAATAGCATTTGTTTCTAAACCCATCGTATACAAAACTTACAGTAACATTTCTGTACATAAAATCTATTTTTTTGTTAAATTTTATATCTACAGTCAAACTCGTTTATAACGAATATGCGTTTAAGTGATTTTTGGAAAAAAACCTTGTAGGGAAGCTACGACCAATCATGATCTGTCCATTTCTGTATACAAAAGCAATATTTGTGCCAAATTTTGTATCTATATCATTATTTAGTAATGAGTAATATACATTTTAATGATAAAATGTATAAAAATTGCATGAGAATGTTTAAAAAATGCTTAATTTTTTAAAATTTCGATTCATAACTTTTCCCGAAGTAAATCGATTCTGCCCATTTTCAATACCAAGCTGTCTACGACAATATCTTTTGGCCGAATTTCAATAATTTATTTAGCTTCGCTTTTACATGAACGTGTTTTATACAGACAGACAGAGGGACATAGCAAAATCGATTCAAAATTTCATAAGGACCATGATTTTGTCTCAGATGAATATTTCTAGGTGTTACAAACTTATATATACCCTCTGACACTACTGATGGTGGTGGAGGGTATTTAAGATTCGACATAGCCGAATGTAGCACTCTAACATGATATTTAATAACAATTCTTAACTATTTGTATTAAATCGTCATATCTAAAATTATTTAATTAAAATTTATAAATTATTATTTAAAATTTATAGAATCTTGTGACGCTAGAACTCAAGATTAGCACACCATGCCAATCCGTCAGTCTATTGAAAGCACGATATTATCTGAACGACATGAAAATTGACGATGAAAACTTAAGCAGTACACCATCGCACAAACATTAAAATTATTGACAATCGTAATAACAGCATGATGTGTTAATCTACGAGAGCGAAACGCTATGAGCTCTCAAATGAGCTCTCTTGTACTCTTTCATTCACGCGTACGTATGATCACACATGTATAAAAACAGAAGAAACCAGTCAGAGAACTAAATTTTTACACTCTGCCTTTTGTAGACTCTACTCTGTCTTGAGCAGTACTATTATCGACGATCGAAATAACAGTATAATGTGTTAGTATAACAATGAATATTGACGACTAAACTTGAGGAGTACACCACCGTACAACCATTGAGATTGTCGATGATCGTACTAACAGTATGGAATTTGACGATAACGATCATCGCACTGATATTCGTGTTTTAGAAACAAATGAACGATGAAAACTTGACCAGTATACCATTGTACAACCATTGAAATTGCCGATGATCATACTAAGAGTATGGAAATTGATGATGATGTTGACGGTATTTGTACTAACGGTAGTGTTTTTGAGATTGTCGACCATTGAGATTGTCGATGATCGTACTAACAGTATGGAATTTGACGATAACGATCATCGCACTGATATTCGTGTTTTAGAAACAAATGAACGATGAAAACTTGACCAGTACACCATTGTACAACCATTGAAATTGCCCATGATCATACTAAGAGTATGGAAATTGATGATGATGTTGACGGTATTTGTACTAACGGTAGTGTTTTTCGTATTTTTTTACACGAATGAAAATTTAAAATGACGACGATTGGAATTCGATTAAAAGCTTGAGCAGTACCTCAGCTGCATCACAATAGACATCTTTTGTATTCAGCACAAAAGTGTTGATATTGTTGTTGTTTAGAATGTTGATGCTGCTAACGTTGTTGTTATGAGTGCTACTGCTCTCAATAGATTCTGTAAACTTTCAAACGCTCTATAACAAATGAAATAGTTCAAAGCTACATCTGTGCGGTGAGGGGTTTTGCTAATGATTTTATTTGTTAAACATATTAAACTATATAACTCAAATTAAATGATTTAAAACATGTACATTATGGTGGCCTTAAAATGCAAGTTGCAGATGTTCCCACCGAAAATGAAAATTTTGTTCATTCTAAGATACTATTTCTCAAAATTTTTGTCCTGACGTCAATATTTGGCGAGCTGGATGAAAGGATAAAATGGGACTTTTTTTAAAGTTTTTATAACTTTCTTCATATTTATGTCAAATGAACCATATGCTATTTTTTTTCCCAAAATTCAGCGATTTATCTCCAAAATCTATATACATGGGAAAGGGCCTGCTGTACTGGGAAACATGCCAGGAGCAGATTTATTTTGTACTAAATATTTTCAGTTTGGGTTAGGAAAAATGTTATTATATCTGGAAAAATTTTCTTAAATTTAAAGTTAATGTCGATATGTGGCCCCATACAGATCGCTTTAGAAATGTTGTAAAGTTAAAGTGAATTTCGAAATGCTGATATACATATCTTGCTTTTTGGGTGGATCCTTTATTTTCTCTATAAGAGTAATTATATCCTACACCTCTTTTGTGGGGAGTTTATCTGCAATATCGTCATGCTTTAGAAATGTTATAAAGTTCGATTGAATTTCGAAATACTGCCCTATGTATTGTCTTGGGACTTTATGCATCGATCCTTTCGTAAATTATTTCCACTGTTCACTAATTTTTTTTTAATTATGGTGAATTTTATTATCACATCATTCATTTACTAAAAGAATAGAAAAGTGCAACAAAATATTCATCTTTCTAAAGTTTTTCGTATAATTATACTTATTTTCAAAAATATGAATTATTTTCAGAGTAACAAGTTACGAAAACCGGTTTTTGCCCGTATCTCAAGATATTGGAGGTGTTTAGCAAATTTCAAAAACAGTTCCTTGTTCTACTCGGATCCAGCATCAGAAAAAAGGATCACTTTCCAGGTATTTAAATTTTCGTTTATTTTGTCTCACTGTATATCTTAATCGACACATTAAAGAACAAAAATTCTTAACATTTAAAATCAAAATAGTTTGACGTAAGTAGTTGTTGTTATTTGTTGTTGATTGTTATTACTACTTTTTGAACACACTATGGTGAATTGTACATAAGATTCGGCAAAAGCGAATATAAAACTCTTGTTTTCCTTTCAAGTCCTTCTCTAAATTAGGCGTATACTTAATATTTGAAAAATCAATAAATCTTTGACACGTATACGCACAGATGTCGTTAATAACAATAGTGCAATTTCACAATGTAAAACTTTCAATGTGAAATGAACGAAGTAAAGGACTAACTATAATAAGCATACACTAGCTAAAGTCAACTTAAGCCACTGTGCGAATACATACATATAAAACTTATATAACAACTTTAATGTTCTTATACTTATGTACGTCAAGTTTCGTCAAATTTCGTCAAATTTGCTTAAGCAAAGAGCGATGCATGCAACACATTCTTTTTTTGGATTATTTGAATTGTTGGCTGAGCTCATAAGCACAATGCCAGGGTATGCCAAGTTGGTTTAAAGGAAATCCTCCAAGTTGATCTATATCTTCATATAGGAAGCTGGAAACCTCTAAACACTTAAGTTAAATTTGAGTTTTTAATGGTAAAGTTGAAGAGTTTCAATGTTCTCCACCAGGGTATAAATAGTTGAGGTTCAATGGTCTCCATCAGGGTATAAACGGTTGAGTTTAAATGTTGGTCTCCACCAACAAAACATAACCTCACTTGAGGCGATACGAAAGCACGCAAAACTGTCGAAAGCCAGGCAACAAACACAAGCCTGAACCCGTTTAAATAAATAAATGAATAATCGCGATGACGCGAGAGTTGTTCCCCAACTTAGACCTGAATTAAGACTGTTGCAAATGAAAAGATACAAGTAAGAGTTCTATATTCGGCTGTGACGAATCTTATATACCCTTCACCATGATGTGTTAAAGAAAAAAATCTATTACAAAAAATCAAAAAATACCAATTGTAAAACGGAAAATTACCAAAAAGTTCCCTTTTGAGGGTTGTTTATTATGTTTCAGAGGTTGTCTCAGATTTTTTATCATATCTCCGTTATTTATAGACCGACTTTGCTGATTTTAAATAGTGTTCTTCCCGGTCGTATGTCTGATAGAATTATGGAAGATTTTGATCTCGCAGATATCTAGGGTCTTCTGAAAACTGATTTTAACAAACATACAGACGGGCATGTCTTAATCGACTCCTCTACCTATAAGGATCCAGAATATATATACTTTATGGGGTCGGAAAATTATATTGTAGAAATTACACACGGAATGACAAACTTATATATAACCTTCTCAAGAAGGTGAAGGGTATAAAAATTTAATTTATGAATCTTCTTCTTCAATAAAAGGCATGGTATTTAAAAACAAATACAAAAAACAATTATAACAAGTAAGAGTGCTATATTCGGCTATGCCGAATCTAATATACCCACCATCAAACCGTATGCCGTAAAAGGAATGCTCTCCTATAAACATCAGGGTGATATTACTCATCAAATTTACTAATATGACCTTATATGAGAGGTAGGGTGAATTATTGACCGTTTTTATAAAATTTTTCATAACTTTTTAGACCGATTTTGGTTCACATAAAACATGTTTACATCAAATATCAGATCCCGACACTTTCCGGTAGGAAGATTTACATTCCCATAAAAGTTCTTTGCTTTTGGCTCGTAAGAAACTTACTTATGTCAAATTTCATCTCCACACTCGTACTTGTAAGTCAGTAATGAGCGTTAAAGTATTTATCTGGAGGGGACTTTATATGGGGCTAGGATCAATTATGGAGTGATCCACATAAAATTTGCTAGAGAGGATTTAGCTCGTAAGAAATTTGACATAAGTAAGTGTCAAATTTCATTGGTTTGCTCGTATTTTTATGAAAGTAATGAGCGTTATGGTCGTTTTTTGAAAGGAACCTTATATGGGGCATAGGGTCAATTATGGAGCAATCCACATAAAATTTGGTAGGGAGATTTTGGCTCGCATAGAACTTATGTGTGTCATTGCTATACTCGTATTTTTATAACAGTAATTATCGTTAAAATAATTTTCTGAGGGGGATCTTATCAATTATCTACCGATCCACACAAAATTTTGTAGAGAGATTTTGATTAGCATGAAACTTATGTGTGTCCAATTGCATCGCTATATTCGTATTTTTAAGCCAGTAATGAGCGTTATAGTGATCCTCCGAAGGGCACCATAACCGTTTTTCCCAAAAATCTCTATATTAACGAAGTTATAGAGGTTTTAAGTTTTGACTCAATTTAAGTACCAAAAATCGATATTTGGTAGGAAATATAAGTGATCACAGATTAACGCGTTTTTCTGAAAAAACTCAATATTAACGAAGTTATAGAGGTTTTTAGTTTTGACTCATTTTTAGTACCAAAAATCGATATTTGGTAGGAAATATAAGTGATCACAGATTAACGCGTTTTTTTTCAAAAAACTCAATATTAACGAAATTATAGAGGTTTTTAGTTTCAACTCAATTTTATTACCAAAAATCGATATTTGGTAGGAAATATAAGTGATCACAGATTAACGCGTTTTGGCTCAATTTTAATACCAAAAATCGGTATTTGGTAGGAAATATAAGTGATCACAGATTAATGCGTTTTTCTCCAAAAAACTCAATATTAACGAAGTTATAGAAGTTTTTAGTTTTGATATTTGGTAGGAAATATAAGTAATCACAGGTTAACGCGAGTTACGATAAGATATTGTTAATAAAATATCATCACTAATTTAATTGTTATTAATCTCTTCACTAATTCAATATATTGCTTTATACATTACCGTTATATCTTGTTTTCATAATTTTAAGAATTTCATCATTGTGTTAAGTTTTATAATTTTAATTTAGTTTTATAAGAACTCTTGAACAATAAAGTCAATTTTATTGAAAAAAATTGTGTTGTAATTTAAAAATTACATAAGTGGCGCAGTCGTGTTTTCGAACCAACACTTTAATAGAAAACTATTAAAGAAAGTTTTAATGGAAATATATAGACAAAAACTATATAAAAAAATAAAACTTAAAAAAAACTAACAATATAAAACTATCAATATAAATAAAACAAAAAATTACAAGTTATTAAAAATTATATAAAATACAAACAATATAATTAACATAACGAGAAAGAATTTATATCTATATAATTAATAGGCAAGACGATTTTTTGTGACCCCTTTTACTCTTACAGTATTCTGATCTTGGCAAAAAATATATAATTTTAAAGGTATTTGTTCGCAGATGTGCACAATATCTATATAATTAATAGGCAAGACGATTTTTTGTGACCCCTTTTACTCTTACCGTATACATCTGATCTTGGCAAAAAATATATAATTTTAAAGGTATTTGTTCACAGATGTGCACAATATATATATTAATGAGATCGGTTCAGAATTTTAGGAGCTATAAGCATTTAAAGTTGTTACTAATACATAGAAACATAGTCACACGTACGTATTCTTGAAATTAAAAACAAACAAAGCATGGAACAAAACAAAAAAGTAAACAACACGGCTTTTTGAATAAACGAGAGGAGAGTGCAGGAACGTTTAACTTCTCTGTTGCTGTTTTCTTTTTGTATTTTGCATGATATTTGTTTTTGTTGTTTTTAATAAGATTTTTGTAAACAAATAAGTACGTAAACAGGCGCAGGCAATGCGAAAATAGGATTTTATTGTTTCATATTTTTGTGTAAAGAGCTAAATTGTGAATGAGATAATGATCTATTTTGTTATAATATCGTTACGATTGTTACCAAATCGAAAGGAATATTTTTATAAGAAGTAGGACTTCAGTTTTATATTTAGAGTTTTCGATTGAAGGTTTTTCGTTATTTAAACTTTTCATAATAATTAAATTGAAGGACTTTCCTGAGGAAACAACGAACTGGGAATATAAAAACATGTGTAAATAATGCTTGGGGACACCTCAAGATATGCCAAAAAATGTACTGATATTGGTGTTTGACCTGGAAAAATATTGGTAGGACATCAGTACCGGAATTCAGTAATTTTTTTAATTTTAAGTATTGATATCGTAAAGTAATGACAAATATCGGTTACATTAACGAATTTTCAATTCCATAACTTTTTAACGACCGTAGAATATTTTAAAGACAAAGATCGGAAAACTATAAGCCTGTATAAAATATATGTAAGTAAAGTTTAGTTCGCCATGCCGGTACATGATACACCGCAATAAATGGATAATAGGTATATCGCTTATATGCAGGTTTAGCACAGCGAGGATTTGATGATATTCTTCTTTTTTGGGTTATTCTAACCAATTAGGAAATAGTAGTGTAAAGTGAAAACTGTAAATTGAATAGGTGATGGTTATATGTTATATACAAATAAATGCTAAATATAAATCATGTCTTTTGAAATGAAGAGTGTTTAACCGTACTTAGCAATTTATCGTTTATTTAATAAATGTAGGTCTGCTGAAGTCTTTGTCGAGTGTTATAAGGGAGAATTTATACAGCATATACTTGATGGAAGGACTACTAATGACATCCAAATAAAATTTATGATTAGATAGGACATTATTTATTTTAAATATTTTTATTGTTTCGACAAATTATTTAGAACATTTCCCTCTGTATTTTGAACAGCTAAAATATCTTGGTGTGTACAGTAGAGTACTCCATCATTGTCAACGTAGCGTAAATATGTAGGGGATAATAAGTCGATAGAAGAAATGTTCGATATTTATTATTTTTAAAATAGCTGAAATACTTTTGTAAAACAAGTTGTATAACTAATTTTGACAATTGAGGTTTTGAACTTCTGAGGGGACTTTTACCAAAAACCCATCACATTTTCTAAAAGAAAACATTAATCAAAGTAAATTATACACTTTGATAATATCAATAAAGTCAATTTTTTACCGCAGATTTGATCTACAAAAAAAGTGTTTTTTTTTAGCATATTTATGCATTTTTTCCAGCATAGGTTCTGGTCGAATTTCGACCGCTGGGCGAACTCTAGTATATATTAATGAGATCGGTTCAGAATTTTACGAGCTATAAGCGTTTAAAGTTGTTACTAATACATAGAAACAATAGTCACACGTACGTATTCTTGAAATTAAAAACAAACAAACAAAGCAAGAAACAAAACAAAAAAGTAAACCGTGTTGTTTACTTTTTAAAAAAAAGAGAGGAGAGTGCAGAAACGTTTAACTTCTCCGTTACCGTTTTCTTTTTGTATTTTGCATGATATTTGTTTTTGTTGTTGTTTTTAATAAGATTTTTGTAAACAAATATGTATGTAAACAAGCTTAGGCAAAGAGAAAATAGGATTTTATTGTTTTATATTTTTGTGTAAAGTGCTAAATTGTGAATGAGATAATGATCTATTTTGTTATAATATAGTTACGATTGTTTCCAAATCGAAAGGAATATTTTTATAAGAATTAGGACTTCAGTTTTATATTCATATTTATATATACATTCCCGAGGAAACAACGAACTGGGAATATAAAAAGATGTGTAAATAATGCTTGGGGACACCTGAAGATATGTCAAACAATGTACTGATATTCGTATTTGACCTGGAAAAATATTGGTAGGGCATTAGTACGGAAATTCAGTAATTTTTTAAATTTTAAGTATTGATATCGTAAAGTAATGACAAATATCGGTTACATTAACGAATTTTCAATTCCCTAACTTTTTAACGACCGTATAATATTTTAAAGACAAAGATTGGAAAAATACAAGAATGTCAAAAGTTATGTATTGAAATATTTTTAAAATATAAAATTATTAACGTGAACTTTTTATTGGTCGTTACACTGCCGATACTTTTCGGTTATGTTTAACAAAAAAAATCGGTGAAATAAAATACTGAATTGTGGTACATAATTATTAGTTTTGATTGATTTTGAAGATTTAAATGATGGATTAATGAATTGATTCAGTGTCAGTAAGTAATAAAAAAAGCCTGTAAAAAATATAAGTAAAGTTTAGTTGGTCATGCCGGTACATACCGCAATAAATGGATATGTATATCGCTTATATGCAGGTTTAGCACAGGGAGGATTTGATGATATTTTTCGTTTTTGGGTTATTCTAACCAATTAGGAAATAGTAGTGTAAAGTGAAAACTGTAAGTTGAATAGGTGATGGTTATATGCTTTATAAAAATAGATAAAACTGCTAGATGAAACTGCTAAATATAAATCATGTCTTTTGGGATGAAGAGTGTTTAACCGTACTTATTTACGTTTATTATTCATTTACTTGCTATTAAACTTGCATATATTAGCAAAAGACTGAAATTTATAGTTAATTAATGTTTTCTTTCAAACAGTACTTACAAAATATATGAAAAATTAAGGCGTTAAATTCTTCTTATGCATATACAAAATCAGTGTGTAATTGGATATGCCAATGCATATCGTTATGCGCTCCTATATGAAGGCTAATAGAAGGCCCATTAGAAGACCTCATAGAATATCTACTTTTAAATTCTATTAGAAGACATTAAAATTTAATAAATGTAGGTCTGCTGAAGTCTTTGTCGAGTGTTATAAGGGAGAATTTAAACAGCATATACCTGATGGATGGTATATGCTGTAAACAGCATATACCTGATGGATTGACTACTAATGACATCCAAATAAAATTTATTTATAATTAGATAAGACATTATTTATTTTAAATATTTTTATTGTTTTGACAAATTATTTAGAACATTTCCACTAAGTAACAGCTAACATTTCTTTACTGGTGTGTACAGTAGAGTACTCCAGCATTGTGAACGTAGCGTAAATATGTAGGGGATAATAACTCGATAGAAGAAATGTTCGTTATTTTTTATTTTTAAAATAGTTGAAATACTTTTGTAAAACAAGTTGTATACCTAATTTTAACAATTGAGGTTTTAAACTTCTGATGGGACTTTTACTAAAACCCATCACATTTTCTAAAAGAAAACATTAATCAAAGCAAATTATACACTTTGATAATATCAATAAAGTTATTTTTTTACCACAGATTTGAACTACAAAAATATGGTTTTATTTTACACATTCATACAATTTTTCCAGCATTGGTTCTGGTCGAATTTCGACCGCTGGGCGAACTCTAGTATCTATAAATACAACAAATTAATAATAAACTTCCGAAACCAAAATATATAATTTCTACGACAACTAAAAAAGTCATAAAATCAAACAATAATTGTTGCAAATTGTTCAAGGTCAACCAAAAATAATATTAAAAAAAACAATAAGAATATTTGTACTAAGACTAAAGGTTATTGTCTTATACTTTGAAACAGCAACAAAAATCAAAGTAAAACAGACAAAGAATAAAAACAATAACAAATACTAGTAACTGAGTACATATGCAGTAATAACAATAATTTTGAAGTCCCCTTCAGAAAATGACTTAAACATAAATAAGTCACTTATAAACACTACTTAGTATTACGATGAAATTCTGACTAATTAACTTTAATATTAATGTAAATCCCACCATGAACATTTATATGGATAGCTCATATTTCCCCTTGCCCCCATATAACCTCTCTTCTATAAAATCACTTTTTTTGCTAACAAATTGTTAAAATATTTCGGAATTAATAAAAAAACTACTTAAATACTTTATTATTAAAAGTAATCCTAATAATAAAAACATACACATGACCAGCTATACATTCTCACTTGTTATAATTGTTTTTTTATTTGTATATATTAACTTTTATTTAATTTATTGTTTATAGATTTGAGCATGCGTCAACATTGATTGAAAGAGAGCAAGGTGGTTAAAGAGTTTTTCTATTGTTCGTGCATTTGGTCTATCTGCTTATTATAGATCGTTTTTCTAATTGTTTAAAACAAAAAAATGCAAGTTCAGCAAAAATCAATGTATTTGTACCATGTGTGGAGAATATTCTTCACTCGTTTGCAATCGTTGACGTTGAATATTGCTGAACTTTACGCGGCAGACGCGTTACAAACTACAGTGTGCGACTTGTTAAATGAAAATACGCTATTTCAACCTTTTAGACAGAAGCCTACAATACGTTGCCTATAACGTGTTGTGTACTTCCGTGTTGTGCACTTCCACCTTTACTTTTTCCCCTACTCTTTCCACTTGTATGAAAATATAATCAGTCTTGTTTTGATATTTAACTGAATCGGTCAACAAATAACAGCAAAAAATGGCAAGCTTCATTTGTGAAATTTGTGAAAAAGTTTTTACTCAGAAGTCGTCACTAAAAAGGCATACGAGATTGCATCACGATGGTCCATTATCATCATCGTTGAAGTGTACACCATGCAACTTAATTTTTCGCTCTCGGCAGGAATTGTTAAGTCATAGACACCGAATTGAACATAGTGAAAATAAAGGAAACACTGTTTATTGTCCGGAGTGTAAATCAAATATACAGGAAAAAAATTGGCCACTACATTTACGTACAAACACTCATAAAGCAAATTGTGTTCAACAAATTGATAATAATAATATAAAATGCATTAGATCATCTTTCACGAATCGCATAGCTACATATATATGCGAAAATGAAGATAAATCAAATATAATTGTGGAAGATTTTTTAAGTACAATTAAAGACAAAATAATTGAGTTGCTGCAACAAAATTTACAAAAACATATGTCGATAAAATTCAATTTTGAACTGATTTGTAATTACGTGTTAATTAAAAATGAAACATCTGAAACTGGAGAGATATCGCATCAAACTAAAATGCAGATAATAGACTCAACAACAACATCGCAAGATTTACAACAACATTACTCAAATCATTGTGATAAGATAATAAAGAAAATGGGTGAGTTTCAGGAGAGAGACAGTGGATGGACCTTATTGGATATTGCGAATTTAAAACTAAATATAAATAAATACGAATGTTTAAAAGGTTCAAATTATATTAAATTGCCAGAAAAGATAATGCGAAAGAAAGCTTGCATTAATATAAATAATAAGGACGAATACTGCTTCAAATGGGCCATAATATCTGCATTATTTAAAGTAAAAACCCATGTTAATTTGTGGAAATCTTATGATATTAATGATAGAATTAAAGATGAAATGATAACGCTAAAAAACGGAAGGGTTTTAAATTTTAAAAGTTTAAAATTTCCCTTAGCCGTTAATATGATAAAGATATTTGAAGAAAATAACCCCGACATCAGCGTCAATGTTTTCGGATTGGAAGGGGACAATGTTGTGGGTCCGTTCTACTTCACACAGAAAGAAAAGAAAATCCACATTAATTTGTTATTATTAGAGGAAGACGAACGGGTTCATTATGTGTGGATAAAAAATATATCAAGGTAAACATATTTATAAAAATATAAAAGTTATATTTTTATAAAGATCGTTCCTAAATTTCTTCTTTTTTTTCATATAATTTTAGATTGCTGAGAAGTCAACTAACAAAACGTAAAGGTGCAATATATGTATGTAATACATGTCTCATCCACTTTCATAATGAACCAGCCTTATTAAAACACAAAGAGGGATGCAACAAAATGGTTACTATAATGCCGAAATCAGGTGATAACATTCTCAATTTCAAAAATTTTAAGAACCAATTGGATGTACCGTTTGTCGTTTATGCTGACTTTGAATGCATTTTAGAATCAACAAATTTCAAGAATTCTACTAAAGTTGAGTCGGTACAAAAGCATATCCCATATGCATATAGTTACTATATTAAGTGTTCATTTGACTCTAGTTTAGACAAGTTTAGAATATATAGTGGTGAAGATTCTCCAAAACATTTTTTTAAAAGTTTAGTAGCTGATACTTCAGATATTTATAATAACCATTTAAGTGTAAAGAAAACAATGAATTCTTTAACGCCATCTCAAGAAAGGAAACAAAATGAAGATACAACATGTCATATTTGCGAGAAATTATTAGATAATGATAGAGTGGCAGATCATTGTCATTTAACGGGTGAATACAGAGGCCCTGCTCACAATAAATGTAACTTAGAATATCAAATAGCAAAATTCATCCCTATATTTTTCCACAATCTTTCGGCATATGATTGCCATTTGTTTATTAGAGAACTTTCATCTATTAAAGGTGATATAAATATTATTCCTTTAAATAAGGAATTATATATATCAATATCAAAAAGAATTTCAGTGAATGAAAAAGACACAATTGAATTACGTTTTCTCGACTCATTTCGATTCATGGCATCAAGTTTAGAAAAATTAGCTAGTTACTTATCCGATGATGACTTAAATATTGTAAAATCAGTGTATAGTAATAGTAATGAATTTAGTCTAATGAAACGTAAAGGTGTTTTTCCCTATGATTATATAGATTCAGAGAATCGACTTCAGGAAACACAATTACCTCCTCCTGAAGTCTTCTTCAATAAAATGACTAATGAGTCGTGCAGTGAAGAAGAATATCAACATGCAGAAAATGTTTGGAGTACATTCCAGTGTAAAACTTTATTAGACTATTTACTTTTATATCTCAAAGCAGATGTTCTTCTACTTTGTGATGTATTTGAAAACTTTAGGAAAGTTTGTAAAAACATTTACAACTTAGATCCTTGCCAATATTATACTACACCTGGTCTGTCTTGGGATGCAATGTTGAAAACTACAAAAATAGAATTAGAACTATTAACAGATATTAATATGTATAATTTTATCGTTCGAGGTATAAGGGGTGGTATTGTTCAATGCAGTAACCGTCATTCCATAGCCAATAATAAATATGTAAGTGATTATGATTCCTCGAAGGAATCAAATTATCTTATATATTTAGATGTAAATAATTTATACGGTTATGCAATGTCTCAATACCTTCCTTTTAAAAATTTTGAATGGGTTGAAAACATTGAAAATTTTAACTTAAATGATATTAAAGACGATTCTCCAATAGGGTATATATTAGAAGTAGATTTAGACTACCCCAGTTCATTACATGACTACCATAATGACTTACCATTTTGTGCAGAGACTAAAAAAATTGCAACAATGAAACAGAAAAAGTTAATCACAGATTTAAACAATAAAACAAATTACGTAATTCACTACAAAAATCTCCAACAATGTATTGAAAATGGTTTAATTTTAAAGAAAATCCATAGAATTCTTAAATTTAATCAATCAGATTGGCTAAAAAAGTACATCGATTTAAACAATCAGCATAGAACATTAGCAAAAAATTCCTTTGAACAAAATTTCTTCAAGTTACTAAATAATGCTGTATATGGTAAGACCATGGAAAATGTTGACAAGAGAAAAGACATAAAAATAGTCAGTGAATGGGAGAACAGAGGTAAACGATTAGGGGCTAGAGCTCTTATAGCTAAACCGAACTTCCATAGTAAGCTTGAAATTAATGAAAATATGGTTGTAATCGAAATGAGAAGAGCAAAAACCGTATATAATAAACCGATATATATTGGGTTTTCAGTTTTAGAGTTATCAAAATGGAAAATGTATAATTTTCACTACGATTATATGAAACCTAAATATCTTGATAACATTAATCTAAATTACATGGATACAGATTCATTTATATATGATATCAGAACAAATGACTTGTATGATGATATTCGAAATGATATTACTACTCATTTCGATACATCTGCATATCCGAAAGATAATATTTATAATATCCCGCTTGTAAATAAAAAAGTATTAGGAATGATGAAAGATGAGTGCAATGGCAAAGTTATTAAGGAATTCATTGGTTTAAGGGCAAAAATGTATTCAGTTAAAATTGATAGGGTTGAAAAAGAAATTAAAAAAATTAAAGGTGTTAAACAGTATGTAACAGCTAAACTATCAATTAATAATTTCAGAGAATGTTTACAAGAGAAAAAACTATATCATGACTCCATGTATATATTTAGATCTAAGGTACACCAAATTTACACTCAACACATACGTAAGTTAACTTTAAGTTATTTAGATGATAAGAGATTTATAAGAGAAAATGGTGTTGAAACATATGCATGGGGTCATTATGGAATTAATTCATCAGATTCTGAAATAAAACCATTAAATTTAAGCGATAACAGTAATATTATGGAGGAAGATGATGATATTATTCTTGATAAAGATATGTAAATTATGTAATTTATTAGTAATATGTAATATGAAAAAAATATATAAATAAAAATATGTAATATGAAATAAAATAACAAAATTTTGTATTTATTTATCTTCTAACTATCTATCTATAAAAGCGATGTGTGACTGATTGATTGACTGACTGATTCATCATCGCCCAGCCCATACCGTTAAAGCTAGAATCATGAAATTTTGGTTATCGGTTTCTTTGACATTGAAGAAAGTATTTTTAGAAACTCTAAACTCCTTTGGACAATTTTTGCTAGGACCAATAAGTGAAAAGTTACACTCATTTGAAAAAAGCCCTGTATGACCAAAATGTCCAATTTTGATCCCTTCTAACCCAGTTCTTGACCAATAGATCTGAAAATTGTGTCTATAAAATTTGGGTAATTTGACACGAAATTGCCCATACATACATATATAAAAGCCTTGAGTGACCGATTGATTGACTGACTGAATCATCAACGGTTAAAGCTAGAATGTTGATATTTGGACAGATTATTGAAGAGTATGTACGTGTTGTTCGTTTGCAAAGCAATTACTATGAATGTTTATGATTGTTGTTAATATTCACCTTTATGTTGGGATATAGGTTTTTGCATGTGATATTGTTGCTGATATTGAAGGTAGTGTTGATGGTGCACGTTGTATTGTTATTTAGGATGTTGACGTCCCTAACGTTGTTGTGGTTGGTGTTGCTGCTGATGATAACTGCTGATGATGTTCCTAACCTTGTTGTGGTTGGTTTTACTGCTACTGATAGTGTTGTTTCGGGATTTGCCTGTATTTGTATTGTATATTGCGCTGTTGTTATTGATGTTGTTTAGATTATTACTGGCGTTTCTGTTGTGTGTTATAGCTGTTGTGTCAAAGTTGTACTTCAGAGCAACTAGAGCCCAAGATAAACGTATACTACATGTTTTTAATTATTTAATTTGTGTAATATAAATATTAAAATCGATAAAATATCGCATAGCTACCAGATCTCACCAGCAAACAACTTGCTTTGAAATATTTCATTTGTTATATAGTGTTTGAAAATTATAGAATCTCTCGACAGTAGTAACACCAACTACAACAACGTTGGGAACATCAGTAACACCCACTACAACAACGTTAGGAACATCAACATCTTAAACAACAACACAACGAACAACATCAATACTTTTGAGCTGAATGCAGAACAGAACTGCTCATGTTTCTTCGACATTAATCGAATTCCAATTAATGGGTGTACTTTCATTAGTACGTCAATTTTCATTCGTGTTATAAGAAAGCCTTCGTTAGTAGGGCCATCGTCAATAAAACATTTTACAGGAGTTACGTTATGTAGAAGTAACGTTGTTATGGTTTGTATTACTGCTGTGATTAGGAGCAGTAACACCAACCACAACAACATTAGGAGCATCAACATTTTAAACAACAACACAGCGTACACCACTAACAATACACTAACACAACGGTCAACATCAACAATCACAGTCATAGTAATAGCCTAGCAAACGATCTCGTTCTAAATCTTAATCATATATTCATATCAATATACTACGAAAAAATATAAATCATAGCATTTTATGATGGGGGAGGGAAGACAGAAAGAAAACAAGCAAAAACAATGATCGTAACAGTGTGTGGTTGTCGTCGTATACATATATGTAAGTATGGATCCGTATGAAAAGCAATTTCTTATTTTTTGGTGAGTCATATCTACATATATATAATAAGTATCATTTTATTCTGTCTATAAAAACTTTTATAAACCTGCACCATCAACTAATATAGTGTTTAAAAATTTATGAAAATTTAAAATCTCACGACGTTGCAGATCTTCAGATTTGTACACACAACTTGATTTGGTTTATTTTATTTGTATTAAATAGTTATTTGATAAAATTTTAAATTTGCAAAAAACCCCACTAGCGACAGTTGAACACAACTTGCATGGAGCTCTTTTCAATTGTAATATAGTGTTTGAAATTTATAGAATCTCGTGGTGCACCCTACATGTTATGAATTAATTCATTTATGTAATATAGTTATTAAAAAATAAAATCTCGCGTCGCTTCCAAAGCTCGTGATTTGCAAAAACTCTCACCTGCACACAACTTGCATTGTACTATTTCATTTGTTATATAGTGTTTGAAAATTTATAGGATATATCGCGACGCTGTTCAAGCTCGGTTTTAAATTACATAGTTCCTTTGTATAAGTATTATATAAGTATACTAGAGCTTGAACTAAAAATGTTATCCATGTGTTTTTGAATGTAAAATTGAAATCAACCATAATAGTTTCAGTTTTATTACACCAATGGATACTGACAATGACCAAACAAACGAAATGGAAATTGATGATGATCGTACTAACAGAATGTAAACTGATGATGGCGACAATCGTACTAACGAATAAAACGTCAACACTATACCACCGTCATTAAAATTTACTTAAAATTTACATTCAAAAAAATCTATTGACATGGATTACATTTTTAGTTCAAGCTCTAGTATACTTATATAATACTTATACAAATAAACTAATTAGAAAAATTTAAGTGTAGCGAGATTCTATAAATGCTGGTGACATTTTTGCAAATCTTGGACTTTAGGGGTGATGCGAGATTGTATTTTTTTTAACAACTATTTAATAACTATATTACATAAATGAAATAATTCATAACATGTAGTGTGTGCTTATCTTTAGCTCTAGCGCCACGATATTCTATAAATTTTCGAACAAAATATTATTATTGAAAAAAGCTCAATGCAAGTTGTGTTCAAGTGGGGATTTTTGCAAATTTAAATTCTTTTCAAATAACTATTTTATAAACAAATCTTGAACTCTTGAGCTTTCCCGAGTTTTTACAGATTTTAAATTTTAAAACTTTATATTACAAATGAAATAATTCAAAGCAAGGTGTATTTGAAGTGTTGCTTGTGCGGGTTTATAAAAACTTGTATAGAAAGAATAAAATGATGTATATTATATATTGATATGACTCAGTAAAAATAGCAACAAGCATTCTATATGATTCATATTCTTTGGTACTACATATATAGTATATGTATGTATGTATGTATATAGCTTTAAGATTTAAAACGTGCAGATCGTTTGCTTGGCAAATGATATGACTGCGATTGTTGATGTTCAACGTTGTGTCGGTGTATAGGTTGTATGTGATGTTGATGTTCCTAACGTTGTTGTGGTTGATGTTGCTGATGATTGATCTTGTTTATTGTTGTTGTTTCGGGAATTGATATTGTATATTGGGCTGTTGTTATCTCTGGCGTAGGTGCTGTTGATGTTTTAGATCATTGATGGTGTTTCTGTTGTGTATGCTGTTATTTGTGTTATTGCTGTTGTTATTACTGTCAAAGTTGTATTTCATTTGCTAGAGCTCAAGATAAGCATATACTATCTGTTTTAAATTATTTAATTTGTGTAATATAGATATCGAGATTTGCAAAAACACCCATAAGAACACAATTTGCCTGGAACTATTTCATTTGTTATATAGTGTTTGAAAATTTATAGAATCTCTAGGCAGTAGTAACACCAACCACAACAACGTTAGGAACATCAACATTTCAAACAACAACACAACGAACAACATCAATACTTTTGAGCTTCGTTTAAAAAAATCTCAAACTAACATTAGTACAATCACCGTCAACATCATCATCCATACTGTTAATATAATCGTCAGCAGTTTCAATAGTTGTACATGGTGTACAGGTCATGTTTTCATCGTCCATTGGTTAACACTTACGTCTGTTCGATGATCGTCATAGTTAAATTGCATACAGTTAGTATGATCATCGAGTTGTACACTGGTCAAGTTTTTATCATCCATTATTTTACTAAAACACTAGTGTCAGTACGATGGTAGTCATCGTCAAATTCCATACTGTTAGTACGATCATCGACAATTTCAATGGTTGTGCGGTTGTGGTGTACTGCTCAAATTTTCATCGTCAATGTCCATTGTTATACTAAAACACCATACTGCTGGTGAGATCATCGACAATTTTAATGGTTGTGCGGTGATGTACTGGTCATCACTCCACTTCTACCTTCACCCCGCGTCTTTAAATGCTTTTAAAAGCTATAAAATCTATCGACAGCAGTAATATCAAAAACAACAACTTTAGGTACATCAACACTATTAGCAGCACAACGTTAGGAAAATAATGCTAAAAACACCAACGTTAATAGAAACGCACTCAATTTCATCATTTATTTCCATACTGTTAGTATAATCGACGACAATTTCAATGGTTGTACGGTGGTGTACTGGTCAAGTTTTTATCGTTCATTGGTTTACTAAAACACTAGTGTCAGTACGATGGTGGTCATCGTCAAATTCCAAACTGTTAGTATGATCATCGACAATGGTTATGCGGTGGTGTACTACTCGAGTTTAGTCGTCACTATTTTTATACTTCCATATCACACTGTTATTTCGTTCGTCGACAATTTATATGGTTGTGTTTTGTAATAAAAAAGCTTTTGAATATGCATATCCATAAACTAGAAAGTACGCTCACTGTTCTTTTCCTTCTGTCTTCCCTCCCGCATCGTGAAATGTTTTCAAAAAATATTTCAATTTTTGTTAATTTAAGCTTCGTATTTGATTTACTATATTTGGTAGTATATATGTACAATATAAATATGTAGCTTAAACATTTTGTACGTTGAGTTCGTTTGCTAGGCAGCTACTACGACAGCTATTGTTATTGATATTGACCATTGTGTTAGTGTACAGGTTGTTGTATGTGATATTGTTGCTAACGTTTAGGGTGTATTTTTTCCTATTTAAAAAATTTTAATTGACGATGATCGTACTTACGAAACATCTTTACCCCGTGTCTTCAAATGCTTTTACAAAATATATAGTATATCGACAGCAGTAACACCAACCACAACAACGTTAGGAACATCAACACCATTAGCTGCAGTAACACCAATCACAACAACGTTAGGAACATCAACACTATTAGCAGCAGTAACACCAATCACAATATCGTTAGGAACATTAACATCCTAAACAACAACACAATGTGTAACGTCAACACTTTTGAGCTGCACAAAGAGACTGTATATTGTAATATCGCTGAAATACTGCTCAAGTTTTTTTTTTTTACATTGATCGAATCCCAATCGTCGTCATATTCAATTTTCATTCGTGTAAAAAAAGACTAAAAACACTAGCGTTAGTACAACCACCGTCAACATCATCATAAATTTCCATACTGTTAGTATGACCATCGGCAATATCAATGGATGTACAGTGGTGTACTGGTCAAGTTTTCATCATCCATTGGATTACTAAAAAACTATTGTCAGTACGATGATCGTCATCGTCAAAGTCGAGACTGTTAGTAGGATCGTCGACAATTTCAATGGTTGTGCGGTGATGTACTTCTCAAGTTTAGTATTGTTATACTAACACATCATATTGTGTACTGCTCAAGTTTTCATCGTCATTGTCCATTATTATACTAAAACACCACACTGCTGGTGAGATCATAGACAATTTCAATGGTTGTGAGGTGATATATCAAGTTTAGTCGTCAATATTGTTATACTAACACATCATACTGTACACTTTTGTATATGTATGTAGATGTTTTGAATTATTTAATTTGTCTTATATTGTTTAATAAACAAAATAAAATTACGTATCTCATATAAAATAATTTGCAAAAACCCTCACCAGTGCACAACTAGCTTTGAACTATTTCATTTGCTATGTAGTGTTTGAATATTTACAGAGTCTCTTGACAGTAGTGACACCAACTACAATAACCTTAGGAACAACAACATTATAAACAACAACGCAACGTACAACATCAACACTTGTGAGCTGTATACAGAAGCTGTCTGTTATGATGCCGTTGAAGTATTGCTCAAGTTTTTTTTTTTTTTCGATATTAATCAAGTCAACATCGTCAATTTTCACTCGTGTAAGCAAAAAAGATTTCGTTAGTACGTTCATCGTCAATAAAAATTTTTCAAAACAGAGAAAAATCTTACATTTTTATTATTGTGTATAGGAACGTTGATGTTCCTAACGTTGTTGTGGTTGGTGGTTGTAGTTGCGTTGTAGTTGAAAGCTGACAACAGAATAAGTGATTCAGAAATAGAAATTAGAATGTAGTCAAACAACAAAAACAATCAAAGCTCATACATTCATAAACGTACATATGTATATACGGACGATGAGAACAACGCATTGTTACGCTCTTTGTTTCGGTATCTTTTCCTTCTGTCTTTCCCCTCGCGTCTTAAAATCTATCGACAGCAGTAACACCAACCACAGCAACGTTAGGAACATCAACAATATCAGCAGCAGTAACATTAAATACAACAACGTTAGGAATATCAACATTTAAAAAAACAACACAAGGAACAACATTAATACTTTCGAGCTAAATACCTCATTTTCAATTTTCATTTGTGTAAAAAATGCTCAAAACACTAACATTAGTACAATCACCGTCACATCACATATCATCATCAATTTCCATACTGTTAGTATAATCGTCGGCAGTTTCAATGGTTGTACATGGTGTACAGGTCATGTTTTCATCGTCCATTGGTTAACACTTACGTCTGTTCAATGATCGTCATCGTTAAATTCCATACAGTTAGTATGATCATCGGCAATTTCAAGGGATGTACTGTTGTACACTGGTCAAGTTTTCATCATCCATTGGTTTACTAAAACACTCATATCAGTACGATGATCGTAATCTTCAAATACCATACTGTTAGTATGATCGTCGACAATTTCAGTGTTTGTGCGGTGGTCTACTGCTCAAGTTTTCATCGTCAATTTCCATTTCGTTCTGATTATATAGTGCATGGCTAGATCGTCTTAGAATTTAATAAGAAACCAGAATATATATACATATATACTTTTGTGAGTGTATGACCAATTCTTCGATGTGTTACGAACGGAAAGACAAAAACAATATTCGCCACATCTTTTTTGATGGTGGGTATAAAAAAATATAAATTTTTATTGTTTTCAAGTCCCCCATTTAAAGTCCGCCAATTATTCCCTAAATTAATGTCAAAGTACTTCATGTAATATTTAAAGATTCTACATCTAATAGTTTCTCAGATATAAGAATTTTTCTATTAAATTCATGTGGGGGTTTCAAGCCCCCAAGATAAAAGCCCGACCTTTTTTCTCCAAAATGTTTAGATGAATATTAAAGTAATTTGTGCAAAATTTAAAGAATCTAGTTCTATTAGTTTCCCAGATAAACGAAATTTTGTATTTAATCAATATGGGAGGTACCAAGTCCCCCATTGAAAGTCCGTCCGTTATACTCTAATTGTTCAGATGAATGTCAAAGTTCTTCAAGTAAAATTTGAAGATTCTAGCTCTAATAGTTTCTCAGATATACCCATATGGAAGTCCGATCTTTTTCATCCAAAATGTTCAGACGAATATTTAAGTTCTTAGTGCAAAAGTTGAAGAATTTAGTTCTATTAGTTTCCCAGATAAGCGAATTTTTGCATTTAATTAATATGGGAGGTGCCGCTCCCCTCATGGGTAGTCCGCCAATTTATTTCCCAAAATGTTAACATGGATGTTAAAGTTATTTGTGCAAAATTTTAAGATTCTAACTGTAATTGTTTCTAAGATAAACGAATTTTTGTTTTTAATTTATATGGGAGGTGCCACGCCCCCTAATGCTACTTTTCGTCCTAAATAATCATATTGACACTAAAGTGGCTCCGAAAAATTTGAGGACTCTAACTGTTATATTATCTCAAATATAAGGATTTAATATTTTCTAATAGGGGCGTGGCACCTCGCCCACTTGAAATTTCAAAATAAAAAGTAGACTATTACCTATTCCAGACATACAGGAATACGCTGTGAGAATTTCAAGAAAATCGGTTCAGCAGTTTTGTAGTCTATAACGTTCAAACATACAAAGATACAAACATACAAACATACAAACAAACACACATTCATTTTTATATATATAGATATTCCTTTTAGGGTAGCAAAGCACACTGGGTGTAGCTAGTATTATATAAATAATAACAGTTATGTTCAACTTTATTACCAACAAATACTTATCTTAGAATTTTTCTTGCTTTTATGTCGATTTTTATACTCTTTACTTTCGTGAGAAGAGTATATATAAGTTTGTCATTCCGTTTGTAATTTCTACAATATAATTTTCGACCCCATATATACATATATTCTGGATAGCGGAGCCCAGATATCTTTGGGATCCAAATCTTCAATAATTCTGTCAGATATGCTTTCTATTTATTTATCCGTCCATAAATAATGGAGATATAAGCAAAAATCCGAGACAACCTCCGAAAATTTCATTATAAAAGAGAATATTTTGCATACAGAAGCAAGATAACAACAACGCAAATATTGTGTATGATTGTTGTTGTCGCTGGTAGATGATTGAAAACAAAAATAACGTTTAGCATGTGTGAGAAGAGCGTAATGTTATTGTTGTAAAAAAATGATAGCGTTTCATTTCATGGCATTCAGTGGTTCTGTTGATTATGCTAATAATGAAATAATAATTATTGTGTTGTTTCTTTAAATGTTGATGTTCCTAACGTTGTTGTATTTAATGTTACTGCTGCTGATATTGTTGATGTTCCTAACGTTGCTGTGGTTGGTGTTACTGCTGTCGATAGATTTTAAGACGCGAGGGGAAAGACAGAAGGAAAAGATACCGAAACAAAGAGCGTAACAATGCGTTGTTCTCATCGTCCGTATACACATATGTACGTTTATGAATGTATGAGCTTTGATTGTTTTTGTTGTTTGACTACATTCTAATTTCTATTTCTGAATCACTTATTCTGTTGTCAGCTTTCAACTACAACGCAACTACAACCACCAACCACAATAACGTTAGGAACATCAACGTTCCTATACACAATAATAAAAATGTAAGATTTTTCTCTGTTTTGAAAATTTTTTATTGACGATGAACGTACTAACGAAATCTTTTTTGCTTACACGAGTGAAAATTGACGATGTTGACTACGCTCGAACTAACGAAAGCGTACCCATTTACATTTACACCCAGATTCTGTAAATATTCAAACCCTACATAGCAAATGAAATAGTTCAAAGCTAGTTGTGTACTGGTGAGGGTTTTTGCAAATTATTTTATATGAGATACGTAATTTTATTTTGTTTATTAAACAATATAAGACAAATTAAATAATTCAAAACATCTACATACATATACAAAAGTGTACAGTATGATGTGTTAGTATAACAATATTGACGACTAAACTTGACATATCACCTCACAACCATTGAAATTGTCTATGATCTCACCAGCAGTGTGGTGTTTTAGTATAATAATGGACAATGACGATGAAAACTTGAGCAGTACACAATATGATGTGTTAGTATAACAATACTAAACTTGAGAAGTACATCACCGCACAACCATTGAAATTGTCGACGATCCTACTAACAGTCTCGACTTTGACGATGACGATCATCGTACTGACAATAGTTTTTTAGTAATCCAATGGATGATGAAAACTTGACCAGTACACCACTGTACAACCATTGACATTGCCGATGGTCATACTAACAGTATGGAAATTTATGATGATGTTGACGGTGACGGTTGTACTAACGCTAGTGTTTTTAGTCTTTTTTTACACGAATGAAAATTGAATATGACGACGATTGGGATTCGATCAATGTAAAAAAAAAAAACTTGAGCAGTATTTCAGCGATATTACAATATACAGTCTCTTTGTGCAGCTCAAAAGTGTTGACGTTACACATTGTGTTGTTGTTTAGGATGTTAATGTTCCTAACGATATTGTGATTGGTGTTACTGCTGCTAATAGTGTTGATGTTCCTAACGTTGTTGTCGTTGGTGTTACTGCTGTCGGTATACTATATATTTTTTAAAAGCATTTCAAGACGCGGGGGAAAGATGTTTCTTAAGTACGATCATCGTCAATTAAAATTGTTCAAATAGGGGAAAAATACAACGTACACCCTCAACATTAGCAACAATATCACATACAACAATCTGTACACTAACACAATGGTCAATATCAATAACAATAGCTGTCGTAGTAGCTGCCTAGCAAACGAACTCAACGTACTAAATGTTTAAATGTTTATATTGTACATATATGTATACTACCAAATATAGTAAATCAAATACGAAGCTAAAATTAACAAAAATTGAAATATTTTTTGAAAATATTTCACGATGCGAGAGGGAAGACAGAAGGAAAAGAAGCAAAAACATAGAGCGTACTTTCTAGTTTATGTATATGCATATTCAAAAGCTTTTTTATTACAAAACACAACCATTTAAATTGTCAACGAACGAAATAACAGTGTGATATGGAAGTATAAAAATAGTGACGACTAAACTCGAGTAGTACACCACCGCATAACCATTGTCGATGATCATACTAACACTTTGGAATTTGACGTTGACTATCATCGTACTGACATTAGTGTTTAAGTAATAAATTTAGAATGAAAACTTGACCAGTGCACCACTGTACAACTATTGAAATTGCCAATGATCATACTAACAGTATGGAAATTGATCATGATGTTAACGGTGTTTGTACTAAAGCTATGTCTGCGCGGTTGTCAGATCTAACAATATTGTCAGATCTAGCAATGTGCTGACAATGACCTAATATTATAAAATTGACAGTTCACACGGTTGCACGATATTTGTCCGAAAATCTGACAATACATTGCAAGGCAATTATCTGAGAACCATTTTATCTGACAATATTGTCAGCCAAAAAATTGGCAGTTCATACGGTAGTTAGAGTTGTTAGAATTGATTTTTGTCGCTCAAGCAATTTGATTACGCTTTTGTTTTTTTTTATCTGACAATGACGCCATTGTCAGATGTTCAAACTCGTGTATCTGGCAATATAAAATGATCCGACAACGTCTGACAATTTTTCGGCAAATGCAACGAAGTGTGTTTACACGATTGTCAGATTTTTTACAATTTTGCTATTAAATGACGGTCTGACTATGATATAAGAATGTTTTTTTTTTTTTTTTTTTTTTTTTGACAATATTACCAGAAACAAATTGTATTGTAAGACATTTTCTGTAAAATTTTCTGAAAATATTGTAAGATCTGAAAATTGAAAGTTGAAGATGATGACGATTGAGATTCGATTAATGTCGAAAAAACTTGAGCAGTACCTCAGCAATATTCCATTATACAGTTTCTGTTTTCAGTTTAAAAGTGTTTATGTTACACTTTGTGTTGTTGCTTAGGATGTCAATGTTCCTAACGTTATTATGGTTGATGTTACAGTTGTTGATAGTGTTAATGTACCTAACGTTGTTGTGGTTGGTGTTACTGCTGTCGATAGATTCTATATTTTTACAAAGCATTTCAAGACACGCGGGGATGGATAGAAGTGTGGTGATGACGATTACATCACCGCACAAAACTTGAAATTGTCGATGATCTCACCAGCAGTATGATGTTTTAGTATAAGAATGGACATTAGCGATGAAAATAGAATATATATACTTTTGTGGGTCTATGACCAATATTTCGATGTGTTACAAACAAAGCACCTAGCACTTTTTTCTAAAAAATAAGCGCAGCCGACGAAAAAAGTGCTAGAATTGCACTTTAAATGCCGTTATGGCAACACTGATCATGAGTAGTAAGTTTAGAGGGGTTCTGGACAGGATTTTACAACTCGATGTCTAACATTAGCTTTCTTTTGTTACTATTATTGAGTATTAACGCTCAGAGTTAGAGGTCCATCTGTTTGGCGTTCGATGATTAATCAGTCAGTCAGTTAACAACGCTACTAGAATTAAACATTTTGAAATTGCAAACATTAAAAATATATGTAAATATTTTTTTTATTGTTTTCAATTATACAATGTTAGACATCAAATAATAATAAAATTTCAGCGCAAAAAGTGCATACTTTTGAGCTGTGAATCTCAATCCATGGGAACGCTTTCATTAGTACGATCGTCGTCATCATCAGTTTCCATTATGTAGTACATACGAGTTTCCATTTCGTTTGTTTCGTCATCGTCAGTATTCATTGGTGTTATAAAATTGGAACTATTATGATTCATTTCATTTTTATACCCACCATCAAAAAAGATGGGGGGTATATTGATTTTGTCATTCCGTTTGTAACACATCGAAATATTGGTCATAGACCCACAAAAGTGGGTCCTCATTAAATTCTAAGACGATCTAGCCATGTCTGTCCGTCTGTCCGTCCGTCCGTCCGTCTGTCTGTCTGTCTGTCTGTTGAAAGCACGATAGAGTCCGAATGGAAAGAGCTAGAGGGTTGAAATTTCACATAAATATTTCTTATAGGTAAGGTTTGTTTGGTATTGAAAATGGGCAATATCGGTCCACGTTTTCGGATAGCCCCCATACAAGTGGCCCCTCGAAAACATCTCTAACAGCCATAACTTGTTTAAAAATATTAATATAGCGATGAAATTCGACATAAGTAAGTTTCTTGTGATCCAAAATCACTGTGCAAAATTTTATGAGGATCGGTCCATAATTGACCCTACCCCCCATATAAGGTCCCCTTCAGAAAATGACTTTAACGCTCATTACTGGCTTAAAAATTCTAGTATATAGATGAAATTCGAGATAAGTAAGTTTCATACGAGTCAAAATCTATCTAAAAAATTTTATGTTGATCGGTCCATGATTGACCCTACCCCCCATATAAGGTCCCCTTCAGAAAATGACTGCAATGCTCATTTATGACTTAAAAATACGAGTGTAGCGATGAAATTCGACACAAATAAATTTAATACGAACCAAATTCTGTCTACCAAATTTTATGAGGATCGACCCATAATTGACCCTACCCCCCTATATAATGTCCCCTTCAGAAAATTACTTTAACGCTTATAACTGGCCTAAAAATACGAATATATATATGAAATTCGACATAAGTAAGTTTCATTCGAGTCAAACGAGGTTTGATGGTGGGTATATAAGATTCGGCATAGCCGAATATAACACTCTTACTTGTTACATTTAGAAAGATCTATTAACATGGGTTCCATTTTTAGTGTATACTTATATAATACATATACAGTATATAGTATACTTATATAATACATATACAAATGAACTAATTCAAAACTGGTAAAAATTTGTGCAAATTTCTATCTTTAGCAGCGTCGCGAGATTCTATAAATTTTCAAAGTTTATATAACAAATGAAATAGTTCAAAGCAAGTTGTGTGCTTGTGACAGTTTTTGTGAGCGAGGCGAGATTTTATTTATGTTTTAATAACTATATTACATACATAAATGAAATAGTTCATAACATGTAGTGTGTGCTACACTTTAACTCTAGCGCCACGAGATTTTATAAATTTTCAAACATTATGTTACATTTGAAACAAGCTCAATGCAAGTTGTGTTCAACTGTCGATAGTGGGAATTTTTGAAAAGTTCAAATTTTTCCAAATAACTTTTTTATATAAAATCTTGAGGTTGCTGGTGCGGGTTTATAAAATTTTTTATAGACAGAATACAATGATACATATTATAGTTATGATTCAGCAAAAAATAAGAAATTGCTTTTCATACACACGCATACTTATGTGCGATGAGAGCCACGTATTGTTACGCTCGTTGTTTCTGATTCTTTTCTTTTTGTTTTCCCTCACCCATCATGGAATATGCATTTGAAAAATATTTCAATTTTTGTTAAGAAAAGCATTCTATATGATCAATATTCTTTCATACACACATATGTATATAGCATTAAAATGTAGTACGTGTAGAACGTTTGCTAGGCAATTACTATGACTGCGATCGTCGATGTTGACCGTTGTGTTGGTGTATAGGTTGTTGTATGTGATGTTTTTTCTTATATTGTTAATGGTGTACGTTGTATTGTAGTTGAGGATGTTCATATTCTTAACGTTGTTCTGGTTGGTGTTACTGCTGCTGATAGTGTTGATCTTTTTTATTGTGTTGGGAGTTGCCTGTATTGATATTGTATATTGGGCTGTTGTTATCTCTGACGTAGTTAATGTTGATGTTTTAGATCATTGATGGTGTTTCTGTTGTGTATGCTGTTATTTGTGATGTGTTAGGTGTTTTTGCTGTTGTTATTACTGTCATAGTTGTAAAAAATCTCTTTGAACAGCAACGTTAGGAACATCAACACTATCACCCTCAGTAACACCAAACATAACAACGTTACTTCTACGTAACGTACCTTTTTTCATCTTTTTGAAAAAAATTTTATTGACCATGGCTGTACTAAATATAACTTTATTATAACACGAATGAAAATTGACATACTAACGGAAGCATCTCCATGAGTAGAAAATCAATTATTATATAAAAAACTTGAGCAGTACTTCAGCTGCATTACAAAAGTATTGATGTTGTTCGTTGTGTTGTTGTTTGGGATGTTGATGTTCCTAATGTTGTTGTGATAACAACAGCCCAATATACAATATCAATTCCCGAAACAACACAATGAACAAGATCAACACCATCAGCAACATCAACCACAACAACGTTAGGAACATCAACATCACATACAACCTATACACCGACACTACGGTGAACATCAACAATCGCAGTCACAGTAATTGCCTATCAAACGATCTGCACGTTTTTAATCTTAAACTATGTATATACATACATACTCTTACATACTTATATAATACTTATACAAATGAACTAATTAAAAAAAGGTAAGTGTGATCGCGCTTTAGCACCGTCGCGAGATTCTATAAATTTTCAAACTCTTTATAACAAATGGAATAGTTCAAAGCTAGTTATGTGTGCAGGTGAGAGTTTTTGCATATCACGAACTTTAGGAGCGACGCGAGATTTTATTTAATTTTTATTTATTAATAACTATAGTACATAAATGAATTAATTCATAACAAGTAGGGTGCACCACGAGATTCTATAAATTTCAAACACTATATTACAATTGAAAAAAGCTCCATGCAAGTTGTTGTCGACTGTCGCTAGTGGGGATTTTTGCAAATTTAAAATTTTATCAAATAACTATTTAATATAAAATAAAATAAACCAAAGCAAGTTGTGTGTACAAATCTGGAGATCTGCAACATCGTGAGATTTTAAATTTTCATAAATTTTTAAACACTATATTAGTTACTGGTGCAGGTTTATAAAAGTTTTTATAGACAGAATAAAATGATACTTATTATATATATGTAGATATGACTCAGCAAAAAATAAGAAATTGCTTTTCATACGGACCCATACTTACATATATACGACGACAGCCGCACACTGTTACGATCACTGTTTTTGCTTGTTTTCCTTCTGTCTTCCCTCCCCCATCATAAAATGCTTTTGAAAAATATTTCAATTTTTTTGTTAAGGTATGATTTATATTCTATCGTAGTATATTCATATGAATATACATACATATGTTTAAGATTTAGTACGTGTAGATCGTTTGCTAGGCAATTATTATGACTGCGATTGTTGATGTTGACCGTTGTGTTGGTGTATACGTTGTTGCGTGTGATGTTGTTGCTGATATTGTTGATGGTGTATTGTAGTTTAAGATGCTGATTTTCTTAACGTTGTTCTGATTGGTGTTGTTGCTGCTGATAGTGTGATCTGTTTTATTGTGTTGTTTCGGGAGTTGAATGTATTGATATTGTATATTAGGCTGTTGTTATCCCTGGCGTAGTTGTTGTTTTAGATCATTGATGGTGTATATGTTGTATACTGTTATTTGTGATGTTTTCGGTGTTTTTGTTGGTGTTATTACTGTCATAGTTGTATGTATGCCCCCGGGCATGTTTCCTTGATGTCAGACCGCATCTTGGTGTATTGCAATCCTGGAGTAGCTAGGTGCTACCAATACCTGTAGTCTTCCGGGACTATAAATTGGTGTTGAAAATTTACTGCCTGGCCTAGTCTTTGCATAAATTGGAAAGAGGTCTAACCAGAGCACCACATAATCTGGTACTACGGGTGGCCAGTTGCCACAGGACTTGTCCTGGCTGGTCAGTTGGTTGAGGTTCCTTCGGGATCCACGTAGTGGCTGTGGTGGAAACCTAAGTCGCAGGAAGGGGGTGCTTGGTTAAAAGACTGATACACGGTGAAATATAAATTTTCAAGATACATTTCTGTATCGTTCCTAGATGCAAGGAGCGGTACAAATTACAGAGCATGACTGTGGATTAATCAAATTTTGGAATTGAGCTGATAATGCGAAGATTTGGTAAACGAGGATGAACAATGTTTCTGATGTCTACTTTGATTCTGTAAAGAGAATGGAGTGATTGATGGATTTGACGGATGTGTGATAATGGTGTAACAATGTAAGATGAACGATGTGTTAGACAACGTCTAGCAAGCCAATGGGGTGCAAGGACGTCACTGCCCTTTCTTTAATTTATTAGTGATTTTCCAATATGGTTGAGTGCAAGCTCAACTTATCACAATGGGTCTCTGTAGCCACAGAAATAAAGTCTTGTCAATTAATATGATCTGTGTTTTTCGGACTACCAATTACGTCCCCTAGGTGCTGTTGCCGAATCAACAGAGCCATAGTAGTGCGGTTGGGCGACATTATGTTGGGGTAGATTGAGCTTGCTCATGACACCTGTCTTTCCCCAACGTGAATACTTTGGCAAGAGATTAGATAGCTCGAGTACTTGAGCAAAGTGCTTGTACATGTGATGCTGATGGTGCTAACATTATTGTGGTTGGCGTTACTGCTGCCTATAGTGTTGATGTTCCTAATGTTGTTGTGGTTGATGTTGCTTATAGAATAATTTGTTCCCTGTATTGAAATTGTATGTTGATGTTGTTATCTCTGGCGTAGTTGTTGTTGATGTTGTTTAGATTATTGATGGCGTTTCTGTTGTCTATGCTGTTATTGGTGTTGTTTTCGGTGTTATTGCTGTTGTTATAACTGTCATAGTTGTATATAATCTCTCTACAACAATGTTAGGAACATCAACACAGCAGCAGTAACACCAACCATAACAACGTTACTTCTATGTAATGTAACTTCTTCCTTCTATAAAATTTTCCATTGATGATGGCTCTACTAACGAAAGCTTTCTTATAAGACGAATGAAAATTTACGTTGTTTTTAACAACAACATTAAAAACATCGAAACATCCTAAACATCAATACA
This sequence comes from Lucilia sericata, assembly GCF_015586225.1. Classification (NCBI taxonomy): domain Eukaryota; kingdom Metazoa; phylum Arthropoda; class Insecta; order Diptera; family Calliphoridae; genus Lucilia; species Lucilia sericata. Next base: position 364,401 of record NW_023994137.1, on the reverse strand, counting down.
ACTTCCACCATCAACACTACCTACATTAGATTGCTCCAAAAAAACGAAGTATTAAATTTTGCCCATCCCCCTTTAGAATTATACTATGGGTTGTAAAATTATGTCATTCAAAAATTAGGCTGATAGGATAATGTTAACAGGTGCAACGGCTCTAAAGTTTCCAAGTACATTTACAAGGGGAAAAAATCGATTTTTTCAGTTTTTGTTCAAATTTTGCCATGATTAAATTTGGCACATACCTTTTGACCCAAGGATGAAGCTTGTATAACTCATACAACTGTTCCCCCCGAATAGGGCTTTTAAGCTCATAAATATGTAAAATGTATTTGTATCACTCCAAAAAATCGGCAAAAATTAGTTTTATTAATGATACTTTCGTAATGAGCGGGCTTCATTTGACCTTATCCCCCATACAAAGTTCCTTTCAAAAAAAGACTTGATGCTTAAAATTCATTTATAAACACTAATATCACGATGATATTCTGCATAAATATCTTTAATGTAGACGTAAATTCCTCCACCAAAATTTATAAGAATAGGGCATATTTACCCCATGTCTCCATATGACCGCTCTCTTAGAAAAACCCTTTTTGTCAAAAAATTGTTAAAATATTTCTGAATTAAGGTAAAAATTAAATTAAAAACTTTATTATTAAAAAAAGTAAGAGTATACTAAAAACACTAACGTGAGTACGATCAGCATCATCATCGTCATATTCCACATCGTCAATTTCCACTGTTATACTAATACATGATACTGCTAGTGAGATCATCGACAATTTCAATGGATGTGCGGTAGTGCACTGCTCAACTTTTCGCCGTCTATGTGTCCACGAAAACGTTGTTGTCAGAGTACAGGTCACAATTTTGAAGATAATTTAATAATATTTGACTCAAATGTTATCTCTGGCCCGAATACTCCTAGCAAACGGATCTAGCCCACATTTAATGCCTCTTTCAGAAAACTAGCTTTACAACAATAAATTACTTAAATATACCCGAACTGAGATAAAATTTATAGTAAAGCATTTATATGCAAAACAAATCACATTTTATACTCATAACTGGTATAGGATATGATGTAGTTGGCCATGTGCGATTATAATTTCTTACTTGTTTTTATTACTTTCAATTAATAACACACATTTTAAATATATATAATTCTTAAAGTATTATTTGGATATAATTTTAAAGAGAAGTGCATACTTTTAAGTTGCATACAAAATCTAGGTTCATTGGTATTCTGGAAACACTATCGTTATTACGATCATCATCAACGTTATTGCGATCATCATCAGTTTCCATACTGTTAGTACGATCACGACATCGTCAATTTCCATTGGTATACTAGAAACACTAACGTTATTACGATCATCATCAGCTTCCATACTATTAGTACGATCACCTTCCATTGGTACAACAAATAAGCTTTCGGTATTACAATCATCGTCAATTTTCATTAGTGTACTAGAAACACTAACGTTATGACGATCATAATCAGTTTCCAAACTGTTATTACGATCAACGTCCATTGGTATAACAAATACGCTTTCGGTATTACAATCACCGTCAATTTCTATTGGTATAGGAGAAACACTAACGTTATTGCGATCATCATCAGTTTCCATACTGTTAGTACGATCAGCGTCATGTGTAAGTGTGTACATGTGTAAGTGAAAGTATTTAATACAAATGAGAGAAGTAAACTCCTTGACGGTCACAAAAAACTGAAGAATCTAGACAGATTCACACTTAGTTTTATAGAAATTAGAGTACAACATTAAAGTTCACGAGAACTGTTACAATCCTCGACAATTTCAATGGTTGTGCTGCGGTGCACTGCTAAAGTTCACATCCTCATGGTACACGAGAAACACTAACGTACGATCACCGTCATGTGTAAGTGTATACATATGTATACACTTTCACGTGTTATTCGACTATGCCAAGTCTTATGTATAGACTGATTTTCGTAAAATTTGCATAAATTTCGGTTCGTATAGCAGATATTTCATTTTGTGGTAATATTTTTTTAATATTTGGTGGATAATGCATTTTGGATTTCCTTAAACAAGTGTTGTGGACAGACGGCCTTCGACCGGGCTCATATATATATATATATATATATATATATATATATATATATAGATATATATATATATATATATATATATATATATATATATATATATATATATATATATATATATATATATATATATATATTTATATAGGGTTAAAATTTTACACAAATATTCCCTACAGGTAAGGTTTATTTGATATTGCAAATGTACAATATTGGTCCACGTTTTCGCATAGACCCCCTTCAAAAAAATACCTTAACCCCCTTCAAAAAAATACCTTAACTAATTGCTGGTATAATTGTCCGAGTACAGCGATAAAATTCGAAACAAATATGTACGTTAGTGTTTCTCGTGTACCATGAGCATGTGAACTTTAGCAGTGCACCGCAGCACAACCATTGGATTGTAAGAGTTCTCGTGAACTTTATTGATGTACTCTAATTTCTAAAAAACTAAGTGTGAATCTGTCTAGATTCTTCAGACCTTGACGGGCACTATATATATATACATATATATATATATATATATAGATATATATATATATATATATATATATATATATATATATATATATATATATATATATATATATATATATATATATATATATATATATATATATATATATATATATATATATTATATTGGTCCACGTTTTCGCATAGACCCCCTTCAAAAAAATACTTTAACGCTAATTGCTGGTATAATTGTCCGAGTACAGCGATAAAATTCGAAACAAATATGTGCTATACTAATCGAAATTTATGCATGCATATACATAAGATTTGGCATAGCCGAATAACACGTGAAAGTGTATACATATGTATACACTTACACATGACGGTGATCGTACCTTAGTGTTTCTCGTGTACCATGAGGATCTGAACTTTAGCAGTGCACCGCAGCACAACCATTGAAATTGTCGAGGATTGTAAGAGTTCTCGTGAACTTTAATGATGTACTCTAATTTCTATAAAACTAAGTGTGAATCTGTCTAGATTCTTCAGTTTTTAGTGACCGTCAAGGAGTTCACTTCTAAGATTAGAATTTGTGGAACATTTCTCATTTGTATTAAATACTTTCACTTACACATGTACACACTTACACATGACGCTGATCGTACTAACAGTATGGAAACTGATGATGATCGCAATAACGTTAGTGTTTCTCCTATACCAATAGAAATTGACGATGATTGTAATACCGAAAGCGTATTTGTTATACCAATGGACGTTGATCGTAATAACAGTTTGGAAACTGATGATGATCGCAATAACGTTAGTGTTTCTAGTATATCAATGGAAATTGACGATGATTGTAATACCGAAAGCGTATTTGTTATACCAATGGAATGTGATCGTACTAACAGTATGGAAACTGATGATGATCGCAATAACGTTAGTGTTTCTAGTATACCAATGGAAATTGACGATGTCGTGATCGCACTAACAGTATGGAAACTGATGATGAACGCAATAACGTTGATGATGATCGTAATAACGATAGTGTTTCCAGAATACCAATGAACCTAGATTTTGTATGCAACTTAAAAGTATGCACTTCTCTTTAAAATTATATCCAAATAATACTTTAAGAATTATATATATTTAAAATGTGTGTTATTAATTGAAAGTAATAAAAACAAGTAAGAAATTATAATCGCACATGGCCAACTATATCATATCCTATACCAGTTATGAGTATAAAATGTGATTTGTTTTGCATATAAATGCTTTACTATAAATTTTATCTCAGTTCGGGTATATTTAAGTAATTTATTGTTGTAAAGCTAATTTTCTAATTTTATTAAATTATCTTCAAAATTGTGACCTGTACTCTGACAACAACGTTTTCGTGAACACATAGACGGCGAAAAGTTGAGCAGTGCACGACCGCACATCCATTGAAATTGTCGATGATCACACTAGCAGTATTATGTATTAGTATAACAGTGGAAATTGACGATGTGGAACATGACGATGATGATGCTGATCGTACTCATGTTAGTGTTTTTAGTATACCAATGGAAATTGAGGATGTAAACTTTAGCAGTGCACCACCGCACAACCATTGAAATTGTCGAGGATTGTACTAACAGTATGGAAAATGATGATGCTGATCGTTTTATTTTAAGATTAATATTTTTTTTAATTTATATTCTGCAGTACTCGTGGAATTTAACGAAGTACTCCAATATCTATGTGTGAGTCTGATTCATCGTTTTTTAATGACCGTCGAAGAGTTAAACTTGTAAGATTAAAATTTTAATACATTTTTCATTTGTATTAAATACTTTTACTTACTACTTACACATATATACATACATATGTATACACTTACTCATGACGCTCATACTGTTAGTACGATAACAGTATGGAAACTGATGATGATCGTAATAATGTTAGTGTTTATCGTATACCAATGTTTCTAGTATACCGATGATGATGCTGACGTTGATGTTTTTGGTATGCCAATGGAAATTGAGGATGAAACCTTGAGCAATGCACCACAACACAGCCATTGAAATTGTCGATGATTGTACTAACAGTATGGAAAATGATGAAGATGCTGATCGTACTAATGTTAGTGTTTTTAATATACCAATGGAAATTGAGGATTTAAACTTGAGTAGTGCACCACCGCATAACCATCGAAATTGTCGATGATCGTACAAACAGTATGGAAAATATACCAACTATCTGGTATGGAAACTGGGGACTATTCCAAACAAATATTGGTGCATACATTAATTTCGGTTCGTATTTCATCGTTTCGAATTTCATCGCTGTACCCGCACTTTTATACCAGTAATTAGCGTTAATGTAATTTTTTGAAGGCGGCCTTATAAGGAGAGTCAATTATGGACCGATCCTCAAAAAATTTGTTTCAGAGATTTTTGCTAGTAAGAAACTATCTTATGTTGAATTCCATCGCTATGCTCGTGTATATTAACCAGTAATGAGCGTTACAATCAGTTTTTGAAGGGGACCTTATATGGGGTGTAGGGTCAATTATGAACCGATCCCCACAAAATGTGCTACTTATATTTTGGATCATATGAAACTCCTTTACTATATTAAAAAATACAAGTATACTATCCTATACTTGTATTTTTTAGCCAGTAATGAGAGTAATTTTCTTAAGGGGACGTTATATGGACCGATCCTCATAAAATTGGTACAGAGATTTTGGCTCGTAAAAAACTTACTTATATCCACTTCCATCGTAAAAATCGTATTTTTAAGCCAGAAATGGACGTTAAAGTAATTTCCTAAAGGGGACTTTATATGGGGGTAGGGTCAATTATGTACCGATATTCATAAAATTTGGTAGAAAGCTTTGGACTTATGAAACTTATTTATGCCAAATTTCATTGTTAATTTATTGTTGATGTTTTTAATGTTGTTCTTTTTGGTGTTACTGCTGCTGATAGTGTTACTGACAACACCCGAAACAACACAATAAACAAGATCAACACTATCTGCAGCAGCAACAGCAACCACAACAACATTAGGAACATCAACACTATCTGCAGCAGTAACACCAACCAGAACAACGTTAAGAACAACATCAACATCCTAAACTACAATACAACTATCAACAATATCAGCAACAACATCACATACAACAACCTATACACCAACACAACGGTCAACATCATAGTAATTGCCTAGGAAACGATCTACACGTTCTAAATGCTAAACTACATACTAGAAATGAATATGAATCATATAGAATGCTTATCTGAACAAAAATTTTCAAACGCATTTCATGATGGGGGAAGGAAGACAGAAGGAAAAGAAGCGAAAACAATGAGGGTAACAACGCGCGGCTCTCATCGTACTTAAGTATGAGTGTGTATGAAAAGGAATTTTTTATTTTTTGCTGAGTCATATCATATATACACATATCATGAATTCCAGGAAAGAACACAGAAAACTGACAATTGTTGACCTCATGTCTTTCAATATCCTTCATATTAAAAATATATGTTCTTTATGTAGAAAATAAAACAACTCCGTCTTATATTTTGAAAATTTTAAGAAACGCGAATTTTGTGGCGCTTTAAATAGAAAAAATATTTTTATATTTTGTATAAAAAGTTCAATTCGTCAATTATTGCACTTTTGTTTAAAACAGACAGAACGATTTCAAAAATGCATTAAAAAAAGCCATTTCCATAAAAAATGCACTTTCTTAAACCTTTTAATATAAAAATTATATTAGAATGAAAGACCACTGCCATAGTATAAGATTGTGTTTTAAATCGACAAAATCGGATATAAACTAAAGATATGAACCTTCTTTTATAGCGTTTTGAATTTTTTTTGTAGTTTTTGAACAAATTCTAAAAGCCATAAAACTCGCGTTTTTTGTAATTTTTAAAAATTTAATGTAGATATGTCTTGTATGTCTAATAAAGTATGTGTTTACAAAAAAAGTAAAGAAATCTGAAGATCCGCACCTATGAATTATTTCATTTGTAAGATACTGTTTAAAAATTTATGAAAATTTAAAATCTGTAAAAACACGCGACATTGCTAGAGCTCATTATTTGCACACACAACTCTCACTAGCACACAACATGCTTTGTTATATAGTGTTTGAACATTTATAGAATCTCGCGACGCTGCTAGAGCTTGAAATTTGCACACACTTACCTGTTTTGAATTAGTTCACAACACAACAGTCACAATATTGGTCTTAATTGCCACGTGAGCTCACAAATTAAGGAATTACAAGATTGGCGCATAAAATAAGTAAGAAATTGGGCATTTGAGGCAATCGTATCATGGTGTTTCTTTTGTGTATGCTGATTAATGTCGAAAAAACTTTAGAGGTACCTCAGTAGCATTTCAATACACAGCTTCTGTATTCAGCTCAAAAGTATTGATATTGTTCGTTGTGTTGTTCTTTAGAATGTTCCTAATGTTGTTGTGGTTGGTGTTACTGCTACTGTTGTTGATGTTGCTAAAGTTGTTGTTGTGAATAGTTCAAGGCATATCACGAACTTTAGGAGCAACGCGAGATTTTATTTCTAAATAACTATATTGCATAAATGAATTAATTCATAACATGTAGGGTTCACCACGAGATTCTATAAATTTCAAACACTATATTACAATTGAAAAAAGCTCCATGCAAGTTGTGTTCAACTGTCGCTAGTGGGGATTTTTGCAAATTTAAAATTTTATCAAATAACTATTTAATACAAATAAAATAAACCAAAGCAAGTTGTGTGTACAAATCTGTAGATCTGCAACATCGTGAGATTTTAAATTTTCATAAATTTTTAAACACTATATTAGTTACTGGTGCAGGTTTATAAAAGTTTTTGTAGACAGAAAAAAATGATACTTATTATATATGTGTAGATATGACTCAGCAAAAAATAAGAAATTGCTTTTCATACGGACCCATACTTACATATATACGACGACAGCCACACACTGTTACGCTCATTGTTTTTGCTTGTTTTCCGTCTGTCTTCAATACCCCATCATAAAATGCTTTTGAAAAATATTTAAATTTTTTTGTTAAAATATGATTTATATTCTATCGTAGTATATTCATATGAATATACATACATATGTTTAAGATTTAGTACGTGTAGATCGTTTGCTAGGCAATTATTATGACTGCGACTGTTGATGTTGACCGTTGTGTTGGTGTATACGTTGTTGCATGTGATGTTGCTGCTGATATTGTTGATGGTGTATGTTGTATTGTAGTTTAGAATGCTGATTTTCTTAACGTTGTTCTGATTGGTGTTGTTGCTGCTGATAGTTTTGATCTTTTTTATTGTGTTGTTTCGGGGTTGTTTGATATTGTATATTGGGCTGTTGTTATCCCTGGCGTAGTTGTTGTTTTAGATCATTGATGGTGTATATGTTGTGTATGCTGTTATTCGTGATGTTTTCGGTGTTTTTGCTTATTTTGTTTATTACTGTCATAGTTGTATAAAATCTCTTGACAACAGCAACGTTAGGAACATCAACAATATCAGCAGCAGTAACACCAAACATAACAACGTTACTTTATTTATTTGAACATTTTTTATTGACAAAGGCCGTACTAAATAAACATTTCTTATAACACAAATGAAAATTGACTTACTAACGAAAGCATATTCATGAATTGGAATTCATTTAATATCGAAAAAACTTGAGAAGTACTTCAGCTGCATTACAATTTACATCTTCTGAGTTCCTCTCAAAAGTATTGATTTTGTTCGTTGTGTGGTTGTTTGGGATGTTGATGTTCCTAACGTTGTTGTTTTCAAACACGATAACAACAGCTCAATATACAATATCAATTCCCGAAACAACACAATAAACAAGATCAACACCATCAGCAACGTCAACCACAACAACGTTAGGAACATCAACATCACATACATACAACCTATACACCGACACAACGGTGAACATCAACAATCGCAGTCATAGTAATTGCCTAGCAAACGATCTGTACGTTTTAAATCTTAAAGCTATATACATACATACATATACTATATGTATATAGTAACAATGAATATGAATCATATAGAATGCTTGTTGCTATTTTTGCTGAGTCATATCAATATATAATATACATCATTTTATTCTTTCTATACAAGTTTTTATAAACCCGCACAAGCAACACTTCAAATACACCTTGCTTTGAATTATTTCATTTGTAATATAAAGTTTTAAAATTTATGAAAATTTAAAATCTGTAAAAACTCGGGAAAGCTCAAGAGCTCAAGATTTGTTTATAAAATAGTTATTTGAAAAAAAAAAATAAATTTGAAAAAATCCCCACTTGAACACAACTTGCATTGAGCTTTTTTCAATAATAATATTTTGTTCGAAAATTTATAGAATATCGTGGCGCTAGAGCTAAAGATAAGCACACACTACATGTTATGAATTATTTCATTTATGTAATATAGTTATTAAATAGTTGTAAAAAAAGTACAATCTCGCATCACCCCTAAAGTCCAAGATTTGGAAAAATGTCACCAGCATTTATAGAATCTCGCTACACTTAAATTTTTCTAATTAGTTCATTTGTATAAGTATTATATAAGTATACTAGAGCTTGAACTAAAAATGGAACCCATGTCAATAGATTTTTTTGAATGTAAATTTTAATTAAATTTTAATGACGGTGGTATAGTGTTGACGTTTTATTCGTTAGTACGATTGTCGCCATCATCAGTTTCCATTCTGTTAGTACGATCATCATAAATTTCCATTTCGTTTGTTTGGTCATTGTCAGTATCCATTGGTGTAATAAAACTGGAACTATTAAGATTCATTTCATTTTTACATTCAAAAACAAATGGATTCCGTTTTTAGTTCAAGCTCTAGTATACTTATATAATACTTGTACAAATGAACTATGTAATTTAAAACCGGTAATAGTGTGCAAATTTCGAGCTTGAACAGCGTCGCGATATATCAGTATCCATTGGTGTAATAAAACTGGAACTATTAAGATTCATTTCATTTTTACATTCAAAAACAAATGGATTCCGTTTTTAGTTCAAGCTCTAGTATACTTATATAATACTTGTACAAATGAACTATGTAATTTAAAACCGGTAATAGTGTGCAAATTTCGAGCTTGAACAGCGTCGCGATATATCCTATAAATTTTCAAACACTATATAACAAATGAAATAGTACAATGCAAGTTGTGTGCAGGTGAGAGTTTTTGCAAATCACGAGCTTTGGAAGCGACGCGAGATTTTATTTTTTAATAACTATATTACATAAATGAATTAATTCATAACATGTAGGGTGCGCCACGAGATTCTATAAATTTCAAACACTATATTACAATTGAAAAGAGCTCCATGCAAGTTGTGTTCAACTGTCGCTAGTGGGGTTTTTTGCAAATTTAAAATTTTATCAAATAACTATTTAATACAAATAAAATAAACCAAAGCAAGTTGTGTGTACAAATCTGGAGATCTGCAACATCGTGAGATTTTAAATTTTCATAAATTTTTAAACACTATATTAGTTGATAGTTATAGACAGAATAAAATGATACTTATTATATATATGTAGATATGACTCACCAAAAAATAAGAAATTGCTTTTCATACGGATCCATACTTACATATATGTATACGACGACAACCACACACTGTTTTACGATCATTGATTTTGCTTGTTTTCTTTCTGTCTTCCCTCCCCCATCATAAAATGCTATGATTAATATTCTATCGTAGTATATTGATATGAATATATGTTTAAGATTTAGAACGAGAAGATCGTTTGCTAGGCAATTACTATGACTCTGATTGTTGATGTTGACCGTTGTGTTAGTGTATAGGTATATTGTTGGTGGTGTTCGCTGTTGTTGATGCTCCTAATGTTGTTGTGTTTGGTGTTACTGCTGCTAATCACAGCAGTAATATAAACCATAACAACGTTACTTCTACGTAACGTAACTTCTTTCTCCTATAAAATGTTTTATTGACGATGGCCATACTAACGAAGGCTTTCTTATAACACGAATGAAAATTGACGTACTAATGAAAGTACACCCATTAATTGGAATTCGATTAATGTCGAAAAAACATGACCAGTTCTGTTCTGTATTCAGCTCAAAAGTAGCTCAAATGAAATATTTTAAAGCAAGTTGTTTGCTGGTGAGATCTGGAAGCTGTGCGATATTTTATCTATTTTTATAATTATATTACACATATTAAATAATTAAAAACATGTAGTATACGTTTATCTTGGGCTCTAGTTGCTTTGAAGTACAACTTTGACACAACAGCTATAACACACAACAGAAACGCCAGTAATAATCTAAACAACATCAATAACAACAGCGCAATATACAATACCAATACAGGCAAATCCCGAAACAACACTAGCAGTAACCATCAGCAGCAACACCAACCACAACAATGTAGGAACATCAACATCCTAAATAACAATACAACGTCCACCATCAGCACTACCTTCAATATCAGCAACAATATCACATACAAAAACCTATACCCCAACACAAAGGTCAATATTAACAACAATCATATACATTCATAGTAATTGCTTTGCAAACGAACAACACGTACATACATATTACTAGGCATTAGATCCAAAAAGACGAAGTCTCGCATAATTTATTAGAATGCTTCTATGTATTTATATCGCCTTAGAATAATTTTCTGAGGTCTCAACTCTTATATAAGGACTATTTCATCACAATTTCATTGACAATCAAAGTTTTTTCAATAATCTGTCCAAATATCAACATTCTAGCTTTAACCGTTGATGATTCAGTCAGTCAATCAATCGGTTACTCAAGGCTTTTACATACATATATGGGCAATTTCGTGTCAAATGACTCAAATTTTACAGACACAATTTTCAGATCTATTGGTCAAGAACTGCCGGAGTTAGAAGGGATAAAAATTGGACATTTTGGTCATACAGGGCTTTTTTCAAATGAGTGTAACTTTTCACTTATTGGTCCTAGCAAAAATTGTCCAAAGGAGTTTAGAGTTTCTAAAAATATCTTCTTCAATGTCAAAGAAACCGATAACCAAAATTTCATGATTCTAGCTTTAACGGTATGGGCTGGGCGATGATGAATCAGTCAGTAAATCAATTAGTCACACATAGCTTTTATAGATAGATAGTTAGAAGATAAATAAATACAAAATTTTGTTATTTTATTTCATATTACATATTTTTATTTATATATATTTTTCATATTACATATTACTTATAAATTACATCATTTACATATCTTTATCAAGAAGAATATCTTCATCTTCCTCCATAATATTACTGTTATCGCTTAAATTTAATGGTTTTATTTCAGAATCTGATGAATTAATTCCATAATGACCCCATGCATATGTTTCAACACCATTTTCTCTTATAAATCTCTTATCATCTAAATAACTTAAAGTTAACTTACGTATGTGTTGAGTGTAAATTTGGTGTACCTTAGATCTAAATATATACATGGAGTCATGATATAGTTTTTTCTCTTGTAAACATTCTCTGAAATTATTAATTGATAGTTTAGCTGTTACATACTGTTTAACACCTTTAATTTTTTTAATTTCTTTTTCAACTCTATCAATTTTAACTGAATACATTTTTGCTCTTAAACCAATGAATTCCTTAATAACTTTGCCATTGCACTCATCTTTCATCATTCCTAATACTTTTTTATTTACAAGCGGGATATTATAAATATTATCTTTCGGATATGCAGATGTATCGAAATGAGTAGTAATATCATTTCGAATATCATCATACAAGTCATTTGTTCTGATATCATATATAAATGAATCTGTATCCATGTAATTTAGATTAATGTTATCAAGATATTTAGGTTTCATATAATCGTAGTGAAAATTATACATTTTCCATTTTGATAACTCTAAAACTGAAAACCCAATATATATCGGTTTATTATATACGGTTTTTGCTCTTCTCATTTCGATTACAACCATATTTTCATTAATTTCAAGCTTACTATGGAAGTTCGGTTTAGCTATAAGAGCTCTAGCCCCTAATCGTTTACCTCTGTTCTCCCATTCACTGACTATTTTTATGTCTTTTCTCTTGTCAACATTTTCCATGGTCTTACCATATACAGCATTATTTAGTAACTTGAAGAAATTTTGTTCAAAGGAATTTTTTGCTAATGTTCTATGCTGATTGTTTAAATCGATGTACTTTTTTAGCCAATCTGATTGATTAAATTTAAGAATTCTATGGATTTTCTTTAAAATTAAACCATTTTCAATACATTGTTGGAGATTTTTGTAGTGAATTACGTAATTTGTTTTATTGTTTAAATCTGTGATTAACTTTTTCTGTTTCATTGTTGCAATTTTTTTAGTCTCTGCACAAAATGGTAAGTCATTATGGTAGTCATGTAATGAACTGGGGTAGTCTAAATCTACTTCTAATATATACCCTATTGGAGAATCGTCTTTAATATCATTTAAGTTAAAATTTTCAATGTTTTCAACCCATTCAAAATTTTTAAAAGGAAGGTATTGAGACATTGCATAACCGTATAAATTATTTACATCTAAATATATAAGATAATTTGATTCCTTCGAGGAATCATAATCACTTACATATTTATTATTGGCTATGGAATGACGGTTACTGCATTGAACAATACCACCCCTTATACCTCGAACGATAAAATTATACATATTAATATCTGTTAATAGTTCTAATTCTATTTTTGTAGTTTTCAACATTGCATCCCAAGACAGACCAGGTGTAGTATAATATTGGCAAGGATCTAAGTTGTAAATGTTTTTACAAACTTTCCTAAAGTTTTCAAATACATCACAAAGTAGAAGAACATCTGCTTTGAGATATAAAAGTAAATAGTCTAATAAAGTTTTACACTGGAATGTACTCCAAACATTTTCTGCATGTTGATATTCTTCTTCACTGCACGACTCATTAGTCATTTTATTGAAGAAGACTTCAGGAGGAGGTAATTGTGTTTCCTGAAGTCGATTCTCTGAATCTATATAATCATAGGGAAAAACACCTTTACGTTTCATTAGACTAAATTCATTACTATTACTATACACTGATTTTACAATATTTAAGTCATCATCGGATAAGTAACTAGCTAATTTTTCTAAACTTGATGCCATGAATCGAAATGAGTCGAGAAAACGTAATTCAATTGTGTCTTTTTCATTCACTGAAATTCTTTTTGATATTGATATATATAATTCCTTATTTAAAGGAATAATATTTATATCACCTTTAATAGATGAAAGTTCTCTAATAAACAAATGGCAATCATATGCCGAAAGATTGTGGAAAAATATAGGGATGAATTTTGCTATTTGATATTCTAAGTTACATTTATTGTGAGCAGGTCCTCTGTATTCACCCGTTAAATGACAATGATCTGCCACTCTATCATTATCTAATAATTTCTCGCAAATATGACATGTTGTATCTTCATTTTGTTTCCTTTCTTGAGATGGCGTTAAAGAATTCATTGTTTTCTTTACACTTAAATGGTTATTATAAATATCTGAAGTATCAGCTACTAAACTTTTAAAAAAATGTTTTGGAGAATCTTCACCACTATATATTCTAAACTTGTCTAAACTAGAGTCAAATGAACACTTAATATAGTAACTATATGCATATGGGATATGCTTTTGTACCGACTCAACTTTAGTAGAATTCTTGAAATTTGTTGATTCTAAAATGCATTCAAAGTCAGCATAAACGACAAACGGTACATCCAATTGGTTCTTAAAATTTTTGAAATTGAGAATGTTATCACCTGATTTCGGCATTATAGTAACCATTTTGTTGCATCCCTCTTTGTGTTTTTGCAAGGCTGGTTCATTATGAAAGTGGATGAGGCATGTATTACATACATGTATTGCACATTTACGTTTTGTTAGCCGACTTCTCAGCAATCTAAAATTATATGAAAAAAAAGAAGAAATTTAGGAACGATCTTTTTATATGCATATACATATGTATAACTTTTATATTTTTATAAATATGTTTACCTTGATATATTTTTTATCCACACATAATGAACCCGTTCGTCTTCCTCTAATAACAACAAATTAATGTGAATTTTCTTTTCTTTTTGTGTGAAGTAGAACGGACCCACAACATTGTCCCCTTCCAATCCGAAAACATTGACGCTGATGTCGGGGTTATTTTCTTCAAATATCTTTATCATATTAACGGCTAAGGGAAATTTTAAACTTTTAAAATTTAAAACCCTTCCGTTTTTTAGCGTTATCATTTCATCTTTAATTCTATCATTAATATGATAAGATTTCCACAAATTAACATGGGTTTTTACTTTAAATAATGCAGATATTATGGCCCATTTGAAGCAGTATTCGTCCTTATTATTTATATTAATGCAAGCTTTCTTTCGCATTATCTTTTCTGGCAATTTAATATAATTTGAACCTTTTAAACATTCGTATTTATTTATATTTAGTTTTAAATTCGCAATATCCAATAAGGTCCATCCACTGTCTCTCTCCTGAAACTCACCCATTTTCTTTATTATCTTATCACAATGATTTGAGTAATGTTGTTGTAAATCTTGCGATGTTGTTGTTGAGTCTATTATCTGCATTTTAGTTTGATGCGATATCTCTCCAGTTTCAGATGTTTCATCTTTAATTAACACGTAATTACAAATCAGTTCAAAATTGAATTTTATTGACATATGTTTTTGTAAATTTTGTTGCAGCAACTCAATTATTTTGTCTTTAATTGTACTTAAAAAATCTTCCACAATTATATTTGATTTATCTTCATTTTCGCATATATATGTAGCTATGCGATTCGTGAAAGATGATCTAATGCATTTTATATTATTATTATCAATTTGTTGAACACAATTTGCTTTATGAGTGTTTGTACGTAAATGTAGTGGCCAATTTTTTTCCTGTATATTTGATTTACACTCCGGACAATAAACAGTGTTTCCTTTATTTTCACTATGTTCAATTCGGTGTCTATGACTTAACAATTCCTGCCGAGAGCGAAAAATTAAGTTGCATGGTGTACACTTCAACGATGATGATGATGGACCATCGTGATGCAATCTCGTATGGCTTTTTAGTGACGAGTTCTGAGTAAAAACTTTTTCACAAATTTCACAAATGAAGCTAGCCATTTTTTTGCTGTTATTTGTTGACCGATTCCGTTAAATATCAAAACAGGACTGACTATATTTTCTAACAAGTGGAGCTATTTATACTAAGAGGGGGAGACTTATTTTAAAAAGTTCTAGAAATTTTTTTGGATCCAAAAAACTAAAAAAAAAATTCGAAAATGCGAACTCATGTTCGAAAAAAAAAAATAAAACTGATAAAACCAGTTCCCGTAGACCAAATCGTCTCTTAAACAACAAAATTTGGTGATTTTTTTGATGAAAATCAAAACACTTTTGATTTACATATATATTAATGGTAAAAGTTTCATGGGTAGCAGTGTTGACCCATTTTCATACATTTTTTATCACCATGCGGAACAAAAATAAATAAAAACAAATAAGAAACCTATATTCGCCCTTGCCGAATGTTATATACTCTTAACCATATATAGTGTGTTTAAAAAAAGATTCATTTTATAAAATTTCAATTTATTTCATTTTTCCCGACTCTACCATTACATTAGCAAAACACAAAAACAAAATACACAATTCAAAAAAAAACCAACAATGTGTTGTTGGGCTGTTTTTTAAAGCGTTTTTTGATGAAATTTTTAGAGGTTATCTGGATTTTTACTCATACATATCTTTGTTATTTATATGAGGATTTTGCTGATTTTAAATAAGAATCTTCTCGAAAGCATGTCTGACAGAATTATTGAAGATTTTAAACCCGAAGATATTTGTGACCTTCAGAAAATTGATTTCAACATACAGACAGACGAAAAAAACCAACGTCAACCAACCAATATAAATACAAAAACAAAATACACAATATAATAAAAAGAACAAACATACGTTTTTTCGAATACAATGTTGTTGTTGGGTTATTTTTTTGATGAATTTTTTAGAGGTTATCTGGATTTTTGCTCATACATATCTGCGTTATTTTTATACGGATTTTGCTGATTTGAAATACGAAACTTCTAGAAAGCATGTCTGTCAGAATTATAGAAGATTTGAAACCCGAAGATATTTGTGACCTTCAGAAAATTGATTTCAACATACAGACAGACACAAAAAATCAACGTACAACTATTTGTTGTCAAATCAACCAATATAAAAACAAAAACAAAATACACAAAACAATGAAAAGAACAAACATACACCCAAACATAAATTTTTTCTAATACAATGTTGTTGTTGGGTTGTTTTTTAACGCGTTTTTTTATGAATTTTTTAGAGGTTATCTGGATTTTTACTCATATATATATTTGTTATATATATACAGATTTTGCTGATTTTAAATAGGAAACTTCTAGAAAGCCCGAAGATATTTGTGACCTTCAGAAAATTGATTTCAACATACAGACAGACGAAAAAAACCAACGTCAACCAACCAATATAAATATAAAAACAAAATACACAAAATAACAAAAAGAACAAACCTACGTTTTTTCGAATACAATGTTGTTATTGGGTTATTTTTTTGATGAAATTTTTAGAGGTTATCTGGATTTTTGCTGATACATATCTGCGTTATTTTTATACGGATTTTGCTGATTTTAAATAGGAAACTTCTCGAAAGCATGTCTGAGAGAATTGTTGAAGATTTGAAACCCGAAGATATTTGTGACCTTCAGAAAATTAATTTCAACACACATACAGACACAAAAAACCAACGTACAACTATTTGCTGTCAACCAACCAATATAAAAACAAAAACAAAATACACAAACCAATGAATAGAACAAACATACAAACTTTAGCAAAACACAAAAAACAAAATACACAATTCAATAAAACCAACAAAAATTCAAATATATGTTTAATCCAATACAAAGTTGTTGCTGCATTTTATCAAATCATGCAATGAACAAAGAACCAACGTACAACGTACGGATTTTGCTGATTTTAAATAGGAAACTTCTCGAAAGCATGTCTGACAAAATTATTGAAGATTTGAAACCCGAAGATATCTGGGTCTGCCGCAAATTGATTTCAACGCACAGACAGACACAAAAAACCAGCGTACAACTATTTGTTGTCAACCAACCAATAAAAAAACAAAAAAATACACAAAACTAGGAAAACAACATACATACATCCAAACATACGTTTTTTCGAATACAATGTTGTTGTTGGGTTATTTTTTAAAGCGTTTTTTGATTAAATTTTTAGAGGTTATCTGGATTTTCGCTGATACATATCTGCGTTATTTATTTACGGACTTTGCTGATTTTAAATAGGAAACTTTTCGAAAGCATATCTGACAAAATTATTGAAGATTTGAAACCCGAAGCAATTTGTGACCTTCAGAAAATTGATTTCAACATACTGACAGGCACAAAAAACCAACGTACAATTATTTGTTGTCAACCAAACAATATAAAAACAAAATACACAAAACAATGAAAAGAACAAACATACACCCAAACATAACTTTTTTCGAATACAATGTTGTTGTTAGGTTGTTTTTTAAAGCGTTTTTTTATGAATTGTTTTAGAGGTTATCTGGATTTTTTCTTTGTTATTTATATACGGATTTTGCTGATTTTAAATAGGAAACTTCTCGAAAGCATGTCTGACAGAATTATTGAAGATTTGAAACCCGAAGATATTTGTGACCTTCAGAAAATTGATTTCAACACACAGTCAGACACAAAAAACCAACGTACAACTATTTGTTGTCAACCAATCAATAAAAAAAAAAACACAAAACAAGGAAAACAACACGCATTCTTCCAAACGTTTTTTTTTCTAATACAATGTTGTTGTTGGGTTGTTTTTTAAAGCGTTTTTTTGATGAAATTTTTAGAGGTTATCTGGTTTTTTACTCATACATATCTTTGTTATTTATATACGGATTTTGTTGATTATTAAAGATTTGAAACCCGAAGATATTTGTGATCTTCAGAAAATGTATTTCAACACACAGACAGACACAAAAAACCAAAGTACAACTATTTGCTGTCCACCAACTAATAAAGAGCATAAAAAAACATAAAACAAGGAAAACAACGCCCATACATCCAAACTTTTTTTTCTAATACAATGTTGTTGTTGGGCTGTTTTTTAAAGCCTTTTTTAATGAAATTTTTAGAGGTTATCTGGATTTTTGCACATATCTGCGTTATTTTTATACGGATTTTGCTGATTTTAAATAGGAAACTTCTCGAAAGTATGTCTGACAGAATTATTGAAGATTTGAAACCCGAAGATATTTGGGCCCTTCAAAAAATTGTATGTGTGTACGTGTGTTGTTGTTTAGGATGTTGATATTCCTAACGATGTTGTGGTGTGTGCTACTAATGTCAAGAGATTCTGTAAATTTTCAAACGCTCTATAACAAATGAAATAGTTCAAAGCTACATCTGTGCGGTAAGGGTTTTTGGAAATGATTTTATTTGCGATACTTGATTTTATTTCTTAAACATATTAAACTATATAACTCAAATTAAATAATTTAAAACATCATTCGTTTACTAAAAGACCAGAAAAGTGCAAGAAAATATTCATCCTTCTAAAGTTTTTCGTATAATTTTACTTGTTTTCAAAAATATGAATTATTTACGGTGTAACAAGGTTTTATTACCCATATTCATGATTTTGGAGGTGCTTTGCAAATTTCAAAAACAGTTTCTTATTCTACTCGGATCCACCATGAGAAAAAAGTATCAAGTATCAGTATTTAAATTTTCGTTTATTTTGTCTCACCGTATATCTTAATCAACACATTAATGAACAAAAATTGCGAATATATAAAATAAAAATATTTTGACGTAAGTAGTTGTTGTTATCATATTTTGATTGTTATTACTACTTTTTGAACACACTATGGTGAATTGTACATAGATTCGGCAAAAGCGAATATAAAACTCTTGTTTTCTTTTCAAGTCCTTCTCTAAATTAGGCGTATACTTAATATTTGAAAAATCAATAAATCTTTGTCACGTATACGCACAGGTGTCGTTAATAACAATAGTGCAATTTCACAATGTAAATCATTCAACATGAAATGATCGAAGTAAAGGACTAACTATCATAAGCATACACTAGCTAAAGTCAACTTAAGCCACTGTCACACGTCAAGTTCTGTCAAATTTTATTTGCTTATGCAAAGAGCGTTGCTTGCAACACATTCTTTTTTTTTTGGATTATTTGAATTGTTGGCTGAGCTCATAAGCAAAATGCCAGGGTATGCCAAGTTGGTTTAAAGGAAATCCTTCATATTGACCAATATCTTCATATTGGAAGCTGGAAACCTCTAAACACTTAAGTTAAATTTGAGTTTTTAAAGGTAAAGTTGAAGAGATTCAATGTTCTCCACCAGGGTATAAATAGTTGAGGTTTAATGGTCTCCACATGGGTATAAGCGGTTGAGTTTTAATGGTTTGAGTATTCTATGGTCTCCACCAACAAAACATAACCTCTCTTGAGGCGATACGAAAGCACGCAAAACTGTCGAAAGCCAGGCAACAAACACAAGCCTGAACGCGTTTAAAAAATATTCCGGGCTCTACATGCTTAATTTCATGTTTCTAGCCAGTAGCAACGTAACGTGATGTTCTTCCTTTGCTTTGTTTTTATAAAGAAGCAATTGCAATAACAAAAAATTTTACCGTTTGCCACTGTGTTTTGTTATTGTTTGTCTATTATTATTATTATTATTATTATTATTATTATTATTATTATTATTATTATTATTATTATTATTATTATTATTATTATTATTATTATTATTATTATTATTATTATTATTATTATTATTATTATTATTATTATTTTCAGATGTTGTCTCAGATTTTTGCTCATATCTCAGATATCTTGGTCTTCTGAAAACTGATTTCAACAAACATACAGACGGACAGACAGACGGACATGGCTTAGTTGACTCCGCTACCTATAAGGATCCAGAATATATATACTCTATGGGGTCACAATATTATATTATAGAAATTACAAACGGAATGACAAATTTATATATACCCTTTTCAAACCCCCGGGGCATGTTTCCATGATGTATCACCTTGGTGTATTGCAATCCCGGGGTAAAGAGGTGCTACCAGTACCTCTAGTCCGCCGGGACTATAAACTGGTGTTTACATTTTACTGCCTGGCCTAGTCCTTGCATGATTTGAAAAGGGATCTAACCAGAGAACCACATAATCTTGTACTACGGTTGGCCAGTTGCCCACAGGGCTTGTCCTGGCTGGTCAGTTGGTTGAGGTTTCTTCGGGATCCAATGCGTTGGCTTCTTCTCTATTCAAATGACACAGGTCTGTGTACAAAGCAGCATATGCTAAATTCCTGTCATTCCGTAGAAAGATCTTTATGATCATGGGAATAAAACTGCAAAAAATTGGTGAAAGATTCGGAAAATCTCCATATATTGGAGTCTAGTACTGATTGAAAAAGGCATACGCTTCGGGGAAGTTTCTCGGTGCTGTTGCTATCTCAACAAGAACAATTGTCGGGGCAATTATTGGGTTCAGTTGACTTTCGAAATTCTTACATCCTTTGTTACAGATCGGTTTGTGAAGAGGGATCCTGATCTTGGGTATTTCGGACTACCAAACCAACAGAAGCCATCTCAGTAGTGTGGTTGGGCGACTTTAAGAGGTCCAGCAATGCACTGGGGTGAATCTTTAGATGATGAGAATGTTTGTAGGTACAGAGCATTCCTGAGAACATCAATAGCGTGTTTTCACCTGATGTTGGGTACGCGCCTTCTATTGACTCTAACCAGTGATTGCCTTTTCCTTTGTTGGGGTTAGATTGAGCTTGCTCATGACACCTGTCCTTCCCCAACGGGGCTACTATGGCAAGAGATTATATAGCTCGGGTACTCGAACAAAGTGCAATCAATGTTGACGCATGCTTGAATCCATAAACAAAAAATTATTATAAAGTAATACATATATACAAACACACAAAAACAATTATAAAAACGATCCCCATACTAAGTGGACAGTCCACACAAAATGTAAAATGATCGATAAATAAAATTACACACACACTCAAACTATCAGGTGGACAACACATACACATTCTCTCTTCTCATCTCACTCTCTACTTTCCTTCGCTCTTCCAATTACTCTCTTATTCTTTTCTCTCCCTATTTTACTCTTTCCTCTCCCTCTCCTTCTCTTACCCCCTTCTTTGCCTCAGTTACTCCCTTCATCTCCCTCTCTTAATCTCTTCTCTCTCTCCACCTTACTTTCTTTTACTGTTTCCTCTCACTCTCTTCCTCTCCCTATCATTCTCTTACTCTCTTCTTTCCCTCACTTACTCTCTTCCTCTCCCTCGTTTAATCACTTCTATCCCTCTCTTAGTCTTCGACTGCTTACCAGATTGTTACCCAATGGCGAAAAAATCACGCACACCAAATTTTGTATGTAAAAGCCTGTCCAGAACCCCTCTAAACATACTACTCATAATTAGCCACTCGATATCAAAAACTGATACATACATAAAGTGTTTATTGCATCACCGAGTATCTACGCTACCCATACTAAGAACTTGAATGCATCATTTATATAGCAATAGCATTTGTTTCTAAACCCATCGTATACAAAATTTACAGTAACATTTCTGTATATAAAATCTATTTTTTTGTTAAATTTTATATCTACAATCAAACTCGTTTATAACGAATATGCGTTTAAGTGATTTTTGGAAAAAAACCTTGTAGGGAAGCTACGACCAATCATGATCTGTCCATTTCTGTATACAAAAGCAATATTTGTGCCAAATTTTGTATCTATATCATTATTTAGTAATGAGTAATATACATTTTAATGATAAAATGTATAAAAATTGCATGAGAATGTTTAAAAAATGCTTAATTTTTTAAAATTTCGATTCATAACTTTTCCCGAAGTAAATCGATTCTGCCCATTTTCAATACCAAGCTGTCTACGACAATATCTTTTGGCCGAATTTCAATAATTTATTTAGCTTCGCTTTTACATGAACGTGTTTTATACAGACAGACAGAGGGACATAGCAAAATCGATTCAAAATTTCATAAGGACCATGATTTTGTCTCAGATGAATATTTCTAGGTGTTACAAACTTATATATACCCTCTGACACTACTGATGGTGGTGGAGGGTATTTAAGATTCGACATAGCCGAATGTAGCACTCTAACATGATATTTAATAATAATTCTTAACTATTTGTATTAAATCGTCATATCTAAAATTATTTAATTAAAATTTATAAATTATTATTTAAAATTTATAGAATCTTGTGACGCTAGAACTCAAGATTAGCACACCATGCCAATCCGTCAGTCTATTGAAAGCACGATATTATCTGAACGACATGAAAATTGACGATGAAAACTTAAGCAGTACACCATCGCACAAACATTAAAATTATTGACAATCGTAATAACAGCATGATGTGTTAATCTACGAGAGCGAAACGCTATGAGCTCTCAAATGAGCTCTCTTGTACTCTTTCATTCACGCGTACGTATGATCACACATGTATAAAAACAGAAGAAACCAGTCAGAGAACTAAATTTTTACACTCTGCCTTTTGTAGACTCTACTCTGCCTTGAGCAGTACTATTATCGACGATCGAAATAACAGTATAATGTGTTAGTATAACAATGGATATTGACGACTAAACTTGAGGAGTACACCACCGTACAACCATTGAGATTGTCGATGATCGTACTAACAGTATGGAATTTGACGATAACGATCATCGCACTGATATTCGTGTTTTAGAAACAAATGAACGATGAAAACTTGACCAGTATACCATTGTACAACCATTGAAATTGCCGATGATCATACTAAGAGTATGGAAATTTATGATGATATTGACGGTATTTGTACTAACGGTAGTGTTTTTCGTATTTTTTTACACGAATGAAAATTTAAAATGACGACGATTGGAATTCGATTAAAAGCTTGAGCAGTACCTCAGCTGCATCACAATAGACATCTTCTGTATTCAGCACAAAAGTGTTGATATTGTACATTGTGTTGTTGTTTAGAATGTTGATGCTGCTAACGTTGTTGTTATGAGTGCTACTGCTCTCAATAGATTCTGTAAACTTTCAAACGCTCTATAACAAATGAAATAGTTCAAAGCTACATCTGTGCGGTGAGGGGTTTTGCTAATGATTTTATTTGTTAAACATATTAAACTATATAACTAAAATTAAATGATTTAAAACATGTACATTATGGTGGCCTTAAAATGCAAGTTGCAGATGTTCCCACCGAAAATGAAAATTTTGTTCATTCTAAGATACTATTTCTCAAAATTTTTGTCCTGACGTCAATATTTGGCGAGCTGGATGAAAGGATAAAATGGGACTTTTTTTAAAGTTTTTATAACTTTCTTCATATTTATGTCAAATGAACCATATGCAATTTTTTTTCCCAAAATTCAGCGATTTATCTCCAAAATCTATATACATGGGAAAGGGCCTGCTGTACTGGGAAACATGCCAGGAGCAGATTTATTTTGTACTAAATATTTTCAGTTTGGGTTAGGAAAAATGTTATTATATCTGGAAAAATTTTCTTAAATTTAAAGTTAATGTCGATATGTGGCCCCATACAGATCGCTTTAGAAATGTTGTAAAGTTAAAGTGAATTTCGAAATGCTGATATACATATCTTGTTTTTTTGGGTGGATCCTTTATTTTCTCTATAAGAGTAATTATATCCTACACCTCTTTTGTGGGGAGTTTATCTGCAATATCGTCATGCTTTAGAAATGTTATAAAGTTCGATTGAATTTCGAAATACTGCCCTATGTATTGTCTTGGGACTTTATGCATCGATCCTTTCGTAAATTATTTCCACTGTTCACTAATTTTTTTTGAATTATGGTGAATTTTATTATCACATCATTCATTTACTAAAAGACTAGAAAAGTGCAACAAAATATTCATCTTTCTAAAGTTTTTCGTATAATTATACTTATTTTCAAAAATATGAATTATTTTCAGAGTAACAAGTTACGAAAACCGGTTTTTGCCCGTATCTCAAGATATTGGAGGTGTTTAGCAAATTTCAAAAACAGTTTCTTGTTCTACTCGGATCCAGCATCAGAAAAAAGGATCACTTCCCAGCTATTTAAATTTTCGTTTATTTTGTCTCACTGCATATCTTAATCGACACATTAAAGAACAAAAATTCTGAACATTTAAAATCAAAATAATTTGACGTAAGTAGTTGTTGTTATTTGTTGTTGATTGTTATTACTACTTTTTGAACACACTATGGTGAATTGTATATAAGATTCGGCAAAAGCGAATATAAAACTCTTGTTTTCCTTTCAAGTCCTTCTCTAAATTAGGCGTATACTTAATATTAGAAAAATCAATAAATCTTTGTCACGTATACGCACAGGTGTCGTTAATAACAATAGTGCAATTTCACAATGTAAAACTTTCAATGTGAAATGAACGAAGTAAAAGACTAACTATAATAAGCATACACTAGCTAAAGTCAACTTAAGCCACTGTGCGAATACATACATATAAAACTTATATAACAAACTATAATGTTCTTATACTTATGTACGTCAAGTTTCGTCAAATTTCGTCAAATTTGCTTAAGCAAAGAGATATGCTTGCAACACATTCTTTTTTTGGATTATTTGAATTGTTGGCTGAGCTCATAAGCAAAATGCCAGGGTATGCCAAGTTGTTTTAAAGGAAATCCTCCAAGTTGATCTATATCTTCAAATAGGAAGCTGGAAACCTCTAAACACTTAAGTTAAATTTGAGTTTTTAATGGTAAAGTTGAAGAGTTTCAATGTTCTCCACCAGGGTATAAATAGTTGAGGTTTAATGGTCTCCATCAGGGTACAAACGGTTGAGTTTAAATGTTGGTCTCCACCAACAAAACATAACCTCACTTGAGGCGATACGAAAGCACGCAAAACTGTCGAAAGCCAGGCAACAAACACAAGCCTGAACCCGTTTAAATAAATAAATAAATAATCGCGATGACGCGAGAGTTGTTCCCCAACTGTTGCAACACATTCCGCACGGAATCAGTTGTTTGTTTATTGTACATAACGAAAATAATGCAACCAAATGAAAAGATACAAGTAAGAGTTCTATATTCGGCTGTGACGAATCTTATATACCCTTCACCATGATGTGTTAAAAAAAAAAATCTATTACAAAAAATCAAAAAATACCAATTGTAAAACGGAAAATTACCAAAAAGTCCCCTTTTGAGGGTTGTTTATTATGTTTCAGAGGTTGTCTCAGATTTTTTATCATATCTCCGTTATCCTATTTAAAATCAGCAAAATGAACGAAGTAAAGGACTAATTATAATGAGCATACACTAGCTAAAGTGAACTTAAGCCACTGTCACACGTCAAGTTTCGTCAAATTTTATTTGCTTATACAAAGAGCGTTGCTTGCAACACATTCTTTTTTTTTGGATTATTTGAATTGTTGGCTGAGCTCATAAGCAAAATGCCAGGGTATGTCAAGTTGGTTTAAAGGAAATCCTTCAAATTGACCTATATCTTCATATAGGAAGCTGGAAACCTCTAAACACTTAAGATAAATTTGAGTTTTTAATGGTAAAGTTGAAGAGTTTCAATGTTCTCCACCAGGGTATAAATAGTTGAGGTTTAATGGTCTCCACATGGGTATAAGCGGTTGAGTTTTAATGGTTTCCATCAGGCTATAAACGTTTGTGTATTCTATGGTCTCCACCAACAAAACATAACCTCACTTGAGGCGATATGAAAGCACGCAAAACTGTCGAAAGCCAGGCAACAAACACAAGCCTGAACGCGTTTAAAAAATATTCCCGGCTCTGCATGCTTAATTTAATGTTTCTAGCCAGTAGCAACGTAATGTGATGTTCTTCCTTTACTTTGTTTTTATAAAGAAGCAATTGCAATAACAAAAAATTTTACCGTTTAACATTGTGTTTTGTTATTGTTTGTCTATTTTATTATTATTATTATTATTATTATTATTATTATTATTATTATTATTATTATTATTATTATTATTATTATTATTATTATTATTATTATTATTATTATTATTATTATTATTTTCAGATGTTGTCTCAGATTTTTGCTCATATCTCAGATATCTTGGTCTTCTGAAAACTGATTTCAACAAACATACAGACGGACATGGCTTAATTGACTCCGCTATCTATAAGGATCGAGAATATATATACATTATGGGGTCGCAATTAGAAATTACAAATGGAATGACAAACTTATATATACACTTTTTAAACCCCCGGGGCATGTTTCCATGATGTATGACAATCATCTTGGTGTATTGCAATCCCGGGGTAAAGATGTATCTCTAATCAGCCGGGACTATAAACTGGTGTTTACATTTTACTGCCTAGCCTAGTCCTTGCATGATTTGAAAAGGGATCTAAACAGTGAACCACATAATCTTGTACTACGGTTGGCCAGTTGCCCACAGGGCTTGTCCTGGCTGGTCAGTTGGTTGAGGTTCCTTCGGGATCCACGTAGTGGCTGTGGTTTAAACTGAAATTCGCGGGAAGATATTGTTGGTTTAAGGTGATATACTCTATATATAATGCGATATACCCTATATATAATGCGTTGGCTTCTTCTCTATTCAAATGACACAGATCTGTTATTGGGTTCAGTTGACTTTCGAAATTCTTACATCCTTTGTTACAGATCGGTTTATGAAGAGGGATCTTGGGCATTTCGGACTACCAAACCAACAGAAGCCATCTCAGTAGTGTGGTTGGGCGACTTTAAGAGGTCCAGGAATGCACTGGGGTGAATCTTTAGATGATGAGAATGTTTGTAGGTACAGAGCATTCCTCATAACATCAATAGCGTGTTTTCAACTGATGTTGGGTACGCGCCTTCTATTGACTCTAACCAGTGATTGCCTTTTCCTTTGTTGGGGTTAGATTGAGCTTGCTCATGACACCTGTCCTTCCCCAACGGAATCCATAAACAAAAAATTAAATATAAAGTAATACATATATACAAACACACAAAAACAATTATAAAAACGATCCCCATACTATGTGGACAGTCCACACAAAATGTAAAATGATCGATAAATAAAATTACACACACACTCAAACTATCAGGTGGACACAGTGTTGCCATATATTTTTTGAAGAAAACTTTTTATTTTTATGAAAAAAACTTTTTTTCAACAAAAAAAACTTTTTTTGTACTAAAATTACAAAATACCCAAGAACAATTAGTGAAAAAATGAGCAAATTGAGGAATTTTAAATAGCTTAATGATAATTGGTACAGAACTTTTCCTTAACATCAGTAGCAAGGAATTACTGGATATTGTGGTCTTAGACACCATAAATTTACACTTGAAATGTCATGATGAATCTATGTAGATTCTGTGTACTACAAGAGGAAACCTCTGAACTTTTGTAACTACCCGTCATTGGGAACTCGAAACACGAAGATTTTGTCTTACCCAGACCCAGATGATATCTTCAAACACTCACCGATTAATCCATTTATCTCCATGCGCGAATTTGGCCTAGTATGGTGAACCAATGGGCTGCACAAAATCTCTACAATATGGTCGAAGTGCATTGTGTCCTTAACGTCTATTCTAAGGGATTAAGGTCATCAACACCGGTCAATTTTTTTCAGCTTTTAGGAATATCTCGAATATTAATGGTATAAAATATTATTTTGTTAATGGTAAACATTGTTTTTTTATTTTAAACTTATTTATTGATTAAATAAAATAAAAATTGAAAAACTGTATAAATTTTCAAAAAACTTTTTTTATTGGAATAAAACTAGAAAACTTTTTTGAATCTCAAAAAACTTGCAAAAAAAGGGAAAACTTGACATATGGTAACACTGGGTGGACAACACATACACATTCTCTCTTCTCTTCTCATCTCACTCTCTACTTTCCTTCGCTCTTCCAATTATTCTCTTATTCTTTTCTCTCCCTATTTTACTCTTTCCTCTCCCTCTCCTTCTCTTTCCCCCTTCTTTCCCACACTTACTCCCTTCCTCTTCCTCTCCCTCTCTTAATCTCTTCTCTCTCTCTCCCTTACTTTCTTTTACTGTTTCCTCTCACTCTCTTCCTCTCCCTATCATTCTCTTACTCTCTTCTTTCCCTCACTTACTCTCTTCCTCTCCCTCTTTTAATCACTTCTATCCCTCTCTTACTCTCCGACTGCTTACCAGACTGTTACCCAATGGCGAAAAAATCACGCACACCAAATTTTGTATGTAAAAGCCTGTCCAGAACCCCTCTAAACATACTACTCATAATTAGCCACTCGATATCGAAAACTGATACATACATAAAGTGTTTATTGCATCACCGAGTATCTACGCTACCCATACTAAGAACTTGAATGCATCATTTATATAGCAATAGCATTTGTTTCTAAACCCATCGTATACAAAACTTACAGTAACATTTCTGTACATAAAATCTATTTTTTGTTAAATTTTATATCTACAGTCAAACTCGTTTATAACGAATATGCGTTTAAGTGATTTTTGGAAAAAAACCTTGTAGGGAAGCTACGACCAATCATGATCTGTCCATTTCTGTATACAAAAGCAATATTTGTGCCAAATTTTGTATCTATATCATTATTTAGTAATGAGTAATATACATTTTAATGATAAAATGTATAAAAATTGCATGAGAATGTTTAAAAAATGCTTAATTTTTTAAAATTTCGATTCATAACTTTTCCCGAAGTAAATCGATTCTGCCCATTTTCAATACCAAGCTGTCTACGACAATATCTTTTGGCCGAATTTCAATAATTTATTTAGCTTCGCTTTTACATGAACGTGTTTTATACAGACAGACAGAGGGACATAGCAAAATCGATTCAAAATTTCATAAGGACCATGATTTTGTCTCAGATGAATATTTCTAGGTGTTACAAACTTATATATACCCTCTGACACTACTGATGGTGGTGGAGGGTATTTAAGATTCGACATAGCCGAATGTAGCACTCTAACATGATATTTAATAATAATTCTTAACTATTTGTATTAAATCGTCATATCTAAAATTATTTAATTAAAATTTATAAATTATTATTTAAAATTTATAGAATCTTGTGACGCTAGAACTCAAGATTAGCACACCATACCAATCCGTCAGTCTATTGAAAGCACGATATTATCTGAACGACATGAAAATTGACGATGAAAACTTAAGCAGTACACCATCGCACAAACATTAAAATTATTGACAATCGTAATAACAGGATGATGTGTTAATCTACGAGAGCGAAACGCTATGAGCTCTCAAATGAGCTCTCTTGTACTCTTTCATTCACGCGTACGTATGATCACACATGTATAAAAACAGAAGAAACCAGTCAGAGAACTAAATTTTTACACTCTGCCTTTTGTAGACTCTACTCTGCCTTGAGCAGTACTATTATCGACGATCGAAATAACAGTATAATGTGTTAGTATAACAATGGATATTGACGACTAAACTTGAGGAGTACACCACCGTACAACCATTGAGATTGTCGATGATCGTACTAACAGTATGGAATTTGACGATAACGATCATCGCACTGATATTCGTGTTTTAGAAACAAATGAACGATGAAAACTTGACCAGTATACCATTGTACAACCATTGAAATTGCCGATGATCATACTAAGAGTATGGAAATTGATGATGATGTTGACGGTATTTGTACTAACGGTAGTGTTTTTCCTATTTTTTTACACGAATGAAAATTTAAAATGACGACGATTGGAATTCGATTAAAAGCTTGAGCAGTACTTCAGCTGCATCACAATCAGTGATGCCAAGTGTAGGGATTTTTCCCTTTTTGTAGGGATTTTTTTCAAAAATTTCACGTGTAGGGAAAAAGGGAAAGATTTCTTACTATTGTCAAATTGTAGGGATTTTTCAATTTCATAGTTTTTAACAACTAAAAATATACCCTTTCATGTATTAAACTTTAAAATTAAATTATTGTCAAATTGTAGGGATTTTTCAATTTCATAGTTTTTAACAACTAAAAATATACCCTTTCATGTATTAAACTTTAAAATTAAAAATGAAATCAGTTTTAAGTGTATCGTTAGTAAAAATTCCGCTTGTAATTTCTACAATATATGTACCTACATATCGCTACAAGACTGGCATAATCCAAAATTCGGGTTTCTTGAACTGAGGTCTACAAAACATGCGACATACTAAAATCTTTCATATAGATTTAATGTTCTGAAAATTTATAAAAGTAAACCGCAAAAAGAAAACGCAAAAGTAAACGCGAAAGTAAACCTTAAAAAACATAAAATAAATTTTTAACATCGAATCGTGATACTGCCATAAATCTATCAATTGTCTTGTTTTTTTAATCTTAACTGAAGAGTCAGGCTTGGAAGATTTGTATTATGTAAAATTAACAGAAAAAAAAAATTTAAATTCTAGAAATTTCATTCCTAAAAATTAAAAAAAAAATACATATATATGTATATATGTACATATATTATAAAACGGAGCTAATATTTTAGTTTTTTATGTTATTTTTGTATTTTTTTAAGATAAACTTGGAAAAAAGTAGTGTAGGGAAAAATGTAGGGAAAATAAAAAGTGGGTGTAGGGAAAAAAGGGATTTTTTCTCATAAGCGTAGGGATTTCTGAAAAAAATCTCCTGGCATCACTGATCACAATAGACATCTTCTGTATTCAGCACAAAAGTGTTGATATTGTACATTCTGTTGTTGTTTAGAATGTTGATGCTGCTAACGTTGTTGTTATTAGTGCTACTGCTCTCAATAGATTCTGTAAACTTTCAAACGCTCTATAACAAATTAAATAGTTCAAAGCTACATCTGTGCGGTGAGGGGTTTTGCTAATGATTTTATTTGTTAAACATATTAAACTATATAACTCAAATTAAATGATTTAAAACATGTACATTATGGTGGCCTTAAAATGCAAGTTGCAGATGTTCCCACCGAAAATGAAAATTTTGTTCATTCTAAGATACTATTTCTCAAAATTTTTGTCCTGACGTCAATATTTGGCGAGCTGGATGAAAGGATAAAATGGGACCTTTTTTAAAGTTTTTATAACTTTCTTCATATTTATGTCAAATGAACCATATGCAATTTTTTTCCCAAAATTCAGCGATTTATCTCCAAAATCTATATACATGGGAAAGGGCCTGCTGTACTGGGAAACATGCCAGGATCAGATTTATTTTGTACTAAATATTTTCAGTTTGGGTTAGGAAAAATGTTATTATATCTGGAAAAATTTTCTTAAATTTAGAGTTAATGTCGATATGTGGCCCCATACAGATCGCTTTAGAAATGTTGTAAAGTTAAAGTGAATTTCGAAATGCTGATATACATATCTTGTTTTTTTGGGTGGATCCTTTATTTTCTCTATAAGAGTAATTATATCCTACACCTCTTTTGTGGGGAGTTTATCTGCAATATTGTCATGCTTTAGAAATGTTATAAAGTTCGATTGAATTTCGAAATACTGCCCTATGTATTGTCTTGGGACTTTATGCATCGATCCTTTCGTAAATTATTTCCACTGTTCACTAATTTTTTTTGAATTATGGTGAATTTTATTATCACATCATTCATTTACTAAAAGACTAGAAAAGTGCAACAAAATATTCATCTTTCTAAAGTTTTTCGTATAATTATACTTATTTTCAAAAATATGAATTATTTTCAGAGTAACAAGTTACGAAAACCGGTTTTTGCCCGTA
The DNA here is from genome assembly GCF_015586225.1 of Lucilia sericata. Classification (NCBI taxonomy): domain Eukaryota; kingdom Metazoa; phylum Arthropoda; class Insecta; order Diptera; family Calliphoridae; genus Lucilia; species Lucilia sericata. The sequence continues at coordinate 331,929 of NW_023994137.1, read as the reverse complement.
TCTCAAGATATTGGAGGTGTTTAGCAAATTTCAAAAACAGTTTCTTGTTCTACTCGGATCCAGCATCAGAAAAAAGGATCACTTCCCAGCTATTTAAATTTTCGTTTATTTTGTCTCACTGCATATCTTAATCGACACATTAAAGAACAAAAATTCTGAACATTTAAAATCAAAATAATTTGACGTAAGTAGTTGTTGTTATTTGTTGTTGATTGTTATTACTACTTTTTGAACACACTATGGTGAATTGTATATAAGATTCGGCAAAAGCGAATATAAAACTCTTGTTTTCCTTTCAAGTCCTTCTCTAAATTAGGCGTATACTTAATATTAGAAAAATCAATAAATCTTTGTCACGTATACGCACAGGTGTCGTTAATAACAATAGTGCAATTTCACAATGTAAAACTTTCAATGTGAAATGAACGAAGTAAAAGACTAACTATAATAAGCATACACTAGCTAAAGTCAACTTAAGCCACTGTGCGAATACATACATATAAAACTTATATAACAAACTATAATGTTCTTATACTTATGTACGTCAAGTTTCGTCAAATTTCGTCAAATTTGCTTAAGCAAAGAGCTATGCTTGCAACACATTCTTTTTTTGGATTATTTGAATTGTTGGCTGAGCTCATAAGCAAAATGCCAGGGTATGCCAAGTTGTTTTAAAGGAAATCCTCCAAGTTGATCTATATCTTCATGTAGGAAGCTGGAAACCTCTAAACACTTAAGTTAAATTTGAGTTTTTAAAGGTAAAGTTGAAGAGTTTCAATGTTCTCCACCAGGGTATAAATAGTTGAGGTTTAATGGTCTCCATCAGGGTATAAACGGTTGAGTTTAAATGTTGGTCTCCACCAACAAAACATAACCTCACTTGAAGCGATACAAAAGCACGCAAAACTGTCGAAAGCCAGGCAACAAACACAAGCCTGAACCCGTTTAAATAAATAAATAAATAATCGCGATGACGCGAGAGTTGTTCCCCAACTTAGACCTGAATTAAGACTGTTACAACACATTCCGCACGGAATCAGTTGTTTGTTTATTGTACATAAAGAAAATAATGCAACCAAGTGAAAAGATACAAGTAAGAGTTCTATATTCGGCTGTGACGAATCTTATATACCCTTCACCATGATGTGTTAAAGAAAAAAATCTATTACAAAAAATCAAAAAATACCAATTGTAAAACGGAAAATTACCAAAAAGTCCCCTTTTAAGAGTTCTCACGGGCTCTATATGCTTAATTTCATGTTTCAAGATTCTATATTATAGAAATTTCAAAAAAGTACCTTTTGAAGAACGAAAAAGTACCAGAAAGTCCCATTTTATACGTTCTCACTTAATCCAGGCTCTACATGCTTAATTTCATGTTTCTAGCCAGTAGCAACGTAAAGTTCTTCCCGGTCGTATGTCTGATAGAATTATGGAAGATTTTGATCTCGCAGATATTTAGGGTCTTCTGAAAACTGATTTCAACAAAGATACAGACGAGCATGTCTTAATTGACTCCTCTACCTATAAGGATCCAGAAGATATATACTGTATGGCGTCGGAAAATTATATTGTAGAAATTACACACGGAATGACAAACTTATATATAACCTTCTCAAGAAGGTGAAGGGTATAAAAATTTAATTTATGAATCTTCTTCTTCAATAAAAAGCATGGTATTTAAAAACAAATACAAAAAACAATTATAACAAGTAAGAGTGCTATATTCGGCCGAATCTAATATACCCACCATCAAATCGTATGCCGTAAAAGGAATGCTCTCCTATAAACATTAGGGTGATATTACTCATCAAATTTACTAATATGACCTTATATGAGAGGTAGGGTGAATTATTGACCGTTTTTATAAAATTTTTCATAACTTTTTAGACCGATTTTGGTTCATATAAAACATGTTTACATGAAATATCAGATCCCGACACTTTCCGGTAGGAAGATTTACATTCCCATAAAAGTTCTTAGCTTTTGGCTCGTAAACTTACTTATGTCAAATGTCATCTCCATACTCGTACTTGAAAGTCAGTAATGAGCGTTAAAGTATTTATCTGGAGGGGACTTTATATGGGGCTAGGATCAATTATGGAGTGATCCACATAAAATTTTCTAGAGAGGATTTAGCTCGTAAGAAATTTGACATCAGTAAGTGTCAAATATCATTGGTTTGCTCGTATTTTTAAGAAGGTAATGACCGTTATGGTCGTTTTTTGAAGGGAACCTTATGTGGGGAGTAGGGTCAATTATGGAGCAATCCACATAAAATTTGGTAGAGAGATTTTGGCACGCATAGAACTTATGTGTGTCGAATTTCATTGCTATACTCGTATTTTTATAACAGTAATTATCGTTAAAATAATTTTCTAAGGGGGATCTTATCAATTATTTACCGATCCACATAAAATTTTGTAGAGAGATTTTGATTAGCATGAAACTTATGTGTGTCCAATTTCATCGCTATATTCGTATTTTTAAGCCAGTAATGAGCGTTATAGTGATCCTCCGAAGGGCACCGTAACCGTTTTTCCCAAAAATCTCTACATTAACTCTATAACTTCGTTAATGAAGGTTTTAAGTTTTGACTCAATTTTAGTACCAAAAATCGATATTTGGTAGGAAATATAAGTGATCACAGATTAACGCGTTTTTTCCAAAAATCTCTACATTAACGAAGTTATAGAGGTTTTTAGTTTTGACTCAATTTTAGTACCAAAATATATACCAAATAAGTACCAAAAATGGATATTTGGTAGGAAATATAAGTGATCACATTAACGAAGTTATAGAGGTTTTTAGTTTTGACTCAATTTTAGTAACAAAAAACGATATTTGGTAGGAAATATAAGTGATCACAGATTAACGCGTTTTCCCCAAAAATCTCTACATTAACGAAGTTATAGAGATATTAAGTTTTGACTCAATTTTAGTACCAAAAATCGATATTTGGTAGGAAATATAAATGATCACAGATTATGATCACATATTTGTAGAAACAGGTTTCCTCATGTCTTAAATAGAAAAAAATCCCAAGATTTAAACAGCTTAAATCTATTACAATTCCAAGATTTATTGAACATTACAAACGCCATTTTCTTTGTATTTTAATAGCGCTAAGCGATATTTAGTAATTTGCATGTATGCGAAAGTTTTAAGGATTTTCAAATCGGTGTGAACCGATTTTGCTCATTTTCAATACCAAACTGCTTAGGACAACAATGAATATTTTCCGAGAATTTGGTTTACTTCCTTTGCTTAGTTTAAGATGAGAGTGTTTTAGGCAGACAAACCGACATAGCTAAATCGACTCACGAAATTGATAAGGACCCAGAATATATATACTTTGTTGGGTCTCAGATGAATATTTCTTGGTGTTACACACATTAAAGAAGTTATTGAGGTTTTTAGTTTTGACTCAATTTTAGTACCAAAAATCGATATTTGGTAGGAAATATAAGTGATCATAGATTAACGCGTTTTTCTCAAAAAACTCAATATTAACGAAGTTATAGAGGTTTTTAGTTTTGACTAAATTTTATTATCAAAAATCGATATTTGGTCAAATTTTGTATCTATATCGTAATTTAGTAGTAAGTTATGTTGTTTATGTAATTTTCTTAAGGGAATCTTGTATGGGATCGACCGCACCCATGTTATGAACTGATTGTGAAAAAATCTTGAAATAGAATTTTTGTATACAAACCAAATATTTCAGCCAAATTTTGTATCAATAGCTTTATTTGGTAATGAGTAATCTGCGTTTAAGAGATTTTCGTAAAAGGACCTTGTATGTGAGCTATGACCAATTATGTATATAAAGACAAAATTTCAAAATTCTGTATCTATATCATTATTTGGTAATGAATATTGTACATTTAAGTGTTTTTCTGGAGTGGACCTAGTACGAGAGCTATGACCAAATATGGACCGATCGTAAAACAATTTTATAGTTAAATTTATGTATATAAGAGCAATTTTTTTACTAAATGTATGGATATCAATATTTGGTAATGAGTGATGCGCGATTAACTGATTTTCGGGAGGGAACCTTGTATGGGAGCTATGACCAAGGATATACCGATCGTGAAAAAATTTTGAAATAACATTTATGTGTACAAAAATAGTATTTATGCCAAATATTTTATGGGTACCACTATTTCGTAATGAGTTATGTGCCTTTAAATGTTTTTCTGAAAGGGACCTTGTATGGGAGCTATGACCAATTATGAACCTATAGGAAAAATCTTTCACAATAATATTTCTATACATATGGGCAATACTTGCGTCAAATTTTATATCGATATCTTAATTTAGTAATAAATTATGCGCGTTTAAGTGATTTTCGGGAGGGGACCTTGTATGGGAGCTATGACCAATTATGGACCGATCGGAAAAAAATTTCACAGTAATATTTTCGTACACACAAGCAATACTTGTACCAAATTTCATATAGATACCTTAATTCTGTAATGAGTTATGAGTTATTATACTTATACCAAATTTTATATCGATATCTTAATTAAGTAATGAGTTATGCGCGTTTAAGTGATTTTCGGGAGGGACCTTGTATGGGAGCTATGACCAATTATGGACCGATCGGAAAAAACTTTCACAATAATATTTCTATACATATGGGCAATACTTATACCAAATTTTATATCGATATCTTAATTTAGTAATGAGTTATGCGCGTTTAAGTGGTTTTCGGGAGGGGACCTTGTATGGGAGCTATGACCAATTATGGACCGATCGGAAAAAAATTTCACAGTAATATTTTCGTGCATATGAGCAATACATGTACCAAATTTCATATGGATATCTTAATTTAGTAATGAGTTATGCGTGTTTAAGTGATTTTCAGGAGAGGACCTTGTATGGGAGCTATGTCCAATTATGGACCGATCCAGAAAATTTTTTCTCTTTATGAATTCTCTTAACATTTTAATTTGTAAAATTTTGTGAAGATACCGACATTGTGACGGAAGTTATTAACAAAAAACCCATTTTCCGGGAATATGTACTTTTGTATGGGAGGTATATGAAATTGTGGACCGATTCCGGCATTTTTCAGTAGGAATCAAGCTCTTCTGTAGAAACGAATTTTTGGTGATTTTCATGGAATTAACTTGCATAGTTTTCGAGATAATTACATCAGAATGTGTAAAAAATTGTTATTTTTTTTTTTTTTTTTGGAGGTTGTTTTGAATTTTGATTCATAACTTTTCCCGGCGTGAACCGATTTTGCTCATTTTCAATACCAAACAACTTAGGAAAATGAAGAATATTTTGGGTGAATTTGGTTAAATTCTATTGCTTCGTTTTATCCTGAGCGTGTTTTACACAGACAGACGGACATAGCTAAATCGACTCAGAATTTGGTAAGGACCCAGAATATATATACTTTGTTGGGTCTCAGAAGAATATTTCTTGGTGTTACACACGGAATGACAAAGTTATATATACCCTCTATCACCACTGATGGTGGCGGAGGGTATAAAAATCGATATTTGGTAGGAAATATAAGTGATCACAGATTAACGCGTTTTTCCCAAAAAACTCAATATTAACGAAGTTATTGATATTTTAAGTTTTGACTAAATTTTAGTAACAAAAATCGATATTTGGTAGGAAATATATGTGATCACAGATTAACGCGTTTTTCTCAAAAAACTCAATATTAACGAAGTTATAGGGGTTTTTAGTTTTAACTCAATTTTAGTACCAAAAATCGATATTTGGTAGGAAATATAAGTGACCACAGATTAACGCGTTTTTCTCAAAAAACTCAATATTAACGAAGCTATAGAGGTTTTTAGTTTTGACTCAATTTTAGTACCAAAAATCAATATTTGGTAGGAAATATAAGTGATCACAGATTAACGCGGTTTTCTCAAAAAACTCAATATCAACGAAGTTATAGAGGTTTTTAGCTTTCACTCAATTTTAGTACCAAAAATCGATATTTGGTTGGAAATATAAGTGATCACAGATTAAAGCGTTTTTCTCAAAAAACTCAATATTAACGAAGTTATAGAGGTTTTTAGTTTTGACTCAATTTTAGTACCAAATATCGATATTTGGTAGGAAATATAAGTGATCACAGATTAACGCGTTTTTCTCAAAAAACTCAATATTAACGAAGTTATAGAGGTTTTTAGCTTTCACTCAATTTTACTACAAAAAATTGATATTTGGTAGGAAATATAAGTGATCACAGTTTAACGCGTTTTTCTCAAAACACTCAGTATTAACGAAGTTATTGAGGTTTTTAGTTTTGACAATTTTAGTACCAAAAATCGATATTTGGTAGGAAATATAAGTGATCACAGATTAACGCGCCTTTCCCAAAAAACTCAAGATTAACGAAGTTATAGAGGTTTTTAGTTTTGACTCAATTTTAGTACCAAAAATCGATATTTGGTAGGAAATATAAGTGATAACAGATTAACGCGCTTTTCCCAAAAAACTCAATGTTAACGAAATTATAGAGGTTTTTAGTTTTGACTCAATTTTAGTACCAATAATCGATCAGAGAACTAAATTTTTACATTCTGCCTTTCGTAGACTCTACGAACGAATATTGACGAAGATAACTTGAGCAGTAAGTACACTACAGCACAACCACTGGAATTATCGATGATCGAAATAACAGTATAATGTGTTAGTATAACAATGGATATTGACGACTAAACTTGAGGAGTACACCATAGCACAACCATTGAACCATTTTCGATGATCGCACGTTGGGTTGAAACGGGTCAAAAGTGACGCTTAATTGAAATTTTCGGATTAGGCAATATACAAGTCTATTTTCTAGTCTAAGCACTAAATGTAAGCGATCGAATAAAAAAATATAGGATTTGGATGAATCCTATCCTTGTATATGTACTGAGAATGAAAAATTGTTATCAGCAGGTAAATTGTCAGGTCATACGATTGTAAGAAAACCTTACAATTTCATTGCCAGACAATTGTCAGAAAATAAACTTATATAAATTGCCAGCTCACACTGTTGTCAGACTGTTATATGGCCAAAGTTTATAGATCTTAATTCACCCTTTTAATTCATCTTGTAGCCAATAGAAAATATTGATCTGACAATGATTTTCATTTTCTGAGCAGTTTTTTGATAACGTTGTAAGATTTGACAACCGTGTAGTTTTAACTTAATACTGCTTGCCTGGCTGTAATCTCTTCCAGGATTCTTTATACTACACAGTGGTTTAGAAACTGGAACTATTGGACATATCGCAATGAAATTTTACAATTGCTTATTGTTTATATAGATATTTTTCCGTTTAAGATTTTCCCAAATTTCAACATTGCTCTTTCATATATCCAGTTTAGCAAATTTAATAGAAATTATGTATTCGTATGGTGTTACGTATTTAAAAAAACTGAAAAACTATTTCATTCATCAAGAAATAAATTTGCATTAACGTGAGGATAAACTTTATATAATACTTTTCTCAAAAAATACATTTGTATATGATTTTCAATAATTTGGAGGTTTTTTGACAAAAATTTGGTATGATTAAAATTTGCTTAGTGCTGCTGTAAATATATTCATACATTTCACTTTCCCATATAACTGATTGGCAGTGAAGAATGTAAATATTCGGTTTATTCAATTACACGGTGTTTAATTTTATAAGTCATGAAAATACAACGAAATATGGACATCACTTTGTAATAAAAGACCAAAAAGAGACCCGTATCTCCAAGTTTTTCCCAAAGTCATGTACTTTTTTATTTTTGCAAAGAAAAATTGGTTATTTTCTCAGGCTCATATCTTCTAAACCGTTGTAGGTTTTGTCATAAAAAACAACAATTGTGAACATATAAAATAAAAAAACTGCATCTTCATTTTTTAGTTTCTAAAGGAATGTTTTACATTGTTAAATAGCCCTCCTTTTATTAACGACACCTCAACGTATACGTGTTAATGATTTATTGATATTACAAATATTAAGTATACGCCTTTAAAATGCATCTAATCTTTTTCAATGACACGCTTATGTAAATTTCATTGGTTTTTCACCAAAAATTGATGTCTTTCGAATTTGTTATTTGAAGTGACTTTTTCGTTCTTCAACAGGTACTTTTTAATTTTTTCTAATAATGAACCTAGAAACATTAAATGAAGCATGTACAGTAGGGTGGCCACAAATTCACAAAATTCTATGTATATGAGCAAAATCAAATATATTTTTAAGAATCGATGAAACCAAATTAAAAAACCTTCAAGGGTATATATAAGTTTGTCATTCCGTTTGTAATTTCCAAAATATAATTTTCCCACCCCATAAAGTATATATAATGTCTGTTCAATAACTAAAAGTTGTTACGAATTTTCACAAAAATATTTGAAATTTATATTGAAATACAAAAACAATTTGTGATAATTTGTAAAAAATTTTTGTTAATGAACAGACATATATTCTGAATCCTTATAGATAGCGGAGTCGATTAAGCCATGTCCGTCTGTCTGTCTGTTGAAATCAGTTTTCTGAAGACCCCAGATATCTTCGGGATCCAAATCTTCAATAATTCTATCAGACATGCTTTCGAGAAGTTTCCTATTAAATCAGCAAAATCCGTTCATAAACAACGGAGATATAAGCAAAAATCCGAGACAACCTCTGAAAATTTCATAAAAAATAAACAACAACAACACTGCTTATTCATTGCCTTTGTATTTTGTTTTTGTTTTTTTGAGTATTTCGTTTCGTATGTTTTAATGGCTGTGTGTTTCATTGCCTTGTGTATATTGTTTTTGTATCTTGGTGCATTCAATTACGTATGTTTGGATGGCTGTGTGTTCATTGCCTTGTGTATATTGTTTTTGTTTTCTTGGTGTATTGAATTTCGTATGTTTGGATGTCTGTTGGCTTCATTGCGTTGTTTACTTTGTTTTTGTTTTTTTCTGTATTTCGTTTCGTATGTTTGGATGTCTGTTGGTTTTACTGCCTTGTGTATTTTGTTTTTTGTGTGTTTATATCGTTTAGCGTTGTTGCTGTTCATTATGTTTTGCTATTGCTATAATAATGATATAGTCGGGAAAATGAATTTTTAAATACACTATGGTGAAGGGTATATAAGATTCGGCACAGCCGAATATAGCACTCTTACTTGTTATTTTTTTAATTTTCTTTTTTTAATATTCCATGTGCGCGCATTGATAAAATTAAATATAAGCAACGGTATTTAATACTTAGGTGTAGTAATTTCACGCAAATTAAGTATATCTTGTTGAAGTCAGAGATCTAAGGACAGAGTAGGACCTTTACAAACTTGCCAAGAACAGGCGTAAATTTTGACCTTTTTTAATCTAATTATAATTAAACAATAAATAACAAACATATGTAATGTGCAGATAGTTTGCTAGGCAATTACTATGACTGCGCTTGTTGATGTATGTAATGTTGTTGCTGATATTGTTGATGGTGTACGTTGTATTGTTGTTAGGAAACGTTGTTGTGGTTGGTGTTACTGCTGCCGATAGTGTTAATGTATCTAATGTTGTTATGTTTGCAGTTGCTGCTGCTGAAAGTGTTGAACTTGTTTATTGTGCTGCTTCGGGAGTTTTCTGTATTGATATTGTATATTGGGCTGTTTTTATGTTGTTTAGATAATTGATGGTGTTTCTGTTGCGTATGCTGTTATTGGTTTTGTTATAACTGTCATAGTTGTATAAAATCTATCAACGTTAAGAACATCAACGCTATCAGTAACACCAACCATAACAACTTCTACATAACGTAACTTCTTTCTCCTATACAATTTTTTATTGACGATGGCTCATTAACGAAAGCTTTCTTATAACATGAATGAAGATTGACTTTGGTTTGGCAAAATTGATACAATTGTACTTTTTTGGTACAATTTTTCAAAAGTATAATTTTTAATTTATAATATATTATTGAAATAATAAATTGAAATTTTAATATGAACACAACGTTCAAAGAACTATTAAAATTTTTACTAAACTTTAAAAGGGGACATAAACCATTCCTGGTTTTATTTTTTATCTTTAGAACTATTGGATATATCGCATTGAAATTTTACATGTTTTGAGCTGGATGTTTTCGAGTTGATTGACGGTTGTAGATTGTCGTGGGCGGAATTAAGGCCAGTGTGTAGCCACTCAAATTTGATCACCTCGGGTATTAATCACCAAAATTACATTTATGATCTGAATGAGCTGAAATTGAAATTATAACTACTCCTTGAGAAGAAAAAAAAATTGTATAATTTGTTTTGAAATAAACAAATCTCAAAACCATTGCAAATAGATACACATCAGATTCTTGGAAAAAGTGATGTTTTCATTACTTAAGGTATATCTTGTAGGTATGCCAGTTGGTAGTGTGCACAAAGTAACGTACCGAAGTACCCACTTATTTACCATTCTATATACGAGTTTTTAAAGAACAAACACTACAAAAATATGAATGATGCATTTTAGTTCTTAGTATGGGTAGCGTAGATATGCGGTAATACAACTAGCACATAAAATCAGTTTTTGATATCGAGTGGTTTATCATGAGTAGTATGTTTAAAGGGGTTCTGGACAGGCTTTTACGTACAAAATTTGGTATGCGTGAATTTTTTGCCACTTGTAACCAGTCTGGTAAACAGTCGGAGAGGAAGAGAGTCAGTGAAAGAAAGAAGAGGGTAAGAAAAGAAGAGGGGGAAGAAAGAGTAAAATAGGAAGAGCAGAGAGAAGAGAGTAAGTAGGAGGGAGAAGTGAAGGAGAGAGTGAACTGAGTTGAGAAGAGAGACAGCAAAGCGACTAGAATGAAACAAAATATAATTACTTTTATTTTTGGAAATAGTTCGGTATCTTTAGAACTATTGGATATATTGCATTGAAATTTCACATGTTTTGAGCTGGATGTTTTCGAGTTGATTTCTGATTTTCACATCAGATTCTTGGAAAAAGTATTGTTTTCATTACATAAGGTATATCTTGTAGGTATGCTAGTTGGTAGTGTGCACCAAGCAACGTACCGAAGTACCCACTTATTTACCATTCTATATACGAGTTTTTAAAGGACAAACACTACAAAAATATGAATGACGCATTTTAGTTTTTAGTATGGGTAGCGTAGATATGCGGTAATACAACTAGCACATAAAATCAGTTTTTGATATCGAGTGGTTTATCAAGAGTAGTATATTTAAAGGGGTTCTGGACAGGCTTTTACGTACAAAATGTGAACTGAGTTGAGAAGAGAGACAGCAAAGCGACTAGAATGAAACAAATTATAATGTCTTTTATTGTTTTCAATCATACAATGTTAGACATCAAATTCTAATATAATTTCAGCGCAAAAAGTAGTGCATTATATTGAGCAGCACACAGAAGCTGTTAATTTTAATGACGGTGGTATAGTGTTGACGTTTTCTTCGACATTAAGTGGTTCCCAATCCATGGGTACGCTTTCGTCGTTGTCTTCAGTTTCCATTCTGTTAGTACGATCATCGTCACTAACATTTGAGATGCATACAGAAGCCGTAAACTGCAGTGACGGTGATATAGTGCTGAAGAAAGAAAGATCTATTGACATAAGTTTCATTTTTAGTTCAAGCTTTATATTTATATAAAGTTTTGTTCAACTGTCGCTAGTATGGATTTTTGCAAATCTTAAATTTTTTCCAATAAATATCTTATATATATAAAATAAGACAAATCAAGATTTACATATTTAAAATTTTCATAAAATGTTCAACACTATTTTTCAAATTAAATAATTCAAAACATGTTGTCTTCATAAGTGGCTGGTGAGGGTTTATAAAAGTAACACCAACCATAACTTTGTTATGGTTGGTGTTACTTTTATAAACCCTCACCAGCAATTCTTGAAGACAACATGTTAACGCCTACGTTAAAGGACGATCTACAGAGATAGCTCTACACGAGGTTGTCAGAGTTATAGAAAGATCCCTCGAATTGAAGCAATATACTAGGGAGCCTTCTTAGACATACCGTGCCTTAAATAACGTAAATACTTCTGCAATTCAACAAGCTCTTGCTAATCTAGATGTTGAAGAGTATATATCAGCAACTGGTTAGTAACTATGTTGAAATCCAGAATAGTTACTGCAAGTCTTGGTAACAGCGTTACGTCCATACAAGTGGAACGAGGCACACCACAGGGTGGCGTAATCTCCCCACTACATTGACTCATCGTTTTTAACTCGTTTCTTATTGAATTGAACAACAAAGGGATAAGAGTCGTTGCTTATGCGGAGGATATTGTGATACTGGTATCAGGAATGTTCCCAGACGTCATTAGCGATATTCGATATTCTGTATTCGGCTCAAATGTATTGATATTGTTCTGCTGTGATAGTGTTGATGTTCTAACGTTGTTGTGGTTGGTGATACTGCTGTCTAGTGATTTTATAAATTTTCAAACACTATATAACAAATGAAATATTTGTATGCTGATGAGGGTTTTGAAAATCTCGAGCACTGGAAGCTATAACTATATTACACAAATTAAATAACTCAAAACATGTAGTATATGCGTATCTAGAGCTCTAGCAAAATGAAATACAGCTTTGACAGTAATAACAACAGCTATAACACCGAAAACAACACCGCATACACAAACATCAGCAGCAACTACGCCAGAGATAACAACAGCCCAATATAAAATATCTATACAGGCAACTCCCGAAAAAACACAATAAACGAGACCAACATTAGAAACATCAACATCCTAAACAACAATACAACGTACACAATCAAATCAACATAACGGTGAACATTAACAATCGTAGTCATAGTAATTGCCTAACAAACGATCTGCACGTTCTAAATCTTAAAGATTAAAGCAAAAAATGTGAATCAGATAGAATCCTTAATCTTATTATACATAAATTATATATAATATTATTTTATTCTGTCTATAAAAATTTGTATATACCCGCACCAGCAACTTTTGATGACAACATGTTTTGATTATTTCATTTGTAATATATTTAGTTTTTAAAAATTTAAAGAACCACCAGACAGCAAAGCGACTAGAATGAAACATTTTACAATTGAAAACATTAAAAAAATATAATTTTCTTTTATTTTTTTTATTTTTTTATTGTTTTCAATCATACAATGTTAGACATCAAATTGTAATATAATATCAGCGCAAAAAGTAGTGCGTTCATTTGAGCTGCATACAGAAGCATACAGAATTTTAATGACGGTGGTATAGTGTTGTCGTTTGCTTCGACATTAAGTAATTCCCAATCCATGGGTACGCTTTCTTTAGTACGATCGTCGTCATCATCAGTTTCCATTCTGTTAGTACGATCATCGTCACTAACATTTGACCTGCATACAGAAGCTGTAAATTGCAATGACGGTGGTATAGTGTTAAAGTTATCTTCGACATTAAGTGACTCCCAATCCATGGGTACGCTTTCGTTAGTACGATCGTCGTCATCATCAGTTTCCATTCTGTTAGTACGATCATCGTCACTAACATTTGACCTGCATACAGAAGCTGTAAATTGCAATGACGGTGGTATAGTGTTAAAGTTATCTTCGACATTAAGTGACTCCCAATCCATGGGTACGCTTTCGTTAGTACGATCGTCGTCATCATCAGTTTCCATTCTGTTAGTATGATCATCATCAATTTCCATTTCGTTTGATTGGTCATCGTCAGTTTCCATTGGTGTAATAAAATTGGAACTATTATGATTCATTTCATTTATACATTCAGAAAGATCTATTGACATGGGTTCCATTTTTAGTTCAAGCTCTAGTATACTTATATAATACTTAAGCAAATGAAGTAATTCAAGACAGTTATCCAAGTTTTGTTCAACTGTCGCTAGTGTGGATTTTTGCAAATCTTAATTTTTTTCAAATGAATATCTTATATATATTAAATAAACTAAAGCAAGTTGTCTGTGCAAATCTTCAGCTCCAGCAACGTCGCGAGTTTTTACAGATTTTAAATTTTCATAAATTTTTTAACAATTTTTTCAAATAACTATCTTATATATATAAAATAAGCAAAAGCAAATTGTCTGTGCAAATCTTGAGCTCTAGCAACGTCGCAAGTTTTTACAGATTTTAAATTTTCATAAATTTTTTAACAATTTCTTCAAATAACTATCTTATATATATAAAATAAGCAAAAGCAAGTTGTCTGTGCAAATCTTGAGCTCTAGCAACGTCGCAAGTTTTTACAGATTTTAAATTTTCATAAATTTTTTAACAATTTCTTCAAATAACTATCTTATATATATAAAATAAGCAAAAGCAAGTTGTCTGTGCAAATCTTGAGCTCTAGCAACGTCGCAAGTTTTTACAGATTTTAAATTTTCATAAATGTTTTAACAATTTTTTCAAATAACTATCTTATATATATAAAATAAGCAAAAGCAAGTTGTCTGTGCAAATCTTGAGCTCTAGCAACGTCGCAAGTTTTTACAGATTTTAAATTTTCATAAATTTTTTAACACTATTTTTCAAATGAAATAATTCAATCATGTTGTCTTCAAAAGTTGCTGGTGCGGGTTTATAAAAGTAACACCAATCATAGCAAAGTTACTTCTACGTAACGTAACTTCTTTCTTCTATTTGAAAAAAAATTTTGACGATGACCGTACTAACGATAGATTTTTTATTACTCGAATGAAAATTGAAGATGATAACGAAGCTCGTACTAACGAAAGCATACCCATTAATTGGAATTCAATTAATGTCGAAAAAACGCTGAGGTACTGCAGCGGCATTACAATTTGCATCTTCTGTATTCAAAAGTGCTCAAAAGTATTGATGTTGTTCGTTGTGTTGTTTTTTGGAATGTTGATGTTCCTAGCGTTGTTGTGGATGGTGTTACTGCTGCTGATAGTGTTGATGCTCTAACGTTGTTGCGGTTGGTGATACTGTTGTCGAGAGATTTTATAAAGATATATCCGCCCGATTATATCAAAAAATTGCCTAAATGTACCTGAACTAAGATAAAATTCATATGCAAAACAAATCACATTTTATAATCATTACTGATATAGGGTAACATATGGTTGGGCATGTGCTATTTAAATTTCTTTCTTGCATACAGAAACCGTAAATTGCAATACCGGTGGTGTACCTCTCATATTTTCTTCAAAACTAATCGAATCCCAATCAAAGGGTAAGCTTTAGTAGTTACGATGATCGTCAATTTCCATAGGGATACTAAAACATCTAATGTTATTACGATCATCATGAATTTCCATACTGTTAGTACGACCACCATTCATTGGTATAACAAATACACATTCTGTATTATGATAATCGTCAATTTCCATACGGTTAGTATGATCATCGTCAATTTCCATTGATATACTAAAGTTAGTACGATCATCGTCATCATCACCGTTTTCGGTACTGTTCGATGGTTGTGCGGTGATGTTCTGCTCATGTTTTCGTCGTCAATTTCCATTGTTATACTTATACATATTGTTAGTACGATCAATAAACGCAAAATAAAAATTTGGAATAAGAATACTAATAAAATTCGAGAAGCGACAAAATCAAAGAAAAATAGAACTAGTAAGGGGAAAGCAATATTATTTTCCACCACTGTAAAAGACACATTAAAACTTTTGAAAAAGTAAATTCAGACAATATACATACATGCTGATAAAATTGAAAAAACGTCGTCTGGACTTCAATCTAAAAGTTTTGTAAAAGAATATTATTTTCAAGGTCAACGATAGCAAACGGTCGAATAATAACCTCCACACATTGTACCCATGAATTGATTTTTGCTGAACTTGCATTTTTTTATTTTAAACATAACAACAATAAGAAAAACGATCTACTTAATAAGCGTATAAACGACACTTAAGGAATTAAAAAAAAAAACTATTTAACCCGCTTTTCAATCAATGTTGATGCATAGACGCAAATTAAATACAAAGTACTATGTACAAATGGAATAGAATATTTACGCTCAGCCTCTCTCTCAACCATGTTTTGGTAAATTGGAGAAAGGTTATGGTCGTTTCCATTCCCAAAGCTGGCAAAATAAGTCATGAGAATGCGAAAGACTTTCGTCAAATTAGTCTTTTATCTATTCAACTCAAAACGCTGGAACGACTCATTGACGCACATATTAGGCAACGGCTAGATAGCTCATCGCGGCTTTCAACTAGTCAACATGCCTACGTTAATGGACGATCTACAGAGACAGTTCTACACGAGGTTGTCAGAGTTATAGAAAGATCCCTCGAATTGAAACAATATACTAGGGAGCCTTCTTAGACATACCGTGCCTTAAATAACGTAAATACTTCTGAAATTCAACAAGCTCTTGCTAATCTAGATGTTGAAGAGCATATCAGCACACTACTTTGGAATGAAATGGGGACTTAGTCCCAACAAAGTTAAATGGATGTACACAGCATTAGTACGTCCTATTCGTACATACGAATCTCTTGTATGGTGGACTTCAGCTAAGAAGAAGTTTGAAGTAGATCAGCTATACAAAGTTCAGAGATCAGCATGCATTAGGATATACAGGTGCTCTAAGAACTAGTCTCTCAGAAGCATTGAACACTATATTGCACATCCTACCTATAGATCTGCACTTAATGGCCATAACCTACAGAGCGAATATACCACCAGAATCTTTACAGATGGTTCTAAAATGATCTGCGGTGTCGGTTCTGGTGTCTTCTGTGAAGAAGCTGGGGTAAGTATATCTCACCACCTTCCCAACAACTGTAGTGTCTTTCAGGCTGAAATATTTGCGATTATGTCAGCTTGTGGGGTATTACTTGACCTCAATATTCGCGACAACATTGGAATTTTTGTTGATAGTCAAGCGGCACTTCTCTCTCTTATACTATCACTTCCCTATTAGTCAGACAATGCAAGGAGAATCTGTTAAGGCCGGGTCGCCTGTCTGATATTACCTTTGTTTGGGTCCCTGCGCATAGGAACTATTATAGTAATGAACGGCAGATAATCTTGAGAGAACGGGATCTGCTCTTGATATCTCCAACGCCTTTCATTAGCAACTCCGTTAGGTTTACTAAGAGTAGTATCTTCAGATTCTTTCTTCAGAAGGCTGAAAATAGGTGGAATAATCTGGACACATGTAAAGGGGCCAAGTTATTGTGGCCCTCTTTCAATAAAAAACGCACTAGACACCTTATAAACCAGAGTAGCCGGGATATATCAAGGTTGATAGATGTAATAACAGTACACTCCCTTTCATGAACAATGAACACTGTTGCAGTTGCAAAGACAGGGAAAAGGAAGAAGCGGTCTTCCATCTTCTCTGCGAATGCTCTGCTCTAGCTGTTAAGAGAAAGCGCTTTCTTGGCAGCTACATCATATCTAACCTTGATGAGAAATCTGGGTTCAAGCTTAACGACATCCTGAGATTTCTCACGGCTACAGGCTGGATCTAACACTATGCAATAATACATCTGACGTGTGGAGTGGTCCGTTCAAAACGGAGTCTCTTGGACTCTACTTGAATGTTCCAACTAACCAATATATACAAATACAAAAACAATTACATATAAAACGATCACCATACTAAGAGGGCAGGCAGTCCATACAAAATGTAAAATGGTCGATAGATAAAGATACACACACACTTTCATACACAAACACATACACTTCCTCTTTTCTCATCTCTTTTCACTCTCTTCTTTCATTCTCTCTCCTACTTACTCTCTTTCTGTCTACTCTCCCAATTTTACTCTTTCTTCTCCCTCTCCTTTTCTAACTCTCTTCTTTCTCTCTCTGACTCTTCCTATTCCTCTTTCTCTTCCTCTCTTCTCTCCCTCCCTTGCTCTCTTCCACACCAACTGCTTACCAGACTGATTACCGGTGGCGAACAATTCACGCATACCAAATGTTGTATGTAAAAGCATGTCCAGAACCCCTTTAAACATACTACTCATGATAAACTACTCAATATCGCCAGTGTTGCCATATATATTTTTTTTAAGAAAACTTTTTATTTTTTAGAAAAAAGCTTTTTTCAATAAAAAACTTTTTAGGTACTAAAATTACAAAATACTCCAGGAAAATAAGTTAAAATTGAATTAAAATTAAAATTATGCTTGAACTTGGCCTAGTATGGTGAACCAATGTACAAAATGTCCAAAATAACGCAAAAGTGCATTGCGTCCTAATGTCTAATCTAAGAAATTAAAGGTCATCAGTACCGGTCAATGTTTACAGTGTTTAGGAATATTTCCTATATTAATGGTATAAAATATTATTTTATAAATGGTAAAAAGAGAATAAAATATACCATAAGTAACATATACCACAAGTAATGAAAACATTACTTTTTCCAAGAATCTGATGTGTATCTATTTGCAAATGGTTTTAGATTTATTTAATTTAGAACAAATTATACAAAGTTTCCTTCTTCTCAAGGAGTAGTTATATTTTACATTTAAGCTCATTCAGATCATAAATGTAATTTTGGTGATTAATACCCGTGGTGATCAAAATTGAGGGGCTACACACTGCCCCAATTCTGCCCACGACAACCTACAACTGTCAAGTACAATTGTACCATTATTTCCAAAGTACCATTCAGTCCAAATTACATATTTCCTGGGCAAGTTTTTCCAAATATTATTTAAAAAAATCAAACATAAGCTTTCATTAATTGCTGACGTACATACATATGTATGTATGTATGTATATCAGTTGTTACAAAGTTAAAATTGCATTGCATTGCAAATATCAAAGAAATAAATCGCTTACAATCGTTAACAAAACATTTGCAAGAGTAAACTTTTACAATACAAAACGCATCTAACATCGAATACCGCTTATATGTATTACAATTGAAATAGCTCAATGCAATTTGTGTTCGTTCACCTGTCGCTAGTGTGGATTTTTGCTAATTTAAAATTCTTGTCAAATAACTATTTTATACAAATTAAACAAACCAAAGCAAGTTGTGTGTACAAATCTTGAGCTCTGCAACGTCGCGACTTATTGTTTTGGAACAGTTGCTGGTGCATTTTTTTACATTTTTATAGACAGAATAAAATGGTACATATTATATATAGATATGACTCTGCAAAAAATAAGTAATTGCTTTTCATACACACACGATGAGAGCCACGCATTGTTACGGTCATTGTTTTTGCTTCATTTCCTTATGTATTCCCTCCCCCCGTGAAATGCTTTTGAAAAATATTCCAATTTCTGTAAGATAAGAATTCTATATGATTCATATTCTTTATTAGTTTGTATATGTATATAACATATACTATATCTTTAAGATTTAGAATGTTCAGATCTTTTGCTAAGCAACTACTTGTAGATGTTGACGGTTGTGTTGGTGTATAGGTTGTTGTATGTGATTTTGTTGCTGACAGTGTTGATGGTGTACGTTGCATTGTTGTTTATAATGTTGATGTTTCTAATGTTGTTGAGGTTGCAGTTGCAGTTGCTGCTGCTGATAGTATTGATAGTACTGATTTTGTTTATTGCATTTTTTTCGAGAGTTTATTGTATTAATATTGTATATTGGGCTGTTGTTATCTCTGGCGTAGTTGCCATAACAACGTTACTTCAACGAAACTTGTTTCTTCTATTTTGTTTGTTTGACGATAAAATTGACTCGTACTATCGAATTCATGGGTATGAATTGGAATTCAATTAATGTCGAAAAAACGTAAGCAGTACCTCAGCAGCATTACAATTTGCATCTTCTGTATTCAGCTCAAAAGTATTGATGTTGTTTGTTGTATTGTTGTTTAGGATGTTGATGTTCCTAACGTTGTTGTGGTTGGTGTTACTGCTGCTGATAGTGTTCATGTTATAAAGATATATCCGCCCGACTATATCCAAAAATTGCTTAAATATACTTAAACTAAAATAAAATTCATAATACAGCATTCATATGCAAAACAAATTACATTTTATACTCATTACTGGTGTAGGGTAACATATGGTTGGCCATGTGCTATTATTGCAAATTGCAACACCGGTGGTGTTCCGCTCATATTTTCTTCCACACTAATCGAATGAAAATCAAAGGGTAAGCTTTAGTAGTTACGATGATCGTCAAATTCCATAGGTATACTAAAAAACTTAATGTTATTACGATCATCATGAATTTCCATACTGTTAGTACGATCACCATCCACTGGTATAACAAATACGCTTTCGGTATTACGATAATTGTCAATTTCTATACATTGGTTAAGTAAGATTCGGATTAGGTATTAAGAATACTAATAAAATTCGAGAATCGACAAAATCAAAGAAAAAAGGAACTAGAAACGTAAAAGCATGTGATACAATATTATTTTCCTACACTATAACAGACACTTTAAAACTTATGAAAAAAAGAAAATTCAGACATAAACATGATGCTGATAAAATTGAAAAAAAAAGTCGCCTAGACTTCAATCTAAAAGTTTTGTAAAAGAATATTATTTTCAAGGTCAACGATAGCAAACGGGCGACGAATAATCTCCACACACTTTACCCATGAATTGATTTTTGTTGAACTTGCATTTTTTATTTTAAACATGACAACAATTAGAAAAACGTTATACTTAATAAGCATATAGACGACACACAAGGAATTTGAAAATAAAATTCTTTAATCTGCTAGCTCCCTTTCAATCAATGTTGACTCAAATCTATAAACAATGCCCATACTAAGCGGACAGTCCATACAAAATGTAAATGATCAATAAATAAAAATTCATACAGCCAAACTTTCATACACAAATACATTCGCTCTTCTAATCTCACTTTCACCTTTCCTTCTCTCTCCCCGCTTCCGCTTCCTCAACCTCTCCTTCTCAGACTGCTTACAAACACATACTCATTCTCTCTCATCTCACTCTCTCTCCTTTCCTTCTCTCTCGACTTATTCTCTTCTCTCCCTATTTTACTCTTTCCTCTCTCACATACATATTCTCTCTTCTCTTCTCACTCTCGCCTTTCCTTCTCTCTCACACTTTCTCTATTCTTTCACCTATCCCTCTCCATCTCCGACTGCTTACCAGTGGCGAAAAATTCACGCATACCAAATGTTGTGTGTAAAAGCCTGTCCAGAACCCCTTTAAACATACTACTCATGACAAACCACTCAATATCGAAAACTGATTTTATGTGCTAGTTATATTACCGCATATCTACGCTACCCATACTAAGAACTAAAATGCGTCATTCATATTGTTGTAGTGTTTGTTCTTTTTAAAACTCTTATATAGAATAATAAATCGGTGCTTCGGCACGTGCACACTAGCAACCGATAACATGTTTGAAGATGTATCATAAGTAATGAAAACATTACTTTTTCCTAGAATGCTGTTCAATAATCTGATGGGTATCTATCTGCACTGGTTTTAGATTGATTCAATTAAGAACAAATTATTCAAATTTTTCATTCTTCTCAACATAGTACTTTGTTATAAAAACTATATAGTTGTGTTACTTTCTTCATACATACTTATTATCAATCTCTCTAATATCGTCACTTTAAATGCAAACGGGAGTAGAACACTAAAAAATTAAAAACGAATTTCATTGATCAAATACATATGTATGTACATATCGCACACCCAGTACAAAATAATTTTTTTCCTAAAAGGTAAGAAATTTTTACAAATTCTGAAACATAAAGAAATACATCGTTTTGAACAGTTAACAACAACAAAATACATTAATATTTTTTACTCTTCACCTTCGTGAGAAAGGTATATATACATTTTTCATTCCGTTTATAATTTCTGTAATACAATTTTCCGACCCTATATATATATATATACTTTATATTTATATATTCTGAATCCTTATATATAGATAGCGGGTCGATTTAGCCATGTCCGTTTGTCTGTTTTTCTGTGTTTCCTTCTGTGTAACTGTCTCGCAGATATCTGCAAGATCCGAATCTTGTCTTCTATCAGACATGCGTTCGAAAAAGAACGCTCCATAAATAACAGAGATATGAGCAAAAATTAGAGACAACCTCTAAAAATTTCATAAAAAATTGAGATTTTTCGTGCATGCTGAGGCAGAAATTATAAACAAACAATGACAACAACACACATAAAAACAAAGCTAATGTGCTGTTTCTAGATACCGATCGAGCAGTTTGAGCACAAATTTTACTTGTATTTTGTTATTGTAACAAAAACAAAATACAAGTAAAATTTTAACTCAAACTACTCACACGTTATCTAGAAACAACACATAAGAAAGAACAATACAAATTTACGAATGAACAGTGTCCTGCTATTGGCTAGAAATAAGTATATAGAGCAGTGGTGCTCAAACACATACTACCATAGACTACCATCGTTTTATTTGAGTTGGTAAAGCAGCAGAGAATAGAATTCAATTCAAAATAAAAGTATACTAATAAAGTGACTACAAACTATAAAGCAGAGAAAAATAAATAGAACTGAAACTGAGAATAAGAAATATTACTCTCTCACATGTACAGGTTCTGTGTGAATTTAATACAATTGTATGAGTATTTTTATTTTTGTTTACATAAAATAACAAAAAGTACAAAATGTATCCGAATACACCATACCCTACCACATTGCGAGTAAGTAGCAATAAGTTATTTAGTATTTTTTAATGTAGAAGTTATATTCAAGAGATTGATGTTTGCTTAATTAATGAATGTACTACTCATTATAACAATATATAGTCAAAATTTCGTATATATAAAATTTGTTGAGTCGAATTTTATAAATACCCTATTCTTGTATAGCATGTACCGCTTACAAAAAAGTTCAATAGGCTAATTTATGGGCGGATTACATCATTACATCGACGCAGGTGTTACAAACTTTAAGACGTAAACAAAATACCGTTCCCATTAGTGTGGTGTAGGGTGTATTTTGACTGCATTTGGGCTGCTTTGAAATTAACAATAATCGTTCATATCAAGCGTTAATTTTAGCATTAGCACAATTCCTTTGGCAAAATAGCCCCTGCTGCTGCAATAAACACTGCTAAAAGTTATGTTTTCCCATAAAATTATTGAAAACATTTTCAGAAAAAAAAAAAAAAATTTTTCAATCGTTTTTATTTTTTAATATTATTTTCAAGTGTCAATATTGACTCAACCCAGCAACCACAAAGAGTTTATTTAAAATTAAAAATAATTTTTAATGAAGATCTTTCTTACATTGCAACTTGTTTATGTCGAATTTCATTGCTTTATTATAATTTTGAAGAAGTTGTTTATGTCGAATTTCGTGGTTTCCATAAAACATGTTAATGTCAATTTCGTTGATATACTGGCATTTTTATGAAAACTATGAACTTTAAAGTAATTTTCTGAGAGGAACCTTATTAGGTTAATATGGGCCGATTGCCAAAAAAGGGATATTCATGTTCCCCTAAAACTTGTATATGTCGAATTTCGTTGCATTGCTATTATTTTGAAGCAAGTTATGACCGTTATAGTCGTTTTCTGAAAGGGACCTTATATGGGGGGTAGGGTCAATTATGGACCGATTCTCGTAAAATTTGGTATGGAGATTTTGACTCATATAAAACTTGTTTATGTAGAATTTCATTAACATACTTATGTATGTTTTTAAACCATCTATGATTGTTTGCAATGTTTTTCGGGGAGCCACTTGTATGGGTTCTATGCGAAAACATGTACCGATATGGCCCGGTTTCAACAAACTGCATCAATAAAAAATATTTATGCAAAATTTAGCTTAGCTCTTCTCGTTCAGACTCTATCGTGCTTTCAACAGAGAGACTGACAGACGGACGGACATGGCTAGATCGTCTTAGAATTTAATAAAGACTCAGAATATATATACTTTTCTGGGTCTATGATCAATATTTCGATGTGTTACAAACGGAATGACAAAAACAATATACCCCCATCTTTTTTGATGGTGGGTATAAAAACTGTCAACTGTTTTCTCATGTTCTACTACATCAGAGCCCGGCTACAAATATGATTGGTCAGTTGTTACAAGAGCAAAAAATAAGAAAAGAGAACATTTTATACTCTCATATTAACTACAACACAGGAATGGAAAGTTTTGTTTTTGAAATGGTTGTATTTTAATTAAAAGTACTTACATATATCAATTTAAGAAATATTTTAGATTTCAAATTTGTTTCTTTTTGGAAATATACCTATTTAAAAAATATTATGAGGTATTTGTTATTGTGGGGAATGTAAGTTAATACTGGATTTGTAAAATCATAAAAATGCATAATATTCCATTCAGTCATATTTGCAAAAAATAAGTAATGAAATATTTAAAAATAAGTTTATTTAGAAAAAAATATAATTCTAAAAACGTAGATCATGTTAAAAATATTAAGATGTCCATCCCTGCTTTAGCACACATGCGACAACACAACCTCGTTCAATGAACGCTCAAACGAGACTAAATGAGTTTTTAGTACGTGTGAGTACGTTGTTGTAGATTTAGTAACGGCCGAAAAGCACGCTTGCAGATGAAATGCCTTGCTCTGTCCTACATTAATACGGCTTTCTCAAAATTGTATTGTTGTATTTCTGTGTGTATTTTAAAAAAAAGTCGCCCACAGACCTTGCTTTGACAAGTTCTTATCAACAACTGATTTGATTTTGTTTTGCAAGTTGAGAGCAAACCAACTGATATTGCTCATTATAAGAAGAAGAAGAAATAAACCTATAGCGTATGTGTATCAACTTAGCGTCAGCAGAATTTTCTTACCCTATCACGCGTGCTAGGAAACTTCAATAAAAACCGTCGCTGATATAGAGTCCGGATTAAGTGGGAACTATAAAAGGGGACTTTTTGGTACTTTTTCATTGTACAAAAGGTATTTTTTAAACTTTCTATAATATTGAAACTAGAAACATGAAATTAAGTATATAGAGCCCGGATGAAGTGAGAACAATAAAATGGGACTTTTATTTACTTTTTCGTTGTACAAAACTTACTTTTTGATTTTTTTATAATATTGAACCAAGAAACATAATATATAAGATTCGGCACAGCCGAATATAGAACTCTTACTTGTTTTGTTTGTTTTAATCTCGAAAACTACAGACCGAATCGGGCTGTAAACTCACCTTTGCGGTAAATTCACACGCTGACTCCGAAAATAGAATGGACCTAGGTCCATTGTTTCATTAAAATTTCCATTTTTTATTTTGAACAATTTGTACTATTATTTCGGGGTCTTAAGGCCGAGGGAAACTGAAATTTGTCATTTAAGACTAATATCTATGCTGAATCCGAAAATGGTTTCAGAATTGAGCTAGGTCCAATATTTCATTAAAATTTCTAAAAAAAATTTTGAACTAAATATACCACGAAATCTTATTTCCCATCATGATTTTTCTTATATTTATGTCTTAGCTATAAAATTTTCCAATAGTGACGACAAGAACCATCAAATGTAGGGGAATTTTTGAACAATTATTAGATTAAATTAAATTCAGATTAGAAATCTACCTTTTAACTTACGTCTGATTGTTCATATTTTTCAAGAATTTAACTCTTTTCATTCTGATATTTAATAAAATTTTTCAATAATTTGTCTTTATTTAATATTTAAAAGTAATACTAATGCATTTGTAATGATACCCTTCACCACTATAGTGAGGAGCGTATTATGTGTTTGTGCTGATGTATGTAACACCCAAAAATATTGTTCCTATACCCACCATAAAGTATACCAATCGGCTCAGAATCACTTTCTCCAGATCACAAATTTCAATATAATTTGATAAAATTTGGCACATATAATTAAATAATTTAATAAGTTTTAAAAATCTAAACATTTTCCGAAAAATTACAACATTTGTAATAATTTTAGAGTCATATACAAAACTCTGTTATGTCTTTGAAATCGTCTTTCAAATATCTTTCATATGACACCAAATGGTTTATGCCTATGGTTTATTTGCCAGAAATATAAAAAAATAAATACTTAAAAAGGACCTTTTTATCCTTTGAATCAGCTCACCCAATATTAACGTCAGGACAAACATTTTGAGAATTGGTATCTTAGAATGAACTAAATTTTCATTTTCGGTTGGAACTTCAATAACTTTAATATTTCTAAGTTCAATATTAGAAAAAATAAAAAAGTACCTGTTGAAGAACGAAAAAATCACTACAAATAAAAACTTCGAAGTAAACAAAATTTTGGTGAAAAGCCAATGAAATTTACATAAGCCTGTCATGGAAAAGATGTGGTTTATTTTTACTGCTTCTAAAAATAAGATTAGATATAGTTCAAAGACGTATACTTAATATTTGTAATATCAATATATCATTGATACGTATACGTAGAGGTGTCGCTAATAAAAGGAGGGCTGTTTAACAATGTAAAACTTTCCTTTAGAAATGAATATCTTTCAATATCAGTTGACCAATGCATTGGTCAACTGATATTGAATAAAAATGGCTAATTCAAACCATTATTTCATAAAATATCGAAATATAATATCAAACAAAAATATAAAAACTTTTTAAACGAAAGAGTTTGTGTTTGTTGGGTTACATATTTTTCAACTAATACATTCTCACGACTTAGGTTTTTGACAGCAGACTTAGGTTTTGTCATACTCAGTTTCAGTTCTATGTATACCTTTTCTATGCTATAAAGTATATGCTAACTGTCAAATATTTATTATGGATTTTGACAGCCAGCGTATATCAAAGTCTATATATAAACAAGTAAGAGATGTATTCGGTTGTGCCGAGTCTTAGATACCCGCCATCAAATAATGCGTCTTAAATTTCAAGTGAATTTCGGAAAATGGACCTACATACACATACTGTATTACTCGATGTTAAACATTTATTGGATTTTTTCTGAACTGATTTATCATATATAAATAGTAATATAGTCAGGGTGATGGTAGTACTTATTTTATCATATTTAATCATTTTTTTAATAATTTGATTTCCTGTAAATTTATGGTCAATTTTGGACCGATCCTCCTAAGATTTTACAAAGATTTTGGTTTCAGTAAAATTTGTTATGTCGAATATCAATGCTTTCTAAGCCTTATATGAAGGCTTTGATACCGATGCTCATTATATTTGACAGAAAGAGTTTAGATCCTATAAAACTAGTTCATGAGTTCATATCGATATACTGGTATTTTTGAGCCAGTTATGGCCATTAATGTCATTCTATGAGAAAGGCCGTTTATAGATGATAGAGTCAATCATGGACTGATACTTAAAAAAACAGAACAATGTTTCCATAAAACTTGTTTATGTCGAATTTCATTGCTTTATTATAATTTTGAAGAAGTTGTTTATGTCGAATTTCGTGGTTTCCATAAAACATGTTAATGTCAATTTCGTTGATATACTGGCATTTTTAAGAAAACTATGAACTTTAAAGTAATTTTCTGAGAGGAACCTTATTAGGTTAATATGGGCCGATTGCCAAAAAAGGGATATTCATGTTCCCCTAAAACTTGTATATGTCGAATTTCGTTGCATTGCTATTATTTTGAAGCAAGTTATGACCGTTATAGTCGTTTTCTGAAAGGGACCTTATATGGGGGGTAGGGTCAATTATGGACCGATTCTCGTAAAATTTGGTATGGAGATTTTGACTCATATAAAACTTGTTTATGTAGAATTTCATTAACATACTTATGTATGTTTTTAAACCATCTATGATTGGTTGCAATGTTTTTCGGGGAGCCACTTGTATGGGTTCTATGCGAAAACATGTACCGATATGGCCCGGTTTCAACAAACTGCATCAATAAAAAATATTTATGCAAAATTTAGCTTAGCTCTTCTCGTTCAGACTCTATCGTGCTTTCAACAGAGAGACTGACAGACGGACGGACATGGCTAGATCGTCTTAGAATTTAATAAAGACTCAGAATATATATACTTTTCTGGGTCTATGATCAATATTTCGATGTGTTACAAACGGAATGACAGAAACAATATACCCCCATCTTTTTTGATGGTGGGTATAAAAACTGTCAACTGTTTTCTCATGTTCTACTACATCAGAGCCCGGCTACAAATATGATTGGTCAGTTGTTACAAGAGCAAAAAATAAGAAAAGAGAACATTTTATACTCTCATATTAACTACAACACAGGAATGGAAAGTTTTGTTTTTGAAATGGTTGTATTTTAATTAAAAGTACTTACATATATCAATTTAAGAAATATTTTAGATTTCAAATTTGTTTCTTTTTGGAAATATACCTATTTAAAAAATATTATGAGGTATTTGTTATTGTGGGGAATGTAAGTTAATACTGGATTTGTAAAATCATAAAAATGCATAATATTCCATTCAGTCATATTTGCAAAAAATAAGTAATGAAATATTTAAAAATAAGTTTATTTAGAAAAAAATATAATTCTAAAAACGTAGATCATGTTAAAAATATTAAGATGTCCATCCCTGCTTTAGCACACATGCGACAACACAACCTCGTTCAATGAACGCTCAAACGAGACTAAATGAGTTTTTAGTACGTGTGAGTACGTTGTTGTAGATTTAGTAACGGCCGAAAAGCACGCTTGCAGATGAAATGCCTTGCTCTGTCCTACATTAATACGGCTTTCTCAAAATTGTATTGTTGTATTTCTGTGTGTATTTTAAAAAAAAGTCGCCCACAGACAAGTTCTTATCAACAACTGATTTGATTTTGTTTTGCAAGTTGAGAGCAAACCAACTGATATTGCTCATTATAAGAAGAAGAAGAAATAAACCTATAGCGTATGTGTATCAACTTAGCGTCAGCAGAATTTTCTTACCCTATCACGCGTGCTAGGAAACTTCAATAAAAACCGTCGCTGATATAGAGTCCGGATTAAGTGGGAACTATAAAAGGGGACTTTTTGGTACTTTTTCATTGTACAAAAGGTATTTTTTAAACTTTCTATAATATTGAAACTAGAAACATGAAATTAAGTATATAGAGCCCGGATGAAGTGAGAACAATAAAATGGGACTTTTATTTACTTTTTCGTTGTACAAAACTTACTTTTTGATTTTTTTATAATATTGAACCAAGAAACATAATATATAAGATTCGGCACAGCCGAATATAGAACTCTTACTTGTTTTGTTTGTTTTAATCTCGAAAACTACAGACCGAATCGGGCTGTAAACTCACCTTTGCGGTAAATTCCCACGCTGACTCCGAAAATAGAATGGACCTAGGTCCATTGTTTCATTAAAATTTCCATTTTTTATTTTGAACAATTTGAAATTTGTCATTTAAGACTAATATCTATGCTGAATCCGAAAATGGTTTCAGAATTGAGCTAGGTCCAATATTTCATTAAAATTTCTAAAAAAAATTTTGAACTAAATATACCACGAAATCTTATTTCCCATCATGATTTTTCTTATATTTATGTCTTAGCTATAAAATTTTCCAATAGTGACGACAAGAACCATCAAATGTAGGGGAATTTTTGAACAATTATTAGATTAAATTAAATTCAGATTAGAAATCTACCTTTTAACTTACGTCTGATTGTTCATATTTTTCAAGAATTTAACTCTTTTCATTCTGATATTTAATAAAATTTTTCAATAATTTGTCTTTATTTAATATTTAAAAGTAATACTAATGCATTTGTAATGATACCCTTCACCACTATAGTGAGGAGCGTATTATGTGTTTGTGCTGATGTATGTAACACCCAAAAATATTGTTCCTATACCCACCATAAAGTATACCAATCGGCTCAGAATCACTTTCTCCAGATCACAAATTTCAATATAATTTGATAAAATTTGGCACATATAATTAAATAATTTAATAAGTTTTAAAAATCTAAACATTTTCCGAAAAATTACAACATTTGTAATAATTTTAGAGTCATATACAAAACTCTGTTATGTCTTTGAAATCGTCTTTCAAATATCTTTCATATGACACCAAATGGTTTATGCTTATGGTTTATTTGCCAGAAATATAAAAAA
This sequence comes from Lucilia sericata, assembly GCF_015586225.1. Classification (NCBI taxonomy): domain Eukaryota; kingdom Metazoa; phylum Arthropoda; class Insecta; order Diptera; family Calliphoridae; genus Lucilia; species Lucilia sericata. The sequence goes on along the minus strand of NW_023994137.1, from coordinate 301,989 downwards.
ATAAATACTTAAAAAGGACCTTTTTATCCTTTGAATCAGCTCACCCAATATTAACGTCAGGACAAACATTTTGAGAATTGGTATCTTAGAATGAACTAAATTTTCATTTTCGGTTGGAACTTCAATAACTTTAATATTTCTAAGTTCAATATTAGAAAAAATAAAAAAGTACCTGTTGAAGAACGAAAAAATCACTACAAATAAAAACTTCGAAGTAAACAAAATTTTGGTGAAAAGCCAATGAAATTTACATAAGCCTGTCATGGAAAATATAATTCTAAAAACGTAGATCATGTTAAAAATATTAAGATGTCCATCCCTGCTTTAGCACACATGCGACAACACAACCTCGTTCAATGAACGCTCAAACGAGACTAAATGAGTTTTTAGTACGTGTGAGTACGTTGTTGTAGATTTAGTAACGGCCGAAAAGCACGCTTGCAGATGAAATGCCTTGCTCTGTCCTACATTAATACGGCTTTCTCAAAATTGTATTGTTGTATTTCTGTGTGTATTTTAAAAAAAAGTCGCCCACAGACCTTGCTTTGACAAGTTCTTATCAACAACTGATTTGATTTTGTTTTGCAAGTTGAGAGCAAACCAACTGATATTGCTCATTATAAGAAGAAGAAGAAATAAACCTATAGCGTATGTGTATCAACTTAGCGTCAGCAGAATTTTCTTACCCTATCACGCGTGCTAGGAAACTTCAATAAAAACCGTCGCTGATATAGAGTCCGGATTAAGTGGGAACTATAAAAGGGGACTTTTTGGTACTTTTTCATTGTACAAAAGGTATTTTTTAAACTTTCTATAATATTGAAACTAGAAACATGAAATTAAGTATATAGAGCCCGGATGAAGTGAGAACAATAAAATGGGACTTTTATTTACTTTTTCGTTGTACAAAACTTACTTTTTGATTTTTTTATAATATTGAACCAAGAAACATAATATATAAGATTCGGCACAGCCGAATATAGAACTCTTACTTGTTTTGTTTGTTTTAATCTCGAAAACTACAGACCGAATCGGGCTGTAAACTCACCTTTGCGGTAAATTCCCACGCTGACTCCGAAAATAGAATGGACCTAGGTCCATTGTTTCATTAAAATTTCCATTTTTTATTTTGAACAATTTGAAATTTGTCATTTAAGACTAATATCTATGCTGAATCCGAAAATGGTTTCAGAATTGAGCTAGGTCCAATATTTCATTAAAATTTCTAAAAAAAATTTTGAACTAAATATACCACGAAATCTTATTTCCCATCATGATTTTTCTTATATTTATGTCTTAGCTATAAAATTTTCCAATAGTGACGACAAGAACCATCAAATGTAGGGGAATTTTTGAACAATTATTAGATTAAATTAAATTCAGATTAGAAATCTACCTTTTAACTTACGTCTGATTGTTCATATTTTTCAAGAATTTAACTCTTTTCATTCTGATATTTAATAAAATTTTTCAATAATTTGTCTTTATTTAATATTTAAAAGTAATACTAATGCATTTGTAATGATACCCTTCACCACTATAGTGAGGAGCGTATTATGTGTTTGTGCTGATGTATGTAACACCCAAAAATATTGTTCCTATACCCACCATAAAGTATACCAATCGGCTCAGAATCACTTTCTCCAGATCACAAATTTCAATATAATTTGATAAAATTTGGCACATATAATTAAATAATTTAATAAGTTTTAAAAATCTAAACATTTTCCGAAAAATTACAACATTTGTAATAATTTTAGAGTCATATACAAAACTCTGTTATGTCTTTGAAATCGTCTTTCAAATATCTTTCATATGACACCAAATGGTTTATGCTTATGGTTTATTTGCCAGAAATATAAAAAAATAAATACTTAAAAAGGACCTTTTTATCCTTTGAATCAGCTCACCCAATATTAACGTCAGGACAAACATTTTGAGAATTGGTATCTTAGAATGAACTAAATTTTCATTTTCGGTTGGAACTTCAATAACTTTAATATTTCTAAGTTCAATATTAGAAAAAATAAAAAAGTACCTGTTGAAGAACGAAAAAATCACTACAAATAAAAACTTCGAAGTAAACAAAATTTTGGTGAAAAGCCAATGAAATTTACATAAGCCTGTCATGGAAAAGATGTGGTTTATTTTTACTGCTTCTAAAAATAAGATTAGATATAGTTCAAAGACGTATACTTAATATTTGTAATATCAATATATCATTGATACGTATACGTAGAGGTGTCGCTAATAAAAGGAGGGCTGTTTAACAATGTAAAACTTTCCTTTAGAAATGAAAAAATGAAGATGAAGTTTTATTTATTATATACATACATATGTTCACAATTGTTGTTTTTTATGACAAAAGCTACAACGGTTTACAAGATATGAGCCTGAGAAAATAACCAATTTTTCTTTGCAAAAATAAAAAAAGTGCATGACTTTGGGCAAAACTTGGAGACACGGGTCTCTTTTTGATCTTTTATTACAAAGTGATGTCCGTATTTCGTTATATTTTCATGACTTGAAAAAATTAGACACCGTGTAATTGAATAAACCGAATATTTACATTCTTCACTTGCAACCAGTTATATAGGAAAGTAAAATGTATGAATATATTTACAGCAGCACTGAGCAAATTTTAATCATACCAAATTTTTGTCAAAAAAACCTCCAAATTATTGAAAATCATATAAAAATGTATTTTTTGAGAAAAGTATTATATAAAGTATATCCTCACGATAATGCAAATTTATTTCTTGATGAATAAAATAGTTTTTCAGTTCTTTTTGAATACGTAACACCATACGAATACATAATTTCGACTACATTTGCTAAATTGGATATACGAACGAGCAATGTTGAAATTTGGGAAAATCTTAAACGGAAAAATATATATATAAACAATTTTATTGTGAAATTTCATTGCGATATAACCAATAGTTCCAGAGATTCCGAATTATTTACAGAAATAAAGTTTCTAAACCACTGTGTAGTATAAAGAATTCTGGAAGAGATTACAGCCAGGCAAGCAGTATTAAGTTATTACTACATGATTGTCACGTTATCAGAAAAATGCTCAGAAAATGAAAATGATTGTTGCCATTATTTTCAATTGGCAACAGGATTAATTAAAAGAACATACAAGTAAAATAAGATTTAGCAACTTTTGCCATATAACAGTCTGACAACAGTGTGAGCTGACAATTTCTATTTTCAGATAGACTAGTCTATTGTCTAGTTTATATGTACTATTCTATGAATTAGTCTTTGGACTAGTATAAAAACTACTTGATGTATTAGTTTATTGTCTAGTTTATAGACTGCTCTATACAATAGTCTATTGCCTAGAGAGTGATTGACTAATGGACTTGCTTATCTATGTATATCAAATTCTAACGCACAGGCTAAACGGTTGAAGATAAGAGCTTAAATTTGGACAGCAGGTTGGTCTCCCACCAAATAGATCCACTAAGATGGGATTTTTGTAAATTCGAATGTTTAGCGGGTAGAAAAGGGGAAATTCGGAAACCTCATATCTTCTAAACTATAAAAGATACAAAAACAGTTTAAATCTTATCGTAGTTCATTTTAAAAATAAGCGGACAGGGAATAAACGGGTAAAAAATTTATTTTGGTATGTACTTTTTTTTGCACCCCATGTATCTTTTAAACCAGAGAACATTCAAAAAATATTTTCGACTCCTTCATAACTTGACGAAAAAATAAAAATATAAATTTAGTACTTTTTGGATATTCGGACGTTTAAGGGGTGCAAATTGTACCTATTTTTGGTACTTTTTTCATAAAACATTGTTTTATTATAACTTATACATATGAATACATAATAACGGGCTCCTAATACGATGCTGCAACTTTTTAAAATATAATTTTTATTTCGTTATTGGGGTGGAAAAAAGTACCAAAGGGGGTAAAAACGGGAAATTTTAATTTATTCAAACACAATGATCCAATTTATATAAAATTTTTAGATTTAGAAACATTAAAGTGATATTTTTTGGTACTTTTTGAGAATCTATAAAAGGGGATTTTTTTGGTACTTTTCGTCTTTCGATCGGTACTTTTTGACAGTGTTTACTTTTACTAATATATTAGTCAGCATTTGCCGCAAAATACACATTTTTATCAATCGTCATACTAAAAATATTTAAACTTTTTCAGATTTAAAGAACATTGCTACTAAATATTGCCGTTCTGTTTTTATGTTTAACTAGAAAAATTGCGACGTTACACTGCAATCTCTAGCAGCACGAATGAACAGTATTAATCTCTTGTTTGTTGTACAAGAAAAAAAATATATTTTTGTGCTATAGCAGCGCACACTCAAATCTGTTAAACTAATATGGCTAGTATTGATGACATTTTTATTTGCGCTGAGTTTTTCCTAGCAGCAATTAAATTTTGTTTTGCAACTGCTAGCTGCAAATTTATTTATTGTTTTCTTATATTTTATTTTATGAATAAACAGTGTTACCACAATCTCTAATTAAGGATAATTATTTTTCGCAACATAAAAAATAGTTTGTAAAATATACATAGTGGCACCTCCGATATGAATTAAATACAGAAATCGTTTTTCTCGGAAACTATTAGAGTCAGAATCTTCTAATTTTGACGAAAAACTTTAACTTCATTATGAACATTGGGAAAAAATGGGCAGACTTTTATTAGGGGGCTTGGAACCTCCATATGAATTAAATAAATATGTATATGTTATTGAAAATATGGCTACCCCATAAAACACAACTCAAATTAAAAGCGTTCTTTAGATGTTTTTATTATTTTGTTCTAATGAATAAACATTTTTGAGCAATGTAGTTGTAAGATAATATTCTTATACTTATAACAATTTTATAACCAAATGATAGTTTTAAAAATTTTTTGTTGTAGAAATTAATAAATTTATAATCACCTTGTATAAAACAGGGTGAACACACATAATTAAAATATTTATACCCTACACCACTTTAGTGGGGAGGGTATATTGGATTTGTGCTGATGTTTGTAACATACAAAAATAGACCCACCTTAAAGTATACCAATCGGCTTAGAATCGTTTTCTGAGTCGATTAAGCTATGTCCGTCCGTCCGTCTGGCTGGCTGTCCATGTAAACCTTGTGCGCAAGGTACAGGTCGCAATTTTCAAGATAATTGGATGAAATTTGGCACGCACGTTTTATTTGACCTAAGGACGAAGCCTATTGAAAATGGTTAAAATCGGTCCATTATTTCACCTAGCCCCCATAGAACAGAACCCCCCGAAAAGGACTTCTGAGCTCATAATTATGTTAAATATACAGATATATCGGTAAAATACGGCACAACTAAGTTTTATAGAAGTCTTGATGACCCTGCCAAATTTCATAAAGATCGGGCCACATTTGACCCTAGCTCCCATACAAAGTCCCCTTCAGAAAATGACTTGAATGTCCCAAATTAGCTTATAAACACAAATATCGCGATGAAATTCAGCACAATAAAATATTATGTCAATATAAATATATTCACAAAATTTTATCGCGCTTGGTCCATATTTGCCCCTAGCCCCCATATAAAGCCTCTTTCAGAAATTTAGTTTTTCATCCATAAATTGCTTAAATGTATCGGAACAAGGGAATATTGAAGATAAATGCTTTATTATGAAAAATAAATCACATTTAATATTCATAACTGGTGTAGGGTATCATATGGTCGGCCCCGCCCGACTATAATTTCTTACTTGTTTTTGTTGAATTCTAATGAGCTTACTTTACAAATTATTCAAATCACACTGCTAAAATGTGGAAGATTATTATATATTTTTTTTAAGAAATGTAGTTAATATATTTTGTAAAACATTAAGGAAAAAAACAAACAAATATCAAGGTAGTATTTTCTGTATTATATCATACAGAAACTATGAGAATTTTTAAACTATATTTTAATAATAATATGTCAATCAGTACAGGATATTATATGTATACATACAGACATACATACATACAGACATGCATACACATACATACAGACATACATACATACATACATACAGACATACCATACAGACAGACAGACAGACAGACAGACAGACAACAGACAGACAGACAGACAGACAGACGACAGACAGACAGACAGACAGACAGACAGACAGACAGACAGACGACAGAAAGACAGACAGACAGACAGACAGACAGACAGACAGACAGACAGACAGACAAAGACAGACAGACAGACAGACAGACAGACACAAGACAGACAGACAGACAGACAGACAGACAGACAGAAGACAGACAGACAGACAGACAGACAGACAGACAGACAGACAGACAGACAGACAGACAGACAGACATACAGACAGACAGACAGACAGACAGACAGACAGACAGACAGACAGACAGACGACAGACAGACAGACAGACAGACAGACAACAGACAGACAGACAGACAGACATACAGACAGACATACATAGACAGACAGACAGACAGACAGACATACAGACAGATACATACATACAGAAGACAACAGACATACAGACAGACATAATAGACAGACAGACAGACAGACAGACAGACATACAAAACATACATACAGACAGACAGACAGACATACAGACAGACAGACATACAGACATACAACGAACGACGGACGGACATACAGATACAGACAGACAGACAGACAGACAGACAGACAGACAGACGACAGACAGACAGACGACAGACAGACAGACAGACAGACAGACAGAAGACAGACAGACAGACAGACAGAAAGACAGACAGACGAAGACAGACAGACAGAAACAGACAGACAGACAGACAGACATACAGACAGACAGACAGACAGACAGACAGGACAGACAGACAGACAGACAGACAGAGACAGACAGACAGACAGACAGACAGACAGACAGACAGACAGACAGACATCAGACATACAGACAGACAGACAGACATACAGACAGACATACAGACAGACATACAGAAAGACAGACGACAGACAGACAGACAGACAACAGACATACAGACAGACAGACATACAGACAGACATACATACAGACAGACTACATACATACATACATACATACATACATACATACATACATACATACATACATACATATACATACATACATACATACATACAACATACATACATACATACATACATACATACATACATACACTACATACATGCGTACAAATGTGAAGTGTAATATTGAATTTAAGCTCATGAAATGTCATAAAACTGTGAGTGTACTTACATACATACCTACATATGTTTATTTACAAATTCCAGCATCAATATTGCCAAAAAATAATAAATAAAACTACAACTGGCAGTAGCAAAACCAAAATAAAGTTACATTGCTGCTAGGAAAAACTAAACGCAAACAAAAATAACATCAATACTCGCCATATTAGTTTAACAAATTTGAGTGTGCGCTGCTAAAGCACAAAAATATATTTGTGTTGGCCTGCAATTATGTCTGCCTGCTACTAGAAATTGCAAACACGAGTTGCAATTTTTATATTAATACGAATATATATGACTGCAATTTTTAGTAGCAAAGTGATACAAAAATATTAAAGTTTCATATTTATTTTATAGTCATATACAAGAGAGGTGGTGCTAGTGCTGCATATTTAAACGCTGCTTTTTGAGCTTTCTATAAAATTTAACCTAGAAACATGAAATTATGTAAGTAGAGCCCGGAGTAAATGAGAATCTATAAAAATAGACTTATTGGTACTTTATCGTACTTCGACTGTTACTTTTTTGAGTTTTCTATTAAATTAAACCTAGAAACATGTAATAAAGTACGTGGAGCCCGTAGTAAATGAACCCTTTCAGGGTTCTTCAAAAGGTACATTTTGAGTTTTTGTATAATATTGAACCTAGAACCGTGAGAGCCCGCGTTAAGTGAGGATCTATAAAAGGGGACTTTTTGGTGCTTTTTCGTTCTTCAAAAGGTGCTTTTTGAGTTTTCTATTAAATTAAACCTAGAAACATGAAATTAAGCACTTAGAGCCTGGAGTAAATTCTATAAAATTAAACCTAGAAATATAAAAATAAACATGTACCCGGATTAAGTGGTAACCTATAAAAAGGGACTTTTTGGCACTTTTCCGTTTTTTCAAAGGTACCTTTTGAATTTTCTATAACATTGAACCTAGAAACAGAAAATTAAATAAAAGAGGTCTTTTGGTTCTTTTTCGTACTTCATCTGGTCATCTTTTTGAGTTTTCTAAAATATTGAATATATAAACATAAAATAAAACACGCAGTATCCTGATTGAACGAAAATTTAAAAAGGTTACTTTCTGGTGCTTTTTTGTTATTTTACTAATATTTTTCGATTTTTCTATAATAATGAACCTAAAAACATAAAATTGGACACGTAGCTTTCTGATTGTATAAAAATCTGTATGCAAGGAATTTATGGTTGAAAATCAAACATGCATCATTCTGATTTTATTATAGAAAATTCAAAAAGTACCTTTTGTTTAACGAAAAAGTACCAAAAAGTTCCTATTTATGTGTTCTTGCCAAATCCGGCCTCTACAAACTTAATTTCATATTTCTAGGTTCAATATTATAGAAAATTCAAAAAGTACCTTTTGTAGAACGAAAAAGTACCAAAAAGTCCCCTTTTATGTGTTCTCGCCTAATCCGGACTCTACATACTTAATTTCATGTTTCTAGGTTCATTATTATAGAAAATTCAAAACGTACCTTTTGTAGAACGAAAAAGTACCAAAAAGTCCCCTTTTATCTGTTCTCGCCTACTCCGTGCTCTACATACTTAATTTCATGTTTCTAGGTTAAATATTATAGATATCTAAAAAAGAACCTTTTTTAGAACGAAAAAGTACCAAAAAGTCAACTTTTATAGGTTCTCACCTAATCAAGGCCCTACATGCTAAATTTCATGTTTCTAGGTTCAATATCATAGAAAATTCAAAAAGTACATTTTCTTTAACGAAAAAGTACCAAAAAGTTCCTATTTACAGTATTGTTCGAAACCTAAGCAACTTTTTTTGGCATTGTATACAAAGTGCTATATTTTCTATATTAATTGATTTATTCAAAATTATATAATTGATAATAATAACATTATGTGTCTACATTATAATAACAACAACAAAAGTTTATTTCCATTTCGTTGTGAGTTACAAGAAAATAACAACTTACTTTATTGCGACTTTCAGCATGATAATGAACCAAAACCTTTGGCAAAGTTGATTTAAGAGTAGTTATCGAGTAATGGGACCCAAACTCTTTGATTGTCCATCAAAATCTCCCGGCTCAAGTCCCTTAGAGATGCTGTTCGGCATTCTGAAGCGCTGGGTCGAAACTTGCAGTTTTAGAAAACATTGCAGCTTGCGAATGGCTTAAAATCCGCTTGGGATTCATTACGAACTACACTAGCAACTAATCTATTCCATAAACGTGTTTAGAGCTCAAAAGGACCAAAGATTTTCATAAGAAGATCAAAAAGTTACTTAAGTTTCGAACAGCTACTTATGGAGTTAATTCAGTTATTATTTTATTGTAACTCACAGCGAAATGGAAATAAACTTTTGTTGTTAATAATGTTAATAATGTTATTATTATCAATTATATAATTTTGAATAAATCAATTAAAATAGAAAATATAGCACTTTGTATACAATGCCAAAAAAAGTTGCTTAGGTTTCGAACAATACTGTATGTGTTCTTGCCAAATCCGGCCTCTACAAACTTAATTTCATGTTTCTAGGTTCATTATTATATAAAATTCAAAAAGTACCTTTTGTAGAACGAAAAAGTACCAAAAAGTCCCCTTTTATGTGTTCTAGCCTAATCCAGACTCTACAGGTTCTAGGTTCAATATTATAGAAAATTCAAAAAGTACCTTTTGTAGAACGAAAAAGTACCATAAAGTCCCCTTTTATGTGTTCTCGCCTAATCCAGAGTCTACATACTTAATTTCATGTTTCTAGGTTCAATATTATAGAAAATTCAAAAAGTACCTTTTGTAGAACGAAAAAGTACCAAAAAGTCCCCTTTTATGTGTTCTGGCCTAATCCGGGCTCAACATACTTAATTTCATGTTTTTAGGTTCAATATTATAGAAAATTCAAAAAGTACCTTTTGTTGAACGACAAAGTACCAAAAAGTCGTCTTTAATAGGTTCTTACCTAGTCAAGGCCCTACATGGTAAATTTCATGTTTCTATGTTCAATATTATAGAAAATTCAAAAAGTACCTTTTGTAGAACGAAAAAGTACCAAAAAGTCCCTTTTTATAGGTTCTTGCCTAGTCAAGGCCCTACATGCTAAATTTTATGTTTCTAGGTTCAATATTATAGAAAATTCAAAAGGTACCTTTTGTAGAACGAAAAAGTACCAAAAAGTACCAAAAAGTACCCTGTTCTCGCCTAATCCAGGCTCAACATACTTAATTTCATGTTTCTAGCCAATAACAACGTACCGTAGCGTGATGTTCATTCTTTGCTTTGAGTTTATAAATCACAATAACAAATAAATTTACCGTTTGATACTGTGTTTAGTTTTTGTTTGTTTATTGTTTTGTATAAGCATGTACAAAAAATGTAAATTTTTGATGAAATTTTCAGAGGTGGTCTCGGATTTTTACTCATATCTTCGTTATTTATGGGCCGATTGGGCTGATTTTAAATAGCGTTCTATTCGATCGTATTTCCAATAGAATTGTTAAAAATTCGTATCTCGCAGATACCTGGGGTCTTCCGAAAACGGATTTCAACATACACACAGACAGACGGACATGGCTAAATCGACTCCGCTATCTATAAGGATCCAGAATATAAATGTATACTTTATAGGGTCCGAAAATTATATTATAGAAATTACAAACGGAATGACAAACTTATATTTACCCTTCTCACGCCCAACGGTCATGTTTCCTTGATGTCAGACCGCATCTTGGTGTATTGCAATCCGGGGGTAGATAGGTGCTACCAATACCTGTAGTCTTCCGGGACTATAAATTGGTGTTGACAATTTACTGCCTGGCCTAGTCCTTGCATAAATTGGAAATAGGTCTAACCAGAACACCACATAATCTGGTACTACGGGTGGCCAGTTGCCCACAGAACTTGTCCTGACTGGTCAGTTGGTTGAGGTTCCTTCGGCTTATCTATGTACAAAAATTGCGACCTGCGTGCAAGATACACAAAGGGGCAGTGGTGAGTTGTTTACTTGTTACTCACCCAGTGGTTGAAAAAGTATCACCGTGAGTAAAGCACTTCGACCATTTCATACCCTTCTCACGAAGGTGAAGAGTATAAAAATAATAATTTTTAAATTTGCTTGCAAATCATAAAAAAGCATTAAAAATATCAAAAGAGGTATAAGTTTGTTAACTTTAGGGACATTAAGTTTATAGTCTTTATACAAGTATTTGGTATCATTGAAATCATAATGACTTAGGGATTAAACTTTAATAGATACTAGAGTTCGCCCAGCGGTCGAAATTCGACCAGAACTAATGCTGGAAAAATTGCATAAATAAGCTAAAATAAAACCCTATTTTTGTAGTTCAAATCTGTGGTAAAAAATTAACTTTATTGATATTATCAAAGTGTATAATTTGCTTTGAATAATGTTTTCTTTTAGAAAATGTGATGGGTTTTAGTAAAACTTCCATCAGAAGTTTAAAACCTCAATTGTCAAAATTAGTTATACAATTTGTTTTACGAAAGTATTTCAACTATTTTAAAAATAATAAAAAATAACGAACATTTCTTCTATCGACTTATTATCCCCTACATATTTACATATTTACGCATCGTTCACAATGCTGGAGTACTCTACTGTACAGTGTACACACCAGTAAAGAAATGTTAGCTGTTCAAAATACAGAGTTGAAATGTTCTAAATAATTTGTGAAAACAGTAAAAATATTTAAAATAAATAATGTCTTATCTAATTATAAATAAATTTTATTTGGATGTCATTAGTAGTCCATCCAACAGGTATATGTTGTATAAATTTTCCCTTATAACACTCGACAAAGACTTCAGCAGACATACATTTATTCAATTTTAATGTCTTTTAATAGAATTTAATAGTAGATATTCTATGAGGCCTTCTAATGGGCCTTTTATTAGCCTTCATATAGAACCGCATAACGATATGCATTGGCTTCCAATTACACACTGATTTTGTATATGCATAATAAGGCCTTAATTTCTCAAGTACTGTTTTTAGTACTGTTTGAAAGAAAACATTAATAAACTATAAATATCAGTCTTTTGTTAATATATGCAAGCTTTAATAGCAAGTAAATGAATAATAAACGATAAATTGCTAAGTACGGTTAAACACTCTTCATCCCAAAAGACATGATTTATATTTAGCAGTTTCAACTTGTATCTATTTTTATATAACAAATAACCATCACATATTCAACTTACAGTTTTCACTTTACACTACTATTTCCTAATTGGTTAGAATAGCCCAAAAAAAGAAGAATATCATCAAGTCCTCGCTGTGCTAAGCCAGCATATAAGCGATATACATATCCATTTATTGCGGTGTATCATATACCGGCATGACCAACTAAACTTTACTTATATTTTTTACAGGCTACTTTTATTTCTTACTGACACTGAATCAATTCGTTAATCCATCATTTAAATCTTCCAAATCAATCAAAACTAATAATTATGTACCGCAATTCAGAATTTTTTTTAACTACAACATTTTGTCGTTATGTGGTATGTATTCTGAACTTCATTTCACCTATTTTTTTCGTTAAACATAATCGAAAAAGTAAAAAATAAATTAAAAGTTCACGTTAGTAATTTTATATTTTAAAAATATTTCAATACATAACTTTTGACATTCTTATATTTTTCCGATATTTGTCTTTAAAATATTCTACAGTTGTTAAAAAGTTATGGAAATTCGTTAATGTAACTGATATTTGTCATTACTTTTAGATATCAATACTTAAAATTAAAAAAAAAAAATTACTGAATTCCGGTACTGATGTCCTACCAATAATTTTCCAGTTTAAACACCAATATCAGTACATTGTTTGGCATTTCTTTAGGTGTCCCCAAGCATTATTTACGCATGTTTTTATATTCCCAGTTCGTTGTTTCCTCGGGAATGTCCTTCAATTTAACTATTTTGAAAAGTTTAAATAACGAAAAACTTCCAATCGAAAACTCTGAATATAAAACTGAAGTCCTACTTCTTATAAAATATTCCTTTCGATTTGGTAACAATCGTAACGATATTATAACAAAATAGATCATTATCTCATTCACAACTTAGCACTTTACACAAAAATATAAAACAATAAAATCCTATTTTCGCATTGCCTAAGCCTTATTAAAAACAACAACAAAAACAAATATCATGCAAAATACAAAAATCAAACAGCAACAGAGAAGTTAAACGTTTCTGCACTCTCCTCTCTTTTTTCAAAAAGCCGTGTTGTTTACTTTTTTTGTTTTGTTTCTTGCTTTGTTTGTTTTTAATTTCAAGAATACGTACGTGTGACTATTGTTTCTATGTATTAGTAACAACTTTAAACTCTTATAGCTCCTAAAATTCTGAACCGATCTCATTAATATATATATATTGTGCACATCTGCGAACAAATACCTTTAAAATGATATAATTTTTGCCAAGATCAGATGTATACTGTAAGAGTAAAAGGGGTCACAAAAAATCGTATTGCCTATTAATTATATAGATATAATATAACGGATCTTTTATTAGAACACCATTTACAAAATCATAATATAGGCAGTGGGGGCAGTGTCCACTTAAATGAGCCAAATTTTATTTTTACAATAAGTTCTTCGGTTCGGATCATATAAAATTTGTATATTGTCCCGAAGAAAATATGGATTTTTTGGGAAAAAACCTAAAAAGTACGGATTTGTACCCGTACTTTTTTGGGGAGTTTGTCTTCATTTTCGACATGCAGCCCTATACAGATCGCTTTAGAAATATTATAAAGGTAGATTGAATTTCGAAATACTGTCCTATATATTGTTTTAGGACTTTATGCGTCAATCCTTTTGTAATTTATTTAGGCTATTCACTAATTTTTTTGAATTATGGTGAATTTCATATAAGTGTTTTAAAAATGCCTTAAAATCTGAAGAAAAATCGCTAGATTTCCTGCTAATAGCTAAATCATTTTTTTCCGTAATATGGGTTTAAAAATCGCCAGAGTTGACCAGAAAAAAGCTAAATAAATGTTATAAACGGTTTGTGAAATTACTTTATTTTTTTAATCATTATTTAAATCTAAAACAAGCTATTAAAACACATAGTACATATGTATATGAGTTGTCATATTTTAAAAACGATTATGTTCAGCATGTTCATTATCTTAATATACAAAATTTGGTTTCAAATATATACCAGATAAGGCCTATGCATTGAGAAATCCTTTTCCATCAAAAACTCACTTTGGCCCAAGACATAGCACTTTTTGAATATAGGGTGACAATAAAGTATGTATTTAATGTTCATATCAAATTCTTATTCATAATTCAAAAGCTTTTACGTATGATCTCAAATTATAAAAAATAAAGAATATGTAGGGAATTTCTTTTATTCACATTAAATGAAATTGTGAAGAGTGTATACAAAAGATTCGGCAAAAGCGATTAAAAAACTTTTACTTGTTTTCCTTTTAAGTACTTCTCTAAATTGGGCGTATACTTAATATTTGAAAAATCATCATCACGCATACGCATAGGTGTCGTTAATAACAGCAGCTGAAGTCAGCGAATACATATAAAAGGTAACAAAGAGAGTTTCGTCAAATTCCATTTGCTTAAGCAAAGACCGATGCTGGCAACACATTCCGTACGGAATCAGCTACATAAAGAAATGAAATAAAAATTAATTAATTACGATAAAATACTATGAAATACATATGTATTCTTTTATTACGTGAGTTACATAGTAAATGGGCAAAATATATCCACTTAAAAGTTGTGTCGATTTTCTCAAGCACTTGACTGACTTTTCGTTTGAGTTTAACATCTCCTTAAGCTAGCTTATGCACTTTATAGTTGGGCCTTAAGAGTTCTATATTCGGCTATGTATAATCAGTACGAATGGGGGTGTCATGCCCCCTATTGCTAATTTGCCAATTCATTACATGTACACATGTACGTCAAAATTGTTCTTGCACAATTTGAGCTTACTAGGTTACTCAAATAGTTTTTGGATATACCAATTCTTGTGTTTAATTTATATGGGAGGTGCCACGTCCTCTATTGCTAGTCCGCCAATTTATTACCCAAATATTCACATTTATGCAAAAGTTGTTCGAACAAAATTTGAGGATTTTAGTTTCTCAGATATGTGATTTTTTGTATTTAATTCATATGAGAGGTTTACAAGACAACCCTAAAGAAAATCCGGACATTTTTCTCCAAAATGGTTACATGAACGTTCTTCGTGCAAAATTTGAAGATTATATCTGTAATTGTTTTCCAGATAAACGAACTCTTGTGTTTAATTCATATGGGAGTATACTAATAGATAGATATACTAATTTAAGAAATTCTTATATGGGAGGTGTTCATATATGTAAATGTCAAAGTTGTGCATACAAAATATGTGGACTCTAGCTGTTGCAGTTTATGAGATTTGCCACTATTAATTTTTATTTTGGATGTGGGGTTGGCATCTCGCCCACCTAATTTTTATAATAATTTCAAATACGTAAATAAATAAAAAAATAACTAATACATAAGACATTCACAAATTAAATAAATCTGGCATTTCTAAACGGCTAGTCTGATCGGGATTAATTTGACACGGTCGTAGCCATGGAGTATTCGAGTTAATGCTATAAAAATGGATCCCACAAATGCCTCAACGGCGGCACTATGGGGGCTTAAAGTAGGCCCTTCATGCTAAATTTCATGTTTGTACCAAACATGTACCAAAAAGTCCCCTTTTTGTGTTCTCGCCTAATCCTGGCTCTACATACTTAATATCATGTTTCTAGGCAATAACAACGTAAAGTACCGAAAAGTTCCCTTTTATATGTTCTCGCCTAATCCGGGCTTTACATACTTAATTTCATGTTTCTAGGTTCCATATTATAGAAAATTCAAAAAGTATCTTTTGTAGTACGAAAAAGTACCGAAAAGTCCCATTTTAAAGGTTCTTAACTAGTCAAGGCCCTACATGCTAAATTTCATGTTTCTAGGTTCAATATTATAGAAAATTCAAAAAGTACCTTTTGTAGAACGAAAAAGTACCAAAAAGTCCCCTTTTATGTGTTCTCGCCCAATCCGGGCTCTACATACATAATTTCATGTTTCCAGGTTCAATGTTCTAGAAAACTCAAAAAGTACCTTTTGTAGAACGAAAAAGTACCAACAAGTCCCTATTTACAGGTTCTTACCCAATCAAGGCCCTACATGCAAAATTTCATGTTTCTAGGTTCAATATTATAGAAAATTCAAAAAGTACCTTTTGCAGAACGAAAAAGTACCAAAAAGTCCCCTGTTATAGGTTCTCACCTAATCCGGGCCCCATATGCTAAATTTCATGTTTCTTGGTTCAATATTATAGAAAATTCAAAAAATACCTTTTGCAGAACGAAAAAGTACCAAAAAGTCCCCTGTTATAGGTTCTCACCTAATCCGGGCCCCACATGCTAAATTTCATGTTTTTAGGTTCAATATTATAGAAAATTCAAAAAGTACCTTTTGTAGAACGAAAAAGTACCAAAAAGTCCCCTTTTATAGGTTCTTACCTAGTCAAGGCCCTACATGCTAAATTTCATGTTTCTAGGTTCAATATTATAGAAAATTCAAAAAGTACCTTTTGTAGAAGGAAAAAGTACCAAAAAGTCCCCTTTTATTTGTTCTGACCTAATTCGGGCTCAACATACTTAATTTCATGTTTCTAGGATCAATATTATAGAAAATTAAAAAAGTACCTTTTGTAGAACGAAAAAGTACCAAAAAGTCCCCTTTCATAGGTTCTTACCTAGTCCAGGCCCTACATGCTAAATTTCATGTTTCTAGGTTCAATATTATAGAAAATTCAAAAAGTACCTTTTGTAGAACGAAAAAGTACCAAAAAGGCCCCTTTTATGTGTTCTGGCCTAATCCGGGCTCTACATACTTAATTTCATGTTTCTAGGTTCAATATTATAGAAAATTCAAAAAGTACCTTTTGTAGAACGAAAAAGTACCAAAAAGTCCCTTTAATAGGTTCTTACCTAGTCAAGGCCCTACATGCTAAATTTCATGTCCGTCTATTATAGAAAATTCAAAAAGTACCCTTTGGAGAACGAAAAAGTACCAAAAAGTTCATTTTTATGTGTTCTGGCCTAATCCGGGCTCTACATACTTAATTTCATGTTTCTAGGTTCAATATTATAGAAAATTATGTGGTCTGGCCTAATCCGGGCTCTACATATTTAATACCATGTTTCTAGGTTCAATATAATAGAAAATTCAAAAAGTACCTTTTGTATAACGAAAAAGTACCAAAAAATCCCTTTTTACAGGTTCTTACTTAGTCAAGGTCCTACATGCTAAATTTCATGTTTCTAGGTTCAATATTATAGAAAATTCAAAAAGTACCTTTTGTAGAACGAAAAAGTACCAAAAAGGCCCCTTTTATGTGTTCTCGCCTAATCCAGGCTCTACATATTTAATTTCATGTTTCTAGCCAATAACAACGTAACGTGATGTTCATTCTTTGCTTTGTGTTTATAAACAAAAATTACAAAAACAAATAACAAAAAAAAATTTTCCGTTTGATACTGTGTTTTGTTTTTGTTTGTTTATTGTTTCTGTATAAGCATGCACGAAAAATGAAAATTTTTGATGAAATTTTCAGAGGTGGTCTCGGATTTTTACTCATATCTTCGTTATTTATGGGCCGATTGGGCTGATTTTAAATAACGTTCTATTCGATCGTATTTCCGATAGAATTATTGAGAATTCGGATCTCGCAGATACGAGGGGTCTTCTGAAAACTGATTTCAACGTACACACAGACAGACAGACGGACAGAGGGATAGACGGATTAAATCGACTCCGCTATCTATAAGGATCCAAAATATATATACTTTATAGGGTCGGAAAATTATATTATAGAAATTACAAACGGAATGACAAACTTATATATAAGGGTAAAAAAATGGTCAACTTCGGAAGTGCGTAGGAGTGAGATATTCAAAAAATAGGACGTATTTTTACACCAAGGTATTTTCCATAAAGATACCTTTTAGAAAAACATAAAATTGTTATATGTTTAAAAAAAAAATTTGTTTTTAATAAAAAAACAAGTTAGAGTGCTATATTCGGCTGAGCCGAATCTTAAATACCCTCCACCAGCAACTTTTGTATTAATACATTTCTAATTAATAAAATATTTGTAGAAATAAGTTTTCTCATGTCTTAAATAGAAAAATCCCAAGATTTAAACAGCTTAAATCTACTACAATCCCAAGATTTATTGAACATTAGAAACGCCACTTTCATTTAAATTTTTATAGCGCCCTAAGATATGCTTTAGCAATATCTCGTATTTGCATGTATGCGTGTGTGTGAAAGATTTAAGGATTTTAAAAATACATACATATAATTTTGTTCTATACAAATTGATAATGCAAATAGTTAAATACGGTTAAAGCGCTTTTAGGGGCAGGACCTAGTGTGAGAGATATGACCAAATATAGACCGATCGTGAAAAATTTTTGAAATAGCATTAAGTGCTTTTTGCATTACAAAATAGTATTTATGAACAAAAATAGTATTTATTTATATCATTATTTGGTAATGAGTTATGTGCCTTTAAGTATTTTTCTGAAAGGGACCTTGTATGGGAGCTATGATCAATTATGGATCGATAGGAAAACAATTTCACAGTAATATTTCTCTGTATATGAGCAATATTTTTGCCAAACTTTATATGAATATCTTAATTTAGTAATGAGTTATGTGCGTTTAAGTGATTTTCGGGAGGGGACCTTGTATGGGAGCTATGACCAGTTATGGACCGATCGGAAAAAAATTTCACAGTATTATTTCTATGCATATGGGCAATACTTATACCAAAGTTTATATGGATATCTTAATTTAGTACTGAGTTATGCGCGTTTAAGTGATTTTCGGGAGGGGACCTTGTATGGGAGCTATGACCAATTATGGACCGATCGGAAAAAAATTTCACAGTAATATTTCTATGCATATGGGCAATACTTATACCAAATTTTATTTGGATATCTTAATTTAGTAATGAGTTATGCGCGTTTAAGTGATTTTCGGGAGGGGACCTTGTATGGGAGCTATGTCCAATTATGGACCGATTCATAAAATTTTTCCTCTGAAAGACTTCTATTGACATAAGATTTTAATTTGTAAAATTTTGTGAAGATATCGACATTGTGGCGGAAGTTATTAACAAAAAACCCTTTTTCCGGGAATATGTACTTTTGTATGGGAGGTATATGAAATTGTGGACCGATTCTGGCAATTTTCAGCAGGGATCAAGATCTTGTGCAGAAACGAATGTATGGTGATTTCCATGGAATTATCTTGCATAGTTTTCGAGAAAACTACATCAGAATGTGTAAAAAATGCTTATTTTTTTCCGAGGTTGTTTTAAATTTTGATTCATAACTTTTCCCGGTGTGAACCGATTTTGCCCATTTTCAATACCAAACAACTTAGGAAAATGAAGAACATTTTGGGTGAATTTGGTTAAGCTCTATTGCTTCGTTTTATCGTGAGCGTGTTTTACACAGACAGACGGACAGACGGACAGACGGACATAGCTAAATCGACTCAGAATTTGATAAGGACCCAGAATATATATACTTTGTTGGGTCTCAGATGAATATTTCTTGGTGTTACACACGGAATGACAAAGTTATATATACCCTCTATCACCACTGATGGTGGTGGAGGGTATAAAAAGAGTGTAGGCACTTTTCCCTCCAAAAAATGACATAAATCTACCATTTTTTGAATTTTTAAATTGAAAATCGTTTATTTTTGGATCCATAAATGCTATTGCCTTAAATTTTAATATGTTTTTGATAATTTAGTGGTCTAAGTAATGCAGCAAATGTAAATCCATTCGGTTCAAAATTTTGTCCTATATTTGGAAAAGGGTGGACCAAGGTAAGGCCAAATTTTTAAATTTAAATTTTCAATGTCAGAAATTATAAGAGGTTAATAGCACATATAGCGCTTTCCAAAACTATAAAAATCTTGATATAGGATGGGAAAGCAAAAAATGGCACGCGTTTAAAAATTTTACATGTCGAAGGTACCCTACTTTGCGCCGCCCCTGGAGCATTTGTGGAATCCATTTTCATAACTTAAACTCGAATACTCCTTGGCTATATGCATCTAAATTTGCCGTTTAGAAATGCCACATTTATTTCCAAAAAATTTCCATTCTATCCCACTGTGCAACGCAATAATTTAAAGAATTACTTCTTTTGGCCAATTTAACTGCATTAAATATAATAAACATTAATAAGTTTACTAAAAATCGAAAAATACTTACCCCCTTATTTACAAACAAAATTTTTATTTTATAAACAGTTTATAAATTAGATTTTGTATGGAAATTTTGTATATGTATTAGGGTGATCAATTATTCGACATTTTCCAAAAACCGGTTTTCGAATAGTTCGAATAGAAGACATTTAAAAAAAACCGGTTGATATTTTTCAAATTCAGAAAAAAACGGTTAACCGGTTTTTCATTATAAATAAAAAAATATATTTTAATTTGAAAAACTTAATGTGATTAATGTGAAATGATTTTTAACAGTTTAAAAGATTATCCCCTTTATTCACAAACAAAATTTCTATTTTATAAACAGTTTAAAAATAAGATTTTATATGGAAATTTTGTTTTATAAACCTTTTATAAAATAAAAATGTTGTTTGTGAATAAGGTCTATTCGTCTAATTTACATTATTTCATTAATATAAAAAAATTAGGAAAAAAGTGGGACACTTCTGTTAAACATAAGGTACTATGTAATCCTAGCTTATTTTAAAAGCCCTGTTTAGGAAATTTGCATAGGCATTCCAACACTTCCATAAAATTTCAGCCGTAAATTAATTATTGTAATTGGAATATAATCTTAAGATTGATAAAATTTTATCAAACAGTTATCAATTTTACAAATATTTTTTTTTCATTAATTAGGAAAATCAAAAAAGTTTAACCAAAGGAGCTGTAGAAAAATATACGCTAGTTCCTCGACTCGAATATTTTTAAAATTTAGACGGGCTGTATTATTATTTACTTAAAAATTATATTTAAATAATCTTTGAATACAAAGCAAATGAAAGTATTCGAAACCGGTTTTTAAAAAGTGAAAAAACCGGGTTATTCGATATTCGAAAAATCAACATTGAGAAAAAACCGACACTGGTAAAGCAGAAAAAACCGGTTTTAAAACCGGTTGAAAAATCGAGTCGATCACCCTAATATGTATGTATACATATGTATGTATTTCCACATGTATTTTACACATGCAATATTTCATATGTATCAGACGATATGTACAATTTTTACAGATAGAATTTTTGACAGTACATAAATATGTAAAATACATGACGTCTAATACCACCTTATGTCAAATGTCAAAATGTTACTTTCAATTAGTTCTTTAATCCTTAAAGTATGCTAAGGATTTTGCGTGTTTAGTTTTTATACATTTATGGACTTATACTAGTTGTTATTATACTAGTTGGAGATAAAACTATATTTTATTTATAAAAACAAATAATGTAGCCTATCTTTCAGCTGATTTAAAGATAATATTGTACATTTTTAATACTTCAGTCTATATTTATTAATATTACTTTAACAAGTAAGAGTGTTATATTCGGCTATGCCGAATCTTATATACCCACCATCAAATCACTGTCATATAAATAAACTTTGATATTTTGAATATTTTATTATTATGTATCGATATTAATGAGAACATCATTGTAATATTTGAATGAGGTCCATTAATGGGGGTTTAACTATTGACAGTGCTCTTTCGAATTAAATATGTTAATTTATATAGGGAGTAGGGTTATAAATACACATATGGACCAATTCTCACAAAAGTCGGTAGGAAGATTTCAGTTTATTTATTTCAAATTTCATAGATCTACTTGTATTTTTTAGCCAGTAATGAGCATTAAAGTAATTTTCTTAAAGGGACCTTATACGGGGTTAAGGTTAATTATGGACCGATCCTCATAAAATATGGTAGAGAGATTTTAGCTAAAAATTAGTTTATGTCGAATTGCATCGAATTTCATTTACGCCAGTAATGAGCGTTTAAGTTATTTTCTGATGGGGACCTTAAATGAAAGGTAGAGTCAATTATGGATCGATTCCCACAAAATTTTGTAGAGAGATGTTAGCTCATACAAAACTATATCGAATTTCATCGCCTTACTCGCTTTTTTAGGCCAGTAATGAGCGTTAAAGTAATTTTCTGTTAGGGACCTTATATGCGGGATAGGGTCATTTAAGGCCCGATCCACATAAAGGTTTTGGCTCCTAAGATACTTATTTCTGTCAAATTTCTTCGCTATACTCGTATTTTTACGCCAATAATGAGCGTTAAAGACATTTTCAGAAGGAGACCTTATATGGGCGGATAGGGGCAATTATGGACCGATCCACATAAAATTTGGTAGAGAGAAGTCATATAAAACTTACTTCTGTGAAATTTCATCGCTATACTCGTATTTTTATGCCAGTAATGAGCGTTAAAGTAATTTTATGGAGGGGACCTTATATGGGGGGTAGGATCAATTACGGACCGATACACATATAGTTTGGTGGAGAGATATTGGCTTGCATGAAACTTACGTGTGTCAAATTTCATCGCTATATTCGTATGTTTAAGCCAGTAATCAGCATTATAGTCATTTTCCAAAGAGGACCTTATAGGGGGGGGGGTAAGGCCAATTGTGGTTCTATGTCCGACATAATTCAGAATTTTATTTCGGAGGTCAAAAAATTGACTTATGCTAAATTTTGTGCCATTTGCTTCATAAACAACGAATTTGTGAATGTTTGAAGCTTTTTACACAATATTCCGGGGGTACATTTGTATGGGGGCTATGTGAAATCGTTGACCGATTTTGCCCATTTTCAATACCAAACATTTCTGATCAATAAAAAATATTTTGGGAAAATTTCATCTCAGTATCTCTTTTTTTGTGGACGCTATCGTGCCAACAACAGACAGACGGACAGACGGACGGACATAGCTAGATCGTCTTAGAATCTTACGAGGTCCCTGAATATATACACTTTATGGGGTCTGTGAACAATATTTCGATGTGTTACACACGGAATGACAAAATCAATATACCCCCCATCTTTTTTGATGGTGGGTATAATAAGCATAATTAAAGAATTTAAATTATTACCGTTATCTAAATAGAACTGTAAATATTATTAATTAATTACTAGAGTAAATTTTTTCTTGAAATTAGGTAACACTGCTTAGTTATTATTTCCAATTGCACAGTGCTGCATTATGAAGACGCAAGTAAAAATTTTGTTATTTTAATAATATTAGACTACATATTGAAACTGTATTAATTAAGTGAAAATGATTAGTGTTTCCCCCATAAGAAATTAAGTAGTTTTGGATTGCTGCCGCCACCCACTATTACTTCGTACAGGCAACCTCAAATACATGCAAAGGTAAGTTTGTTTTTGTAAAATTCACAAAAAAAACGAAATGTATGTATATAAAACAAAATGCGGGAAAAATATATGTTAGGATTTAGTAAAATTTAAAAATTTTTTATAATCATATGATTTTTTGATAGAAAACATTCTTATTATTGTTGTTGTTTTTCTCCTTCCCCATATTTGTTGTTATACAGAGCATTGTTATTGTTTCAAAGGTTTTGTACGACATCAGGCCGCTGTCTTGTTAAAATGTGCAGCCGTAGTTGTTGTTTATGAAATTTGTTTGTGCTTTTGTTTTGTTATTGTGACATCAACAATTCTACAATAAATATTACCTTTGCAAAAACAACGTGCAATTTGTTGTTTGTTGCGTTTGTAAAATTTGGCCGTTGTTTTTGTTCTTTTTTTGGGGGTTTTAATCAGGTTGGCGGTACACCAAGCACTCATATGCCAGGGTGTCACACGTTTGTTCTGAGAAATCCCACCAAACGATCTATACATACATATGGGAGGTTGGAGCACCGAACGTAGTTATATCAAAAATATTATGGTCTCCACCAGAAATAAGTTTTAGAGTTTTAATGGTCTCCACCAGATTATATCGTGAGTATTTTATGGTCTCCACCAGTTAAAAACATAACCTTTTAACGAAGAGAACGCATAACTTAGAAACAGTTATACGAAGTAATGCATTAAATTAGTGCGGGGGTGAGAATTAACTCTGTCGAAAGCTGGGCAACAAGCACAAGCCTGACCTTCCTTAAAAGATAAAAACGTTGATGCGAGAGTTATTTCCCCAACTCATAACTGAATTATATATGTACGTGTTTTTGTTCTGCTTAGGTTTGTTATATGTGGGGCAAGGATTTCTATATAAAAAAGCATGTTTGTAGTCAGTAACTCAAAATTATTTTTAACTATTTTTCTTTTCGAATCAAGTCCGAAAAAAAACTCAAAAAGTACCAGATAAAGAACAAAAAGTCCCCATTTATTGATTATCATCTACTCAGGACATTCTGAGGTACAATAGAAACAAGTAAGAGTGCTATATTCGGCTATGCCGAATCTTATATACCCTTCACCACAGTGTATTTAAAAAATATCAATTCTATAAAATTTTAATTTATTTCATTTTCCCGTTTATATCATTATTATAGCAATAGCAAAACGAACAACAACAACGCTAAACGAAATAAACACACAAAAAAACAAAATACACAACGCAGTAAAACCAACACACATCCAAACATACCAACCAAAATACACAAAAAAACAAAATACACAACGCAATGAAACCAAGAGACATCCAAACATACGAAACTGAATACACCAAAAAACAAAAACAATATACACAAGGCAATGAAACATACGAAACGAAAAACTCACAAAAAAGCAAAGCAAAGAAAACAACAGACATCCAAACATACGAAACGAAATACACAAAAAAACAAAAACAAAATACATAAGGCAATGAAACACACAGCCATCCAAACATATGAAACGAAATACTCAATGAATAAGCAGTGTTGTTGTTGTTGCTTATATCAAAGCATGAAAAAAATTTTCTTTTTATGAAATTTTCAGAGGTTGTCATGAAGGTGAAGGGCAGTGTGACCAGGTCTCAAAAAATGTTGCGGCTAAATCCCATCCAAAATAATGCTAGAAAAAATGCTAAATTGATTTTAAAATGCCAAAAAAATGCTAAAATTTTTTAAGTGCTTTTATGAACAATTCATATTAATTTGTAACTGAAATTCATTGTAATTTATATCAAGTAAGAAAGTATATTCTGCCGTGGTTGACCATATGAGTATAAAATTTTATTTTTTTTTTCGTAATAAAGCATTTATATTGAATTGAACCTTGGTTCCGATGTATTTAAACTAATTTTCTGAGAAAGGCTTTATACATTTGTATATGTAAGGGGGCTAGGTAAAATAAAGGACGGACTTTAACCATTTTTAAAAGGTTTTGTCATTGGATCAAAAAGCATACGTTCTTATTGTTTAGAAAATTTCAACCTCTACCAGACGGTCAGACTTACATGGCTTAATCGATTCAGAAAATGATTCTTAACCGATTAGTATACTCAAACGTAGTATAGTGGAGTAGGGTAAAAAATTAAGTTCCGTGGTATTAAGATAAACAGAAATGCTAAAAATTATTTCAAAATTTTTGTAAATTTACCAATATGTAATGTCTCTAACTTTAAAATATTTTTGAATGCAAAAATTACATTAAAACTCTATTAATTACACTAGTTGCTCATGGTATAAAACCTAAACCTGTGTTTTCGAAAGGAAAAGTATAATATTTCTAGTTTTACTTTTTTTATATAAACAATTTTATTTGTCTTCCTCAAAACACTTTAAAAATGGTTTTCATGTCACAAAAATATTGAAAATTCCGTTGAAATAATTTTAAATCTCGTTGAATAGATGTCAGGTTTATAACTCATACTTCCAAGATTTTTTCGGAAAAATATATATGAGAATGTATGAAATGAATTGAGATATATATATCAAATCCGTAAGTTTGTAATTCTGGAATAAATTGTCAATAATATTTTCGAAATTTATGTATTTTTTTAATTAAAAAAAAACGTGACAACAAAATTACTAAAAATTTGGTAAAAATAAAAAGAACAGAAAGTAGGATGAGAAAGTCTTAATTATATATTATTGATTTTTTTTCAATACTTATTTTCAATAAATTAACAAGAACTCCTGAAGAATGATAAAAATTAAAACCTCTTTATTTCCTATAGGAAAAAATAAAATTTGTTAATTAACCGTCATACATAGCCTTTTCCAAAATTATATGTTTCATTCCATGAGCAAAAAAAAAGTATTAGTTTGTAAAATAGCGTACTGAACGTATTTGTAAAAATATATGAAATCTCTTGAATTATTTCTATCACCTCGAATTTAAAAAATATTCAGAAAAATATTCTAGAATACAACATTTTAAAGTATTTACTTGTATTGGCGTAATTTCAAGTTATTTATCTTCATGAATCTTTTTGCATTATTTTGAATTACAGTGTAAATTATTACATTTCTCATATTTCTTGTTGCTTGTGTTTGGGTAGACATTTAATTCTGATTTTTTCCGGTTAAACCTATTTCCAATATAAATCTTTTTTGCAAAAATTTGTCTTTTTTTGTTTATATACTAAAATTGCAAAAAAAGCTAAAAATGCTAAAAATATTTTATAAAAATGCTAAATAAAATGCTAAATGCTAAATTAAAATTTTACAGCTAAATCAAAATAAAAAATGCTAAATCTAGCTGCAAAAATGCCAAAATGGTCACACTGCTAAAATGTCAAAATGTTACTTTAATTCAATTAGTATTATTTTAATCCCTAAAGTATGCTAAGGATTTTGCGTGTTTAATTTTTATACATACATTCATTCATGGACATTTCTGAACGGTGTGCGCAATGTTATTATACTAGTTGGAGATAAAACTATATTTTATTTATAAAAACAAATAATGTAACCTATCTTGTAGCTGTCTTAAAGATAATTTTGTTCATTTTTAATACTCTATTCTATATTTATTAATTTTACTTTAATAATCATAGTTAAAGAATTTAAATGATTACCTAAATAGAACTGGTAAATCGATGTTAAAATCTGCCTTAACACATACAATATTATTATTAATTAACTACTAGAGTAGATTTTTTCTTGAAATTAGGTAACAATGCTCAGTTATTATTGCCAATTGCACAGTGCTGCCAATATTTGTTCAAAATGCAGCCAGTCGCCAGATTCTTAGCATAGCTTAAGGAGGTTGATAAATGAATAGAAAATGCCTTTTATTTTAGGTTTTACAGTGGACGTCCACTAGTACGAATTATATAGTGTCAGGCCCTTTCGTAATACCGAAAAATTCGTATTATTGAACAACACATTTTGTATGTTTAAATTCAAATAATACACATAAAATATTGGATTTTATTTATTTTTGTTTTATTTTTCATGAAAAATTACGTAACGGAACAAAATATAATAAATGTTTATTATTTTAAATAAATTTCTTGTACATAAACAGGCATAAAAGGGACATATTTACGTATATGAATTGTTAATTTTGAAAGTATTGTGAGTCCAATGGTTGAAATGAGATATATGTAGAAGGTTTTAAATTTTAATGTTTTTAAAAAGATGTGTGCCAAAGACAATTTGCAATTTACATATGTGTTCTAAAATGTATTAAAATGTTCAGATTGCATAAAACTTTTATTAGAAACTTGAATGGAATATACCAAAATTCTCTAATTTATAATTTTCTCTTAAAAATTAGAATAGTTATCCTTAAACCCATTGTTTGGAATGTGGAGTCACACTACTTTCAAAATTAACAGTTCATACATACATATGTATATAAATATCATTTTACTTATTAAAAAATCCATCATTTAACATCGATGTTTATTACATTGTAAAATGATTCTTACGGCTTTTTCAATAACAGCGCTTTTGAGGCTTCAATATTGTTCTCAGCAGAGTTATTGTCGGGAACTAATAAAATACTTTCCTCATTGGCGTTATCATCCAATTTAATTTCTTCTCTTGGGTCATCAAAATTCCAATAAAATAAATTAATAACACTAAATAATTGTTGATTTGTAAATATACATGCAGTAAATTGTGTGTATAGGATTTTTAAAAATACAAAACACTTGTAATAAATACAAAAAAACTTCAAAATTACTGAGCTTAAGGTGAATGATACCGAAATAATAAAATAAAAACATAATAAAAACTTCATTCATACGTAAATAAAACCAAAATTCCCATAAAAAATGCATTATTCGTACTATCGAACAGAAAAATTGTGACTTTATTCGTACTATAGAGTAGATAGGATATTCGTAATAAAGAGTATACGTACTATTGGACGTCCACTGTATTGAAAACAGTGTTAATTAAGTGAAAATGATTAAGAAATGTATAATTAAGTGTTTTCGCCCATAATAAATTAATTAATTAGTTTGTTGCTGCTGCCAAATACAAAGTTAAGTTTTTTTTTTTTTAAATTTACAACAAAACAAATTGTACATATGTATATAAAACAAATTGCGGGAAAAATATTTGTTAGGATTTAGCAAGTTTTAACAATTTTTTCATAATCGTATGATTTTTTGATACAAAACTTTCTTATTATTGTTGTTGTTTTTCTTCTTCCCAATATTTGTTGTTGTTATACATAGTATTGTTATTGTTTCAAAGGTTTTGCATGGCATCAGGCCGTTGAAACGCGTTGTCTTGTTAAAATGTGCAGCCGCAGTTGTTGTTGTTTATGAAATTTGTTGTGCTTTTGTTTTGTTATTGTGACATCAGCATTATTGCCATTTGTTTATGTATAGTGGGTTTTTGGTTGTTGCGTTTGTAAAATTTGGCCGTTGTTTTTGTTCTACTTAGTTTTGATATATACGCGGCAAGGATTTCTGTGAAAATTAATGTCAGTAGCTGAAAATTAATTTTAACTATTTTTCTTTCGAAAAAAATCAAAAAGTACCAGATAAAGAACAAAAAAGTCCCCATGCATAGATTACCATCTACTGAGGACTCTAATGCTTAATTTCAAATTTCTAAGTTCAATATTAAAAAAAAATTCAAAAAGTACCTGTTGAAGAAGGAAAAAGTACAAAAAGTCCCCTTTTTAGATTGTCATCTACTCAGGACTCTACATGGTTCATTTCATGTTTCTAAGTTCAATGTATTAAAAAAACTCAAAAAGTACAAAAAAGTCCCCTTTAATAGATTCTCATCTACTTACTCAGGACTCTATATGCTAATACCAAAAAGACGCCTTTTATGTGTTCTCACCTAACCCGGGCTCTACATACTTAATTTAACGTTTCTAGATTCAATATTAAAGAAAATTCAAAAAGTACCTTTTGTAGAACGAAAAAATATTAAAAGTTCCCTTTGATTTATTCTCACTTAATCCGGGCTCTACATGCTTACTTTCATGTTTCTAGCCAATAACAACACACTGCTTCATTAGTAATTGTTGTTCTTGCTTTGCTTTTTTTATAAACAAGTAATGCAATAACAATATTTACCGTATGATTATGAGTTTTGTTGTAGTTTATTTATTATTCTGTCTCCGCATGAACGAAAAATCTCAATGTTTGTGGAAATTTTCAGAGGTTGTCTCGGATTTTTGCTCACATCTCCGTTATTTATGAACTGATTTTGCTGATTTTAAATAGGAAACTTCCCGTAAGCATGTTTAACATAAGTGTTGAAGATATGGATCCCGAAGATATCTGTGGTCTTCAGATAATTGATTTCAGACAGACAGATGGACGTAGCTTAATCGACTCCGCTATCTATAAGGACTGTCATTTCGTGTCAAGTGACGCAACTTTAAGTCGATGTCTTCCGATTTTGAAGAAATTTGCAGGTTAGTTGGAAAAAAGGAGTTTTTTTGGAAAAAAATTTAAAAAATATTTTTTTTTAAATATTTTTCTGAACTTCTTTGGACAATTTTTGCTGGGACCAATAGCTGAAAAGTTACACTCATTAAAATAAAACCCTGTATGACCAAAATGTCCAACTTTGACCAACTTCGTCAAAATCAATTTTTTGAGTTGGGTCACTTGAAACGAAATTGCCCATATACTTTATAGGGTCGGAAAATTATATTATAGAAATTACAAACGGAATGACAAACGAAGGTGAAGGGTATAAAAATTGTGAACATATACATATTTCATTTCTAGTGGAAAATTTTACATTGGGAAATTGCACTGTTTTTACTGACGACACCTGTACGTATACGTGTCAATGATATATTAATATTAAAAATATTAAGTATACGCTCAATTGAAAGTAAAAAATAATTATTTTTTTTTAAGTTTTTTGCGATTTTGATCTTGAAGATCAATCTGTGTTATCATTCTTATATTTTCTTTGGAAAGTTAATACAAAAACCAGTCCTCTTTTATATGTTCTCACTTTATCGGAGCTCTTCATACTTAATTTTACGTTTCTAGCCAATAAAGCTAGGTACTCTGTTCAAAATTCCATGTGAAATTAAAAAAAAAAAAAAACTTCAAATAAAAAAATTGTAACGGAAATTGTATGATATAATGTTGCTCCATTAGTACTCTGTTTGTATTGCTGAAATTTTTTTGCATTGTATGAAATAATGTACATACATATATGTATGTGTAGATTCTTGTTAGTTCGAGTGAAATTTTAAATAAATTTCTGAATAAAATTTCAGACCAATTTTACTACAAAGTTTTATGACATCACAAAATTTGTTTAAATATCTTCTACATTTGGTGGTTCTTGTCTTGACTATTGAAAAAATTTGCTAACCAAGACAACAACTATTAGAATAATCTTGATGAGAAATGAAATTTCGTGGGATATTTGGTTTAACATTTTTGTGCTGAAATTAAAATATTTCAACAAAGTACTCGGATTATTTGATGGATTCGTGTTTCGGACTACCGACTTCGTCTATATGTGCTGTTGCCGACTCAACAGAAGCCTTCCCATCTGCGTGGTTGTAAACTGAAGTGGTAAGGTTTTTGCTTCTTGAAAGTTAAGCGGGGCAGCAATGGTCACAGATTAAATAGCTAAATTACTTGAGCAAAGTGCTTGTACATAGACTGTCATGTACATAAATTGTCATACGCGTGTAAGATATAAAAAAGGGCGTTGGTGAGTCGCTCCAAAAGCTCACCGAGTTGGTAAAAAAAACAACCGTGAAATATTGCCAACACGGCAGGTGTTCGCGTAAAGCTCTTCGGCATTTATAACCTTCTGCAATGGAATTGCCAGATATATTTCCAAGAAATTTCCTTTCTGCCCCACTGTGCATAGGGTACTTGTATCTGATTGATGAGATGAATCCTGAGTTGTATTTGAGTAGTTGTCGGATGAAGTGATACGGTTGGAGTGGCGGTGGAGTTGGTTGAGACATTGGCCGAGTTGTTAATATCTTAATATCTTAATTTTTAATTTATCGCTGATTTTCCTTCATGTTTGAGTGTGTTAGAGTTTACTCTACAACTTTGCTTTGGGGTGAAATGGACAGACAGATTTTATACTAATTTGTCAGGAATCTCTGGTTGTATTGCTGACAAGATATTTCGATAAATTACCAAATGATGATGATTTTAACAAGTTGAATATAATTTTACTAATAAACATTATTATAATGAATACAGCCATTTGGTCAACTGTATATATGTTCGTTGATATTTTAATTTGGGATTATTTAGATAATTAAATTTTTTACGTGAAATATTTATACACGATGATAATTAATATTTTATTCCAACACGGTCTTACATTGCTGTATATTAATAATTGTTTTAAAATAGTAAACTATCAGCTGCAACATAGTGACCGAACGGAATTGCCTTTCTGGAGAATTTATTTTCAACTATCAGAATTGTTGCTCCAAATTAATGCTATTTTTAGTTCAGCAATATTTTCCGCAGTCTTGGCATTATTATTATCAGCTTCAAATTCCATTTTTTATTTGTATTTTTTAATGGATGATTTTATCCCTACAGATGACAATTGGAGTATATTGTTTTACCACTTACCTAATATAACTATTTTATCTATCTCTGTATATTTGTATTATTTTATATGTGAGTGTTTATGTGAGACCTTGAGAGAAATGGATATAGTTATATTGGAATATATTACCAAACAGGAAAACTATGAGGTTTGTTTTTAAATGTCGAATATCAAGCATTAATTGTAGAGAAACTCCATAAAAATCTACTCCTTAGCGGACTCGAAATGATTCTCTCTTAGAAGCGATTTACGTCTATTATTAAAGAAACACTTAATTTATGTTATTTATAACTTTTAAAAATTGTTTATTTTCAGGTTGAACGCCTTATTTTTGGACACTTAATACTAAGGCCTAATATCTCAATCGGTGGCATGTTTAATGTGGATCTAAACTCTCTCTTATTAACGGCAAATCAAATAGTTCTATACGCAATTGCATTGATTCAAACTCTTCAGGGAGGGCCTAATGTGGATTAAAATTCCCGTTATTGATGGCCCTGCTATGTTGATTACTTATTCAGATTACTAATTATAATATGCAAACACTGCAATGTACTTAGAGAGTTTTGTCAAGTTTTATACCAAGTTCACATGAATAGTTTAGTTACTTAATTCGGCCCCTGAATTGCAATAACCAATTAACCCGTTTGCACGACAAATTCGTTAATCGTTTTTACAGTTCATCGACATGTGGTTTTTATACCCACCAGCAAAAAAGATGGAGGTATATTAATTTTGTCATTTCGAAATATTGGTTATAGACTCACAAGAGTATATATATTCTGGGTCCTTATTAAAGACAATCTAGCAATGTCCTTCCGTCCGTTTGTCTGTCTGCTGAAAGCACGTTCGGACTCTAAAACGGAACATACATACAGACAGACAAACAGACGGATATAGCTTAATAGACTCCGCTATCGGAATATACATATATACTTCATAGGGTCGGAAAATTATATTATATAAATTACAAACGGAACGACAAACTTATATATACCCTTATCGGGAAGGTGAAGGGTATAAAAATCATTTCCCAAGTTGACTGACTATCTTAGGCGGTCATCTCTTTTACTATCTATTTTTCTAGTTCCAAAACAAAGAAGCTCGACAGAACTTAACACGTCAGTCGAGTGCTGATATTTTATAATGATTGTATTATTCTCAAATAAAGATATTACTACTAAAATTTATTTCCTCATCTTATTATTCAAGAAATCAGCAATTGACCTCATTATTATACATTAATGTATGTAAGTATATACTCTAATAAAATTTGCAAACAAATTAATTTCAAGTTAAAAAAAATATTAACAAATAATTTAATTGGAAAAACTTCAACTTCAATATCAATTTAACGATTAAGCAATTAAACTTGGGAATAGTGGTTAGTTGTGAGTAGTCTGCATCAGGCATGGAAAATTCTATAGTTTAGCACTTTTTAATAACTTAAAGTACAGCAGTACAGTACGACATACATATGAGATACATTTGAATATTATAAAATTTGCTTATTATTCTAACGTTAAATTTACAGTTTTCATATAAAAAATATTTTAACAAGCAAAATATGTACCGGTTAAACCATAACCAGAGATTGAGATAACGGGCCTAAAGCTTATTTATAGACTAATAGGATTAGTCAATGGAATAGCAAATATTAACGGGCTAGTCAAATGTTTACTTCACCGACCAGTTTCTGGATATAGTCCAATAGACTAGTCGATAGATTATAAACTAGTCCATAGATATAGTGAATATACTTGTCCATAGATGGACTAGTCTTTAGATTTGTCAATAGACTAATCCCTGTCCATCAACTAGTTAATAGATTAATATATAGACTTTTCCATAGTCGACGGACTAGTTCTTAGACTAGTCAATAGAATAGTCGAACAATAGAAGGTCTATAAACTAGTTCATAGACTAGACAATAGACTAATCAGTAGACTAATCCATAGAGTTTTCCGTTAACTAGTTAATACAGTAATAAAAATACTATTCCCTAGATCAGTTAATAGAATAATCTATAGACTAGTCAATAGAAGAGTTCATATGTAGATTAGTCAATAGACTTGTGCATAGATTAGTGAGAGTTTAATATATAGATTAATGAAGTCTAGGCAACTAACTAGCACAAAGTTCATAGGTTAGTCCACAGACAGATCTATAGACTAGCCCACAGACTAGCCAGACTTGACTATTCTATAGTCAATAGTTTAGTCCATAGGCTAGTGAAGCCTTGGTCCATAGACGAGTCTATAGACTTATACATATACTAGTCCATAACATGGTTAATAGACTAGTTCCTAGGTTAGTCCAAGGACTAGTCAATAGACCTGAAAGTATTTTCAGTTTTTTTCTGTTAATGTCTAGTTAAATTGACAGTATTCATATAAAAATTATTTTAACAGACAAAATATGTATGTACCGGTTAAACGATAACTATATATTGAGATAACGGGCCTATAACTTATCAATAGACTAAGAGGATTAATCAATAGACTAGTAAATATTAACGGGCTAGTCAATACACTACTTCATAGACCAGTCACTGGGCTAGTCAAACACACAATCCATAGCCGCTTCACTACACTATTTAGTTAGTCGAGTCTAAGTGCAATAGACTAATCTTTCGATTTGTCAATAGACCAGTACCTAGACTTGTCCATTAACTAGTTAATAGATTAATAAATAGACTTTTCCATAGTCGATGGTCCATAGCCTTTTAAATGGAATAGCTGAATAATAGAAGAAGGACTATAAACTAGTCCATGGACTAGACTATAGTCAGTAGACTAACCCATAGACTTTTACGTTATCTAGTTAATACACTAATGAACAGTCAACAGACGAGTCCATAGAATAATCTATAGACTAGTCAATAGAATAGTCCATAGATTAGTCAATAGACTTGTCCATAGACTAGTAAAAGTATACAAACTAGTTCAAGTCTAGTATATAGATTAGTGAAAGTCTAATCAACTGACTAGCCCATAGTTCATAGGTTACTCCACAGACTGCTCAATAGCCTACTTTATAGACTAGCCAATAGACTATTCCATAGACTAGTCCACAAACTAGACAATAGACTTTTCCATAGACTATTCTATAGTCCAATAGACTAGTCTATGGTCTAGTCTATAGAATATTTAGTTAATAGTCTTGTCCATAGGCTAGTGAAAATTTGGTCCATAGACGAGTCTATAAATTAATACTTAACATAGTCAAAAGACTAGTCCATAACATAGTCAATGGACTAGACAATAGTACATTCAATAGACTAGTTCATAGGTTAGTCCACAGACTAGTCAACAGTTCAATAGGCTTTTTAATTGGTTAGTCCACAGACTAGCCAATAGAATATTCCATTGACTAGTCCGAACATTTGCCAAAATAATAGACCACTGATTAATCAGTCTGGCCTACTGACATACATATTTGTGAACTAGTCAGTAAATAAAAAACGATAATTTTGTTTAGTACTTTACCCCTAAAAAGTACTATTTCGAAATTTTAATTTTCCATGCCTGGTCTGCATATGTGAAATGAAGTAATGTGTAATCGGGTTTAACTAGATCTTTCACAAGTTTTTGTGTTCGATTGCTTTATTTATTTGTTGTTGTTTTCTTTTATGCAAAAATAAAACAAACATAGACTTTTATTAAACTTTTTATTCCCTACATACACCACTATAGTGGTGAAGGTATTATACGTTTGTGCTGATGTTTGTAACGCATAAAAGTAATAAAGTATATCGATCGACTCAGAATCACTTTCTGGCTACAGGCCACAATTTTCAAGATATTTTGTCTTATTATACCCTACACCACTTTAGTGGGGAGGGTATATTGGATTTGTGCTGATGTTTGTAACATACAAAAATATTCGTCAAGTATACCAATCGGCTTAGAATCGTTTTCTGAGTCGATTAAGCTATGTCCGTCCGTCCGTCTGGCTGGCTGTCCATGTAAACCTTGTGCGCAAGGTACAGGTCGCAATTTTCAAGATAATAGGATGAAATTTGGCACGCACGTTTTATTTGACTCAAGGACGAAGCCTATTGAAAATGGTTAAAATCGGTCCATTATTTCACCTAGCCCCCATAGAACAGAACCCCCCGAAAAGGGCTTCTGAGCTCATAATTATGTTAAATATACAGATATATCGATAAAATATGGCACAACTAAGTTTTATAGAAGTCTTGATGACCTTGCCAAATTTCATAAAGATCGGGCCACATTTGACCCTAGTTCCCATACAAAGTCCCCTTCAGAAAATTACTTGAATGTTCCAAATTAGCTTATAAACACAAATATCGCGATGAAATTCAGCACAATAAAATATTATGTCAATATAAATATATTCACA
Organism: Lucilia sericata; assembly: GCF_015586225.1. Taxonomy (NCBI): domain Eukaryota; kingdom Metazoa; phylum Arthropoda; class Insecta; order Diptera; family Calliphoridae; genus Lucilia; species Lucilia sericata. The sequence goes on along the minus strand of NW_023994137.1, from coordinate 265,340 downwards.
AAATTTTATCGGGCTTGGTCCATATTTGCCCCTAGCCCCCATATAAAGCCTCTTTCAGAAAATTAGTTTTTCTTTCATAAATTACTTAAATGTATCGGAACAAGGGACTATTGAAGATAAATGCTTTTTATGAAAAATAAATCACATTTAATATTCATAACTGGTGTAGGGTATCATATGGTCGGCCACGCCCGACTATACTTTCTTACTTGTTTTTATCTTATATAGGCATAAATTACCATGCCGATTATTATAATGATCGGCCGTCGTTTGACCCCAGCCCCCATACAAACCCCCCTCTAAAAATAACTTAAACCTCCGAAAATTGTTATAACCATTAGTATAGCGATGAAATTGAGCATAACTAACCTTTATGTAAAAAAACATCCCTCCTCCTAATTTTTTGAGGAACGGCCCATATTTGACCCTAACTCCCATATAAAGCCTCTTTTAGAAATATTGGTTTTCATCAATAAATTGCTTAAATGCATCGGAATTAGGGTAAAATTCAACATAAAAGTTTCTTTATGAAAAATAAATAATTTTTAAAGTTACTCATGGTGTAGGGTATCATATAGTCGGCGATGCTCGACTATACTTTCCTACTTGTTTTTTATTGTTGTATGTATTTTGGTTGATTTGTTTAAATTCATTCTTATTTCGATTTTTAGTTGGCTGATTGGTTGTTTGGTATCTAAACTCACTCTGATGGTCTGGATCTGGCTGTCTGTCTTTCGGTACTGTTCTGTTTATAAGTCCGTCCAACCATTCGATTGTCTGGTTTTTGTTAGTTGTATTCGCTTAGTTTTGTTATTTTTTTTATTATTTTGATGAAAACACGTTTTTTGTATACAATTTTTTTTTGCTGATTTGTTTTTTTTTTGCTGTTTTTGGTCTATAATTTTGTTGAGATTTTTCAATTTCATTGTTTGTATAAAAATAAAGCGGGCTGGCTGTGCTGAAATTCTGTTTGTTTGTATGACTAACTGCTGGTTAGTTAGTACGTCCGTTTGTGTGTCTGTCTGTCCTTTTGTTTGTCAGTTATTTTGTCTAAATGTTCGATTTGTTGTTCATTTATTTTTTTTGGCTTTGCTGAATTAGTGGCTGACTGATGATGACTGGCTTAGGTTTTGCATTTTATTCTTATTTTTTTTTTTTTTTTGGCAAAACTTTCATTGTTTTGTGTTTTTATTTTTCTTATTTAGTTTAAGAGTCAGAATTTGTTTGGGTTTTAGTATACCAAATTGTTTCAGTGGAAAACGTAGTGAATCAACTTTAATATGGTTTTAAGCACACAGAATCACAAAGGAATTTTTCATGACTTAGTTTTTTTTTGTCGATGTTTATGTTTTTGTCTGTTGGCAAAGTTTATTTGTCTTTAAGGTACCCTGCCAGGCTGTGGCTCAATTGGTAACAACGTTTTATTTTTTTTTTTTGTTTCATTTTATTTTTGCTGATCTGTATTCTTCCTCAATTTAATTCCTTTGCTGTTTCTTAACTTTTATTTTGTGTCTTTTTTAAGCCTGTTTCATTATAATGCTCTTAAATCACATTTTGTTTTTATATTGTAAAACATTAAAACGAAGAAAAATAACGTGGCTAAAAACTTACAGCTCTTCAGTTGCCTTGTTTGGAGTTCTCTTGCCTGTTTCGTTATCGTTTATATCATTACCTTTTTGCTGAGAGATAATGCACAATGGGTTATAGTTTTGAAATAATTGGAAGAATTGCAGTAGTAAAATTTTTTCGGCACTGATATTAAACTGATTACTTCTTAACTAAAAGGGCTGAATGTCAATCCAACACAAGGCATACTATAATTCCTGCCGTGTTATATATCTAGGCATAATACTTGATCGAAAACTAAAATGGAAACACCACATCGAGGATAGATAGATCGCATATTAGACACCAGAGATACAAGCCGAGACGACTCAAATCGGCGGCGGCTGGCCGCCGGTAATATTTTGCAAGCCGCGCCGTCGCCGACTTCTTTCGGCTCAAAAGCTAAGCCGGCTTAAACGTAGCCGCTGATAAAGATTAGAATCGCACATGTATTTCAGAAAATAATTTCATAAATTTGAACGGAGTTGCCACTTTTTTAAAGCGATAGCCAGCTAATTGAAAAGAGTTGCCACACAATATTGTGCTAACATTAAAATAGTGATAACTACTATAATAAGGTCCATTTTTTGCAGAAAAAATGTATATAGAGATAGGTTTCTATATAACAGACCATTATACAGAGATTTTTCAATATAATAAACGCTTATAAGATCAATTTCTGAAAAAAAGTTAAATTGAGCCGACAATTTAGCCGCCGCCGCCGATCATTTTGCAACGGCTTGTATCTCTGTCAGACACATAATATTTCAGAAAATTTGAAACACTGATCCCAGATAGAATGACTTGGTCAAGCGGAGCATTAGCAAATACCCATAGGAATTCCTTGCTACACGGATGGCTCTAAATTTTAGGACAAAGTGGACCTGAAGATCTACATTGAAAACCGAGAAACAGAGATAAACCACCGTTTACCTAATCAGAACACTAGCTTCCGGGCAGAAGTCCGAGCAATATTAGAATAAATATGGATTATAATAAATATGTCGCCCACAGTTCTTAACATATTTATCGACAGCCAGAAGGCCAATTATGGCTATATCAGATGATAAATTTAAATCTAAGGCTGTATTAGATTGTACACAGAGGGAAAAAGAAATATACACACCTGATACCAAATTGACATCAAACTGTTTATAATTTTTCAATACCATCCGTTGTCAAAGTATATATGTACATACGTACGACAACGCTATGTTATTGAAAAATTATAAACACTTTGGTGTCAATTTGGTACCAGGCGTGTATATTTCCTTTTCCCTCTGTGTAAGAAAGCACTAATAGAATACTCTCCAAGAGGTAATATTTACATCATATGGGTACCAGGCCACTCGGGAGTAGTCGGAAACGAAAAAGCCTGACGAACGCAAAACCATTTGACGCAAGGGGGCAGAAAAATAAGTGTGAGAGAAACGAACAAGTCCTCTTGGAATATTGAAACGGTGGGTAGAACTACAAAGATCCTATGGGACGACCCTAACGAGAAAAGGAAGAGAAGCCTCCTCAGATTGAGCAAGTCTGAGGTTGGTGTGATGGTACGTATTTTGAGTGGACACACAGGATTACGGGTGTGTAGTGTATGTGGAGAGGACAGTGAAACTCTGGAGCACTTTCTAAGCCATTGTCAGGCTTTCGCCGAAATTATATCTAAATATCTTGGGATTGATATTATTCCGCATATGACATCCCTCACGAACACTGATTGAAGAAATCATATGAATTACATTCAGTAAATACTATATAAGGTATTTGTTTTTATAAAAACAAATATACATATATGATATATCAACATTTTCCATGAAAAGGAGCGCACAACAATCCCGATAGTGGCCTAGGTTTATTTCATCAGATTTGATGTAGATACATCCTCTTAACGTATATACAAATATCTTGTAATATTTTTCTAGATATTACATCCATCCGGAACATTGATTCCAGAAGTCTAAAGAACTAAGTACATGAAATTGAGTTTCTGAACATTAGAATAGAAGCGCACAGCACATTAGAATAGAAGCGCACAGCAGACGCGATGGTGGCATAGGTGATTTTTTAGGATTTGATATTATTTCAAAACTAATTGCAGTAGATGTTGATATCACCTTGATATTCTTTAACCCTAACCTTATATTTTAAATATTGTTATCCAACTTCCAACCCATTGCATTTCAAACCATTTTCAATTGTAAGCAGTTGCATTCAGCCTTTTTGTGAATACATTAATATTTCATTGATAATCACTCCAAAATCATCAATAATATATTTTATTGATGATTTTCGCTCATTTTGCATAAACTTTTGATTTATTTTTAGTTTCATTCAAGCCACTGTACCTTGGCCCAATTTGGAAAATTATTTACAAAGAACAAAAAAAGTGTTTTTTATTTTGTATTTTTCTTTATATCTCAGCATTAAAATAATGAACGAAAAAAGTACGACAGAATAAACTGATAGACAAAGGCGTCGAAGACTTTAAACGACAATAGCAACAGCAACAGCAGTAGAGCAACCACAGATAGCGATACAGAGTCACAAAATGTTAAAGAAATATATGTATGTATACCCAAGTATGTGAGTACTCGCTCGTATTCGCGTATTATCTGTCTGTCCGTCGTCATCATCTTCATCAGTAACACAACAACATAAAGAAAAAACCCGCAAGCTGGCAATCCGGCAAAAGTAGTAACAACGTTTTTCGCATTGTCAGCATATTATTGTTGTTGTTGCTGCTGCTGTTGTCGAGAATACATTCGTATTGTATTTATTGTTTTTGTTTACGTTTTAAACTGCATATAAACATTTTGTTGTTGTGGTCTTTTTTATACATTTCTGTTTGCAGATCTCTAAAGATATTTAATCGAAAGTTTTTTAAAAAATAAAATTTTATCAAAAATTTTCTACAAAAAAGAAAATTTTATCGAAAAATTTCTATAAATATAAAAAGTTTTCGCAAATTTTCTATAAAAAGAAAATGTGTTTGCAAATTTTCTATAAAAAGAAAATGTTACTGCAAATTTTCTATAAAAAGAAAATTTTTTGGAAAATTTTCTAAAAATTTACTATAAAATGTAAATTTATCGAAAATTTTCTATAAAACAAATGATAGATAGATAGATGATAGATAGATAGATAGATAATAATGATAGATTAGATATGAATAGATAGTAGATAGATTAGATAGATAGATATGAGTAGATAGATAGATAGCTAGATAGCTAGATAGCATCGCAGATAGATAGATAGCACTCGATAGATAGATAAAGCTAGATCATAGCTAGACTAGCTTAGATAGACATCGCTAGATCGCTAGATAGATAGATCCGATCGATAGACTCGATCGATAGCTCGCTCGCTCGCTAGCTAGCTCGCTCGCTAGCTATCTCGCTCAGCTCGCTCCTCGCTAGCGCTCGACTCGCTCCGCTCGCTCGCTCCTCGTCGCTCGCTCGCATTCGGCTCGCGCGCTCGCTCGCTCGCTCGCTTGCCGCTCGCTACGCCTGCTCGCTCGCTCGCTTCGACTCGCTCGCTCGATCGCTCGCTCGCTCGATCGCTAGATCGCTAGCTCGCTCGCTCGCTCGCTCGCTCCTCGCTCGCTCGCTCGCTCCTTCGTCGCTCCTCGCTCGCTCACTCGCTCGCTCGCTCGCTCGCTCGCTCGCTCGCTCGCTCGCTCGCTCGCTCGCTCGCTCGCTCGCTCGCTCGCTCGCTCGCTCGCTCGCTCGCTCG